>NW_021604565.1:6849974-6941511 GCF_004785775.1 Grammomys surdaster
GGACCAGGCAGGGGCAGAAGGGAAGTGGAATTCCGGAGGGGCGGGCCTGTCTCTGTTTTTTAACAGGTAAGTGATGCTGGATATAAAAGTAATGGGCTTGTGGGTTGGAGATTGTTGAGTGGGTAAAACACTTTCTAAATAAGTATAAAGACCAAAGACAGAAGATTAGAGCCTAAGTGTACACACAAACATGCAGGCAGGTGTGGCTCTAACCTAAAATTTAATCAGTTGGGAGGTAGAAACAGGATTCCTAAAGTGAGATGACTAGTTATACTTGCCAAATTTGTGTATTTAGGGTTTTGAGAGACTTTTTCCCAGTAATAAAGTAGAGAAAGGTAGATTAAAAGAGAAACCTGCTGTCAAGCTCTGGCCTCTACTTGTACCCCACAACTATGATTCCCCAAAATAGAATAGAAAGATTTCAAAGACATGCAGATTGACCAGGAAAGACTATAGTTAAAAGTTATGGATAACAAAGGCATACTATTAAAGACATTAGCCACATTAAATAAATGTGAGGTTTTTTGTATTGAAATAAGAGAAAAGTACTCTATGGGCATCTCAAAAATTGGCCAAATTTCAACCATTATAGGCTTTAAATCTAAAACATATTTGACAGACTTTGCTTTAAATAGAGAGCATCACTGGGGTACCCTGTTTTCACAGGGGCATCTAGAGAAGTATTTATATGATTCAGACATGAGGGTACTTAGATGCTTCTATAGCTATGGTATGCAACTATTTCTTGAGCTGTTAGTATACTTTGACATCACCAATTTATTGGTAGATTTTTAGACACGAAGAATGCAAGAGTTCCCTGTTCATGGCAGCTTCCATTGAGATTTCAAAAGAAGACTGAAGAAGTCATGAAATATGTGCTGGTCATGATCTGGATGTTCTGTGTAAGGAGTCCTTATGTGTGAAGCTGTGAGACCTAAGCCTAAGCAGACATGATTATACCAGAACTTTGCAGATGCCAAAAATATAGAAAGTTTACCAATAGAAGGTTTAGGGAAAGAGTACAACTAACCAAACCAAAGCTATGTGGTCTATAAATAGCAAAACTCTTGGAGGGAGGATTGTATAAAGATGTTGGAGGTTATGTAATGATGATCCACATCCTAGCTGCAAGGCAATAATCAAGGAGATTTTGCATCTGTCCTGCTCAAATTTGTATTTATTGCCTTCCATCCTTCCCTCTTGGAATAGGATTGGTTAGTTAATGCCACAGTATGTATGAAATTTGTTTTAGATTTTTACCAAGGATTATTTAAATTACTAGAAAGACAAAAAGGAGATTTTGACCTTGGGCTGTTGAACAGTGTTACAACTGTTAAGACCATGAGGATTCATGGAGATGGACTGGCTTCCTTGAGCGTTTTGGAGAATCTGTGCAGAAGATTCTAGCTTGGATAATAAATATCTCCTGAAGTGATTATCTGTTGAGAACTTTATAACCAGATGTTTTGGGAGGTTTTGAATTTTAGAATTAATTGATGTAGTTGGAATTGGTTTATGAAAGGAATTAGTAAGTATTTGAATAAGGTCATGAATGCCATAATACTGTAAGCAAATCTACTAGATGTATCTGGTGGGATATACCACTTGGATGGATGTTTAAGGACATCTGTCCTTGACTAATGCCTTTCCTTCTTCTTGATGTCAGTGATCCCAACTCTCTGCCTTGGTAGGTTGTTATTCTCCAATATGAGTTAAAAAGTAGATCAATCTTTTTTTAAAATTGTTTTGTTATAGCCAAACAAAAGTCGCTAATATGCTAAGTATATACACTCATGCAATCAGAGAATAGTGAACTTGGATCAGGTAATTTCTGGTAAAATACAGGCAAACTATTTAATATCATCTCTCCCTCCTCTCCTCCGTATCCAATCCCAAATCCACCAGCCTCCTATCTGCCATGGTTTCTCCTCACCCTCTGTCCCCATTCTCAGGGGACTAAGTAGATCTTGGTGGAACACCTGGTTTCCTTCCTCCCCTGAACCTGCTAAGTGGATCCTACCAGCCCATCCCCACTGCTGAGTGCCAGCTCTGAATACCTTGAATTGTTGAGAACCTCAGTGGCCACATCTATCAGGATACTAGAATTCCCTACCAGGCAACACACAGGCACCATACCATCCTACGAATCAGAAATAGCAACAGAAACTGAGGAACAAAACATTCACCAGACAAAGACAAGACATGATGTCAACATTTAGTATTATAATTATCCAGAACCCAGATGTCTAGACACCAATATCTAAACATAATCAATAATAGCCAGGACAATGGGTTTCCACTAGACTCTAACAACACTACCATACCAGGTCCTAGATATTACCACATAGTTACAGCACAAGAAAAAGACCTTAAAATAGCTTTTATGAGTATTGTAGAGGTCTTTGAAGAGGAAATTAATAAACTCCTTATATAAATCTAGAAACAAACATACAATTGAACAGTTGAGGGAAATTAATAATAAAACTCTTCAAGACATGAAAATGGAAATAAAATAAAGAAAGAAAGCCCAAACTGAGAAATAACTGAAAATGAAAAATTTAGGAATTCAAACAGGAACCACAGAGGCAAGCTTTACCAATAGAATGAAAGATATGGAATAAAGAATCTCAGCCTTTGAAGATAGAATAGAATAAATGGATATATTGTTCAAAGAAAAATTTAAATCTAAAAATATTCTGACACAAGACATCCAAGAAATCTGGGATACTTTGAAAAGATCAAATTTAAGAATAATAGGCATAGAAGAAGAAGAAGAAACCCAACTCAGTGGCCCAGAAAATGTTTTCAGCCACATCACAGAAGAAAATTTCCCTAACTGAAAGAACAAGATGCCTATAAAGGTACAAGAAGAATACAAAACATCAAATAGATTGGACCAGAAAAGAAATACCTCTTACCCCTAATCACAAGGCACTAATTGTACAGAACAAAGAAAGAATATTAAGAGCTAAATGGGGGAAAGACCAAGTAACAGCTAAAGGCAGAACAACATCTAACATCTCAGTGGAGATTCCAAAAGCCATAAGGGCATGGGCATATAATCTACAGACTCTAAGGGACCACAGAGGCCAGTCTCAATTACTAAACCCAAGAAAATCTTCATTCAAAATTGATGGATAAAATAAGTCATCCCATAATAAAACAAAATTTAATCCATATGTATCAGGAAAGCAATATCTAATTGAAAATCTCTTGGATGAGAAAGAATAACAAGTAAAAATGTATAATTCTGATTTTGACTTAATGTTTAGCTGATGGGATGGAACTCATACCTAATTCTGCTAGAGTGACAAAGAATCTGAGGTTAGATAGCCCAGGAACTTCAAGTAAAATCAAATATCACTGTTATTATAAAATAACAATAAAATGACATCTAATGACATTTTGCTATACTAATAGGCCAGCCAAAAACAGAGACATTTCCTTTTGTAACATATAAGGACATGTGGGTTTCTATAAAACCCAAAACCAGAAAATATGCCAAAAATAGGAGAACTTGACCTGACAGTGTCCTAGAGCTGAAAGAAGTGAACACATTCAACTATTCCTAATCCAGAAGCAATCTCCAACTGATAATACACACACAAATGAAAATATAGTGTCCTTTAAGGGAGTCTCACTGGGGAAACAAACTAAGTGTATCACAGTAGCTGACCAACAGAAAACAAGATCAATGGCATCTGGTAGGTTCCTTGTCTTATAATGTCATGTAAAGGTTTTTCCTTTATATATTTTTCAATATTACACACACACATACACACACACACACACACACACACACATTTCCTCTCTCTCTTTACCCATATAGGTATATATGATGGATCCAGGGTAGTGTTTTTACATTTGTACTTGAGGGTACAAATGAATGAGTCTCTAGTTTTTGTGCCTTATCTTAGGTTCCCTTCTATCTGTTTGTTTTGTCATATTGTTATTCTTTGTATATTATATTTATTACATTTTATTTTTTCTCTTTTATTTATATTTTATTATCATGCCTTAAAAATGCTTCTAAGATAAATATGAGAGATAGAAAGGGGTAGTTCCAGGTGGAAGAAGAAATGAGGAGAAAGTTGGAGGCATATCAGCAGGGAAAACTAATCACAACATAATATGTAATAAAAATATTTGGTTTTAATAAAAAGGAAAAGATATTACACAGACACATATACTAGGATGAGAATATTGAAGCCTTCAGTTCTGGTTCAGAAGCAACTCTCCATGGTAAAAAGGTAAGAGGTAACTTGGCTTTTTCATCTAAGTGAGCCATCAGTATAACATTAGTAAATACAATACCACATTATTCTTAATACTCCAACAGAGCACAGCTTAAATCTGTCTTCCCTCAGAGTCCATAACTAAGAAATTGTGCATTCTCAACATCAACAACCCTATGACTTAAAGAGCTTTATATGTTGGATCTTGTGGTACCTGTCATCCCAGCACATGGCGAGTAGAGGTAGTAGGATGTGGAGTTCAAGATCATTTTGCCACTATATTGAGTTCAAGACCAGCCTAAGCTTCATCGAAACCTTGCCAAAGCAAAACAAAACAAAAACAAAAAAACAAAACCAAGAAAAAACTAAATCCAAAACAAACAAACAAACAAACAAACAAACAAAGTTTTAAAAGAAGGTGTTGAAGAGATGGCTCAGAGATTAAGAGCACTTTCTGATCTTCCTTTTTTCCCTTCAACACACAAACTCACAGTAGTAGTTCTTTGCACAAGACCACATAACTTCACCCTTCTGAGAGGTACATATGGAGTTAATAGTTTCGGGAAGAGATGAATGATATTCATCAATGCTGTAGCCATTTTCTTGAGTGCCTTTTAAAGATAATAAACTCTTTTCTGTATTCATTTAAGCAATCCAAATTAAATATAATAGATCACACAAAAATCATGGAACTAGAGCGGTCATACATAGGAAAGAAAGACGACTGTGGCAGTAGAAATGGGAAAGCCAGGAAAATATAGAGGGAAATATTTTGGTACAGTACATACACACACAGACACACAAACACACACACACACATGATACTATAGAGAGAAATATTATAGTACAGTTCACACACACACACACATGATAATATAGAGGGAAATATTATAGTACAGTTCACACATACACACACACATGATACTATAGAGGGAAATATTATAGTACAGTTCACACACACATGCAAACTATAGAGAGAAATATTGTAGTACAGCTCACACACACACATGCACATGCAATTGTGAAATAATAAGCTGAAATAAAAATTACTCTAATATTATTTTCTCTAAGAAATTGTTTTGACTAACTGATGTGGGAAAACATCCTACCTTTATAGTGTTTACTGCATTGTTTCTGTGATTTTTCTTTGTTATCCGTCTCCTAGTACCACATATGTAAGATTTTAGTAACCAGAAACATTACCATTTCTGTCATATCCCGGTCACCAATATTAACCTATAGTAGAAACACTCCAAAATGTGTTTGCATGGTTAATAAATAATCAAATTCTGTATTTTTGCTTACATAGTATTGTGTTGAAATTTTTCCTATCAAATACGTAGAAATTTGAAATTATTTGAAGATATGTTTCTAGAATCTTTATATAGTTTTTCTAGTAACTTTCCTAAGTTTTGCTTAGATTGCAATTTATACCACTAGTGATTAGCAATGCCTTTGTCTCTTGGAGCTCCCTCTGCTAAAGCTGGTATGGAAGATAACAAATCTGTGATCCTTCAGAAATACCTTGGTGATACCTGACCCCTATTTTCCATGCATTTCAGTATTATTAGTATACATTAATAAATATTAATATATAGTAATTGGTTCCCTCATGACATTTTCATACATTATATTATTTAGTATAATTGTACTCATGCCTACTCTCTTGCCTCTCCCTACTCCTTTAAACACTCATATTGTTCTCTACTAGTCTCTCTTCAATTTTCATATCATTTTTTCTTAAAAGCCTCATAAAAATCAATAAAAGGCTTTTTTTCAGTTTTAGACTGACATTTCCTTAACTCTACAGATTAATTTGGAAGTGATGTGGAAACATACCTGTAGACTGTACTCACTGACTTACATATTCTTAAGTGTTTGTCTATTCTCTCTATGATACAAAGACATCAGAGCAAGAGCCAAATATTTTTAAAAATCTAATCTTTCTCCTAGCAGACTTCTAGTGCATCAAGTTCTTCTGAGAACTTGAGTCTTTTTCTTGATTTTTGGAGTTTAACTTATCTTTGTTGTTTTGAAGTTTCACTGTGATATATATGAAAACCAGTGCATTAGACTTATGGGCTGCTACTCAGGGCTTTCTCCTCAACCCGAGGATTCCTATCTCATACTTACTTGAAAAAAAAATTCATCATCAAGGATTCAAGTGTTTTCTCAACATTATCTTTATTATATCCCTTTTAAAGGATGTAACGTATTTGGGAAACTCCTGTAGAATTACTACCCAGGCTTGCGGTTTTGTTATTATTTATTTATTCATTCTTCCTTCTCTTTCTCTTGCTCAGGGTTTTCCATTTAGCTGTATAGTGTAAGGTCACTTGGGGCTTATAATCCTCTTGGCTTAGACATCCAGGTGCTGAGATTATCCATACACTAAATGTTAAGTTCTTTTCAAAATTGTTAAAATATTTTACAATTTCATATATATATGCATGTATACATATATATGAAACTGTATACACACACATCTGACTACTCTCACCTCTTGCTTCCCTAGACTACACTCCACTGTCTCCTACACTCTTTCAATAAATCTCTTCACTAGACTTCATGTCTGTTCATTGTGTCTTGTGACCCATCTATTTTAATTATGTACAGCTCTCTGGTTAGGGTTTAAAATTAACCCGTTGATTGGAGCTGTTGGGCTCACCAGTGAATCCATACCAAATGCACAGTGAGGTTTTTTTCTCTTTTAAGATCTATGGACATCTGTTTTAGCTATTTTTATTTTGCTGTAAAGACACAATGGCCACAGCAACCCATATGTTAGAAAGCATTTAATTGAGAATTTGTTTACAACTTGAGAGTGTTGTCCATCATCATAATGGTGGGGAGCAAGGTGGAATATATGCCAGCAGGCATGGTGCTGGAGAAGTAGCTGAGAGTTACATAGGCATTAGACAGAGACACTGGACCTGGTTTGGGACTTTGAAACCTCAAAGCCTACTTCCAATTACATATCTTCCCCACATCTCTTAATCTGGTTCGAACTGTTCATCAGCTGGGGTCTAAGATTGCAAATATATGAATTTATAGGGCCATTTTTTATTGAAACCTCCATAGTAGCCAATAGTTGACATGTAAAGGGTCTCTGTGTGAGACACTCTCCACTTTTCCTTGACTGATCGTTGACATTTTTGTGGAGGCCAAGTATTAACACCTACAGATGACGTGAGTTTATGATTATAGAGATTGTAGCATAGTGACTGTAGCAAGTATAAAGAAGAGTGTTCATAGCCCTTCATTCTGTCTTCTGTCCATTATGTATTTCCTGCCTTGCTGTCTGAAATTTTCTCTCAGCTCCAGGGGCCAGGCTATAAGTGACTTCTTTAAGGTTGGGCCTGCTTCCGTTGCTTATTTTTTTCATCTTGGGAAACCAAATGTTCTGCGCTAATTACTGTTAACTTTACAGAAAGGCTTCTCCTATTAATGACTGAGTTTCTTTTGTCTATGAATATAAGCATAGGTATTTTGAAGGCAATGAATTGCTAAGTTAAATGGAATGTATTTTAAATTATAGAATTAACGCTTGTTCTTTCTTGTGCTTGCTTTAAAATGATTAACATTTCTGTCCTTTCATTTACTTTCTCCTTTATCATCTGAGATTTTATAGATATGTTATATGAACATGATTTCAAATATATAATTTTTGTTTTTTCTTTTGTCTATTTTAATATGTTGACCTCTCCTTTATTCAATGAAATTCTTGCTTTAAGATAGTCCCCTTGTGTCCTGTATCCTCAAGGGCTCTTGGTGAAATTCTTTAGGTATTTTACCTTTGCTTCTGCAGAATAGGCAGACAAAGCTTATATTTGCAATGCAAATACTATAACATAGTTCTATAAGAATTTAAAAGGTGCAGCCTGTTCTCAGCATACTCAGAGTGATTCTATCATCTCATCTATGAGCAAAACAGGTTCATAGGTTGGATATGCTGAAATGTCCTTAAGGACTGCTTTGGAAACACATTTAACAACTAGTGCCAGAAAATGAGTAACTCGATTTAACATTTATTTAAACATTGGTTCCTTGATAATCCATATTTACTTAGCATTCTTGGAGTATGGACAAAAGTTATTTCTGATTTGTATTTTGCAGGTTTCTGGGCACAAAGGCTAAGTTGAAAAATAGATAAAGGGATTCTATACCTTTGATAGGTAAATATTGTTTCTATTTAATCACAAAATACTCACCTAATATACTGTAGCATTTCAAAGCTGGCATACTCATAGGGAATTACCACAGGAATCCAGAGATATAATATTTCCCTTTTGCAATTTTACAGGCTTGGATCTTATTCTCAATCATCATTTCTTAAGAAGTGCTATATTTCTACAAACAGCTAGTACATTTCTTATGTCATATATTAAGTTTGTGTTATAATTTCATTTAAATCATTTCTACTTTTAAATAAATATTTATTTATTTTTAATTATGAGTCTGTGTGTGAGCATATGCATATGAATGCAGTGCCTGCAGAGGCCAGAAGAAAGCATTGGATCCCTTGAAGATGGAGTTATAGCAATTGTGAGCTACCCAAAGCAGGTGCAAGGAACCAAGCTCAAGTTGTCTGAAATTGCAAAAAGTTGTCTTAACCAATGAGTTATCTCTTGAGCCCCAACTTACCTATTTTTAAAAATATAGTTATATATATATCCTAAACAAGTAGCTTTTTGGATTTTATAATCTCTGCCTTTTATAGGTCTATTTTTAATTCATGTACTTTTGTCTTCGTTAAATTTTATTTTGGAAGCTGGATGTAGTGAATATTCCTATAATCCCAGTTTTTGGAAACTAAGGCTTAAGGACTTTGAATTCAGAGCTAGCCTTGGATATATAGCAAATTGAATGCCATTCTGAGACTCAAAAATCAAGATCCTGTCTCTAAAGAACATCCACAAATATTGACAACAGAAATATTACTATTGAATTGATTTTCTTGGTACTGGTGATCTATGACCAGGAGCTGAATGGCACTGTTGAGCATCTTAGGTATTTAGTTTTTATTTTTTAATACTAGCATGTCAACTGGGAATCATGGCTGACTAATCAAGTTTGACTGATATGATTCTACACAGACTTAGGATTCTGTGGGTTTTGGATTAAGTACCAGTTAGTTAGATTCTCTACTACATGACTATTTTTGCCTGATGTTAGGTAGCCTTCCTGTTTTTTAATAAATCCTTGCAATAGCTTATATAGAGACAATATTTCTTTTGCTTCATGGCATCCATGCTTAAAGTAGTGAATTTGCTGTCTCCTACATCAGACCTGCCTGTGGCGGGCAGCACCTCAGGAAGGAAGGAAGGAATAAAGAAGTGGAACTGCTATTTACATGGCAGACAGAAAGCAAAGAGCACAAGGTCAGATGTCAGGATCACACAGTCACCTTCAGGGTCATGCTCCAACTACTGAGAGAGCTCTCATCAGACCCCAGAAGCTTCCTCCCAAAGCTCCACCATATGGCAAGAGCAAGCTAAGGATGAAGCTTTTGTCAAGCGGGCTGGGAAGACACTCTTTTTTTTTGATATTTTATTTATTTACATTTCAAATGTTATCCCCTTTCCCTATTTACCCTCTGCAAATCCCCATCCCATCTCCTTCCCCCCTGCTTATATGAGAGTGCTCACCCACCCACCTATTCCCACCTCACCAACCAATCACTCCCCTATACTGAGGCTTCAAGTTTTCACAGGACCAAGGGCCTATCCTCCCATTGATGCAAGGTAAGGCCATCCTCTGCTATATATGCAGCTGAAGCCATGAGTCACTCCATGTATACTCTTTGGTTGATGATTTAGACCCTTTAAAAAGTGAGGTCTAGAGATAAACAAAGAATTCTCAACTGAAAAAACTCAAATGGCAAGAAGTACCTAAAGAAATGTTCAACATCCTTAGTCAGCAGGGAAATGCAAATCAAAACAACCCTTAGATTCCACCTCAAATCAGTCAGAATGGCTAAGAAAAAAAAAAACTCAGGTGACAGCAGATGCTGGTGAAGACGTGGAGAAAAAGGAACACTCCTCCATTGTTGGTGGGATTGCAAGCTGGCATAACCACTCTGGTATACAGTCTTGATTTTCCTCAGAAAATTAGACATAGTATTACCTGAGGACCCAGCTATACCACTCCTGGGAAAATACCTAAAAGATGCTCCAAAATATAACACAGACACATGATTCACTATGTTCATAGCAGCCTTATTTATAATAGCCAGAAGCTGGAAATAACTCAGATGTCTTTCAACAGAGTAATGGATACAGAAAATATGGTACATTTACACAATGGAATACTACTCAGCTATTAAAACTAATGACTTCATGTAATTGTTAAGCAAATGGATGGAACTAGAAAATATAATCCTGAGTGAGGTAACTCAGTCACAAAATGACACAAATGGTATGCACTCAGTGGATATTAGCCCCAAAGCTCAGAATATCCAACATAGAATTCACAGACCGCATGAAGCTCATGATGAAGGAAGACCAAAGTGTGGGTGCTTCAGTATTTGTTAGAAAGGAGAACAAACTACTCACGGGAGGACATATGGAGACAAACTGTGGAGGATAGACTGACAAAAAGGCCATCCAGGCACTGCCCTGTGGGTCCCATGTTCTGGAGGGCGTCCCATGACAATCTTTTGCCCACCCTGGTGGGAAGGTCCAGGCCAAGGGAACAGAGTGCGAGCAGGGAGGGGAGACCACCTGCCTTAGCTGCTGCCTCTGCTCGAGTGTCTGCCTGGTCACTCCCAGCTGCTGCACCTGTCTCTCCACACTGAGCTGGCCCGGGCTGGGCTGATAAGAAGCCGGTTAGCTGGCAAGGAAGCAGCTTGGTGTCCCTGGCAGGTTTCTGGAGGGCAGATCTCTTCCCAAGTGTTACAGCTCTTGTGACAGAAACTCTTGGACACCAGGAAGATACTCGCACATACCTTCTTACTTCTCCTAAATAGAGCCCTTATATACAGTTTTGGGGTGGGTTAGGGTCTGGCAACAGATAATGCCTATTGCCTTGGTCTGAGAGCTTGTAGATACCTCATCTACGTGTGGGAGAGCCTGAGTTCCTTATGACTGATGGCCATAGACCTCTCTTGGGAGAGTCTGTGGAGGGCTAAAGCTAAATGAAAAGAACCAGGGCCCGGGAACAGAACCTAACATCTGCTGTCTAATAAAGGTCCGGGGTTTGAAGTCTATGCTCGACCAGGCACCAAGCTGCTTCTCACAGCCTACCGCCCCACACTGTCCTACCTGGGGATCCATCCCATATACAAACACCAAACTCACATGCAATTGTGGATGCCAAGAAGTATTTGCTAACAAGAGCCTGATATAGCTGTCTCCTGAGAGGCTCTGCCACAGCCTGACAAATTCAGAGATGGATACTTGCAGTCAACCATTGGACTGAGTGTGGGGGTCCCCAATGGAGGAGTTAGAGAATGGACTGAAGGAGCTGAAAGGGTTTGTAACTCCATAGGAAGAATAACAATGTCAACCAAACAGATAACCCCAGAGCTCCCAGGGACTAAACCACCAAACCAAAGAGTACACATGGAGGGACCCATGGCTCCAGCCACATAAGTAGCAGAGGATGCCCTTGTCAGGCATCAATGGGAGGAGAGGGCCTTGGTCCTGTGATGGCTCAGTGCCCCAGTGTAGGGGAATGCCAGGGAGAGGAGTCAGGAGCGGATGGGAAACACCCTCATAGAAGCAGAGGGGTAGGATAGAGGATTTCTGCGGGGGAAACCAGGAAAGGGGATAACATTTGAAATCTAATTAAACAAAATATCCAATTAAAAAAATGGGGTACAGAGCTAAACAAAGAATCCTCAATTGCAGAATACTAAATGGCTGAGAAGCACCTAAAGAACTGTTCAACATTCTTAGTCATCAGGGAAATGCAAACAAATGATGCTGAGATTCCACCTCATACCAGTCAGAACGGCTAAGATCAAAAACTCAAGTGACAGCAGATGCTGGTCATGATGTGGAAAAAGACGAACACTCTTCCATTGTTGGTGGGATTGCACTCTGGCCTTGGAAGCCTCTTAAAACCCAAGCATGGTTTTGTCACTGTTATTAGGTATAATTCTGGTACCTCCTAGTCCCTTGTGAACATTGATAATTGTCTAGATGACTAAGTCCTCCTGGAGTTCTTTGCTCTGTTCGATGGCATTGTTGCCAGTAAACATCAGGGGCATATGTGCAGTCGCAGAGTTCTTTTTCTAGAGATGTTTCCCTTTTTAGAACTTTGTCTTCTTTCTCTAAACCACTTTCTCCTTCTCCTCCATTTCCATTGTGAATCTTTGAGATCTTGAATCTGCTTGGGTTTGCTTCCACTTTTGGGTGATTTTATAAGTACTGAGAAGCACTGGCAGTTCTGCGGGGCTATTTACTCATTCTTTGTCTTTTGCAAAGGAGTTTCTTATCTGTCGATCAAAGTCTATATATGTTTGTTTCATGGAGGTCTGTCCAGTTCTTGATTTTATGAGGCAAAAATGTAAGTCTACTACCTGTTACACTGACCTCTTTCCCTGTCATCTCCTGTTGGAGTTTCATAATGTGTTAATTCTACCTTAATGTAAGTAATGTTATTTAAAAGTCTTGTTGATATTTTTTAAGATACTTTTTCTGGACTTGACTTCTTTTTACCCTTGCATGTATTAACTTGGGAAGCAATAAAATCATCATGTAATTCACATGTGGGAAGGAAATTAAATTTTCTTGGACCTCTGCTCTTATTTAGAATTATTTATACTATGCTCAATTATTTACAAATTGCTGTTCTCACTGTGTCGCTGGCAATGAGGTGATTTAAATGTCCATCCAGTGTGCCCTCAGTGACATTCCATTGCATTGTGTAGCTAATAAACTCACATGCCAATTAATCTCTTGGGTACATAGGTAGAACAGTGTAAAAATTCAGTAATAGCTATGAAGATAACTTTTGATATAGTTTGACATAGGAAAGCTTTGTTGTTTTATGTAAACCTTTTTATAGAGAATTTTGGAAATAACTAGGATTAACTTGGGACTATGGGTGTGAGCTTGGAGATACATGCAGAAATAACAACCCACCTACTTAATTACTCTGTTTATTGAGAATACTTGCTTCTGTGAGCAAGCCAAAGCCAAATGTCTTTTTCTTGCATAAATAGTTATGTACACAGATGCCTGTTCAGAATGCATTCTTGAAGATACTGCACAGTTAGTTGATGGGAGAGTGAAACATTTTCTTTCTATTTATGTTGTTAAACTGTGATTTTAACAGCCATATTCCCTCACTATGGAAGGTGCCTATATGTAGCTTTGGAAAATAAGTCAACTTTGCAGAGAAAAGCAGTGGGAAAAAAGACACGCTTTGTGATTTTCTGAACTATTTCAGTTATTATTCCCTGTTGCATTAACCAACTGATTTCCTTTTTATTTCAAATGCACGGATTTTAGATCTTGCCTTTTAAATAAAAAAGGTCCTAATAATGCATTATTCAGGTAGAAATGCAAAAGGAATTTTTTAATTTTTTTCTGAGCACTAATTCTTTATATAAATCAATTGTTTCAGTAGTAATGACAATCCTCTGCTTCTCGTTAGTAGATTTCTATTTATATACAATGACACAATTACTATCTTAACACACAGTCACAACTTGTATATAATATGAATTTTTATAAAGTATCTACTGTTAGCATCCCTTCTAGACTTTGCCCCACAGTTACCTAACAATAGCCAGGTATGCCTTGCTCACTATAAAAAGGGCTTGTTTGCTTCCTCCTCTCTGTCTTATCATCTCTCTTATCCTCTTTCTCTCACTTACCCTCTTACTCTCTTACCCTCTCTGTTTCTCCTCTCCCCTCTCCTCCTCTCTCCCCATATGTTCCTGGCTGGCCTCTACTCTCCCCCTGCCCACCACTCTCTCTCCCTTTCTCTGTCTCTACTTCTTTCTCAACTCCTCTCCCTATGTCCTAAATAAATTCTATTCCATACTATATCTATCTTATGACTAGTACCTCAAGGGGAAGAGATGCCTCAACATGGGTCCACAAAGGAACCCTCTTCCACCTCACCATACAGGACCTCTACAAACATATCCTGGTTCTTTCTTTTTTTTTTTATAAAACACAACATCTACAATTTTCTATATTCATTTTATACCTAATTTCATTTTGTTTATAAAACAGTTCCTGTCTTCTTTTTTTTCTATTTTTTATAGTATGTGTTCATTGATATCAGAAATGGCATTCTGTATCATTTGAGTCTAATTTATGACCAATATTGAATCTAACATTATCCTATAATATCCTATTTTCTCTATGTATCTTGCTGCATTTATATTTTTTCCTAAAATACTATAAATTTGGGATCTTGTCTTTTAATTGGTTTCTGGATCAATTTTAATTAAATAGAAAATGAATCAATTTGGTAGGAAATAACACTGATTATGTTTTCCTGAATATAAGCAGAAGCAGATTTTCATAAATCAAGATAAAACAGACTCTAAATATAGATATATAAGTTTACTTTCTAATCCATATACAAATAATGAGTAAGATCCATATACAAATAATGAGTAAGCTCTAGCTCTGAGCGCTTGTGTGTATGTGCTGATATGTATATGTGTGTATGTGTGTTAATGTATATGTGTTTATGCTAATGCACTCACTAATTGTTACACATGTGATAGCCAGAGGTCAGTTAGGTCTCTGCTTCTACAATTCATAACAGTAACAAAGTTACATTTGCAAAATAATTATATAAATATAATAGAAGTATAAATAAAGCAACAAAATAACCTTATGGTTGGGGGGTCACCACAACATGAGGAACTGGATTAAAGGGTCACAGTGACCTCAAAGGGAGGTTGAGAACTGCTGCTTGAAGTGATGTTACCATCTTTCAAACATTGCTGTGGCAGGATTTTCCCTTCTCCCCAATTCCCTCTGCCTTGCTAAAACTTTGTTAGATTGCAATTCTAATGCTAGCTCCCAAGGCCTATTCCCTCATCTGGCCACTTCCTCTTCCTGAGGATGACTACCATGGTCCAGTTATCAAAGTACTGAAGTCCACCAATCAAAAGCTCCCTTTGACTCACCTAGTTAACATTTCCAATAAAAGGACATCTCATACTAACATGGAGTTTTCAACTTTAACATATATAAACCATCATCGGCCCATGGGCCACATCTCCCTCTTCTCTGTCCAGAGGCAGTCTTTTGTCCCTCTGAGACAAATATTCCTACACTCTCCCTTCCTCTTCTCCCTTGTTCTCCATCTCTGTCCTTTGTCCTATTCTTCACCTTTTGTCCCTCTGGGGCAAATACATCTCTTTTGCTCTGAGAACATGATCTGGGGATCCTGAGCTGATACCATTCCTATTACTGTTCTATTATTTTCTTCCTTCTTTTTGAAACAAAACTTCTCAGTAAACCTTGAGTTTGCTGTTTTGGCTCTAGTAGCTGGCTTCTCTTTATGCTTGTACAGCAAACACTTTGCCAGCTATTCCATCTCTCCTGTCCATGATTAATATTTTAAGCTTCGGAATATAATCTGTGTACTATGATGAATTTGCTAAACCCAAATATCAAAGCTTATGGACCTGATAAGTGTTCATTGGGGCTTCTAGGTAAAACATGTTTTTGAGTATTGGAATCTCCTCACACTTAAGAATTGGGATAGTCCAGGTCTCTCAAGGGTTCACAGGAAGAAGGAAAGCCAAGTGTTCAACCAGGATCTGCCTATTCAGTTTCCTTGGAATGGATGTAGATAGTGAGGAGAGGTCAATCCAGAAGGCCTCTTATAGCCCTGGAGATGAAACTGTGGGATTGGATCTGTTTCCCTGGCTACTTTGCAGATATGTTCATAGGAAATGCCTGTTGCTGTTAGTGGCTGGGAAAATAGGATGAGTTAGGAAAAAGAAGGTTAGAGATCTTTGTAATCCCTTTAGGATGGAGTCAGAGGGGAAAGGAAGAACAGAAAGTGGTCTGCTACAGAGCTAGAAAGGAGGAGGAGGAGAAGTGAAAATATACTTGTTTCCCTGGCAGGATCTGTCTGTAGGCTAGAAGTGGGTACCTGCTGGAGTTTGAATCTGAAACAAAGTAGGGAATCAAGTGAAGGAATTTAGGAGGGGAATGTCTGTGAGATCCAAAAGAGGTGTAGGTGCCTGACAGAAGGAAAGCTGCAGAGTACTCAGTTGTACAGCTAGAGATAAGACTAGGACATGGACTTAGAAAAGAAGGAATTGTGAAGGTCTTCAGTCATCTTAGTTGTTTCCCTATTCTGCTCAGCTGTTGTGTTCACAGGGGATTTCTATTGGTGTTAGGAGCTGAGACAAAGGATGAATTGGGTGATAAAAATTTGGAGAGGAAGATCTTTGTGTTCACTTGGGGATGAAGTCTACGTCCTATAGAGCAGGAGATGAGATTTTAGAGGCCAGAAGGGCCTAGATAGATGTGCTATCCAGATGTTAAATGACCACAGATGCCAGCCCAGACTACCATACTGAGCAAAACTTTCAATCTTCATAGATGGAGAAGATAAGATATTTCATGATAAAGACTTTTATTTAGCTTAATTTTATATTGGATGTTTTATTTACATTACAGATGTTATCCCCTTTCCCCACTTCCTCCAACCCAGAAACCCCCTATCCCACTCCCCTTCCTGCTTCTGTGAAGATGTGCCCCCACCCAATACCTTCTAACCCCCTAGAATTCCCCCACACTAGAGCATCCAGGCTTCACAGGACCAAGGACTTCCTATCCCACCTATGCCCTAAAAGGGCATCCTCCCCTACACATACAGCACTAGTCATTGGTCCCCCCCATGTGTTCCCAGGCTGGTGGTTAAGGCCCTGGGAGCTCTGATTGGTTGTTATGGTTGCTCTCCCCATGGGGCCGCAAAACCCTTCAGCTCCATCAGTCTTCTCTCTAACTTCTCTATTGAGAATCCCATGATCAGTTCTATGGTTAGCTGTGAGTATCCACCTCTGTATATGTCAGGCTCTGGCAGATCTCTAAGCAGACAGCTATATCAGGCTCCTGTCAGCATGCACTTCCTGGCATCCACATCAGTGACTGTCTTTGGTGACTGCAAATGGGATGGATACCCAGGTAGAACAGTCTCTGGATGGCCCATCCTTCAGTTTCTGTCCCACGCTTTGTCTCCATATTTGCTCCCTTGAGTATTTTGTTACTCATTCTAAGAAGGACTGAAGCACTCAGACTTGGTCTTCCTTCTTCATGAGCTTCATATGGTCTGTGAGTTGTATCCTGGGTATTACGAGCTTTTGGGCTAATAACCAATCATTAGTGAATGTATACCATGTGTGTTCTTTGTGATTGGGTTACCTCACTCGGGATGAAATTTCTATATCTATCCATTTGCCTAAGAATTTCATGAATTCATTATTTTTAATAGCTAAATAATACTCTACTGTGTAAATGTACCACATTTTCTGTACCCATTCCTCTGTTTAAGGACATCTGGGTACTTTCCAGCTTCTGGCTATTATAAATGAGGCTACTATGAACATAGTGGAGCATGTGTCCTTGTTATATGTTGGAGAATCTTCTGTGTATATGCCCAGAAATGCTATAGCTTGGTCCTCAGGTAATGCTATGTCCAATTTTCTGAGGAACCACCAGACTGATTTCCAGAGTGGTTGTATCAGCTTGCAATTACACCAGCAATTGGGGAGTTTCAAGATCCAGGAATGAACCCACACACCTATTTTCACTTGATCTTTGACAAAGGAGCTAAAATCATTCAGTGGAAAAAAGACAGCATTTTAAACAAATGGTGCTAGTGTAACTGGATGTCAACATACAGAAGAATGCAAATCAATCCATTCTTATCTCCTTGTACAAAGCTCAAGTCCAACTGTATCGAGGACCTCCACATGAAGCCAGATACACTGAAACTAACAGAAGATAAAGTGAGGAAGAGCCTCAAACACATGTGCACAGAGAAAAAGGTCCTGAACAAAACACCAATGGCTTATGTTCTAAGATCAAGAATTGACAAATGGGATCTCATAAAATTCCAAAGCTTCTGTAAGGTAAAGGATATTGTCAATAGAACAAAAGAGCAATGAACAAATTGGGAAAAGATCTTTACCAATGCTACATCCAATAGAGGGCTAATATCCAATATATACAAAGATTTCAAGAAATTAGTCTCCAGACAAATGGGATACAGAGCTAAACAAAGAATTCTCAACTGAGAAAACTCAAATGGCTAAGAAGCACCTAAAGAAATGTTCAGTATCCTGAGTCATCTTGGAAATGCAAATCAAAACAACCCTGAGGTTCCACCTCACACCAGTTAGAATGGCTAAGATCAAAATTTCAGGTGATAGTAGATGCTGATGAGGATATGCAGGAAGAGGAACACTCCTCCATTGTTTGTGGGATTGCAAGCTGATACAACATAATAAAGACTTAAACCACATTCATCTATAAATCCAGTCTTATGGAAGGTGCTAAAGTAAAATTCCAATTTAAGGAGATTAACTACAACTGGGAAGACACAGGGAAGGAATAATATCAAATTAAAAGAAAGGTTGTACACCCACCATAATAACCACTTCCATCAGCAGTAGCAACAGCAGCAGCTGCAACATAACAGAAATCAGCAATCATTAATCATTAATATTTCTCAGTATTAATGACCTCAATTCACCAATAAAAAGACACTAACAGAATGCATGTGAAAACATGATTACTTTCTGCTGCATCTAAGAAGCACTCTTCACAGTTAAGGATAGACATTACTTTAAGATAAAGGGTAGACAGAGATAATCCAAGTCAATGGGCCTAAGAAGCAAGTAAGCTGGTTGGGTATTTTAATATCTAACAAAATAGACTTCAAAACAAAACTGAGATGAATATATATGGAAAGAAACTACATATTCATCAAAGAAAAAAATCCATCAAGGTAACATTTATGACCCAAATACAAGGACATTTAAGTTTGTCAAAGAAACAGTATTGTGGCTTAAATTTCTTTTTAACCCTCACACACTAATAGTGGAAGACTTCAATACTTAACTCATGCCAGTAGACAGGTCATCAGACAAAAATACTTAACAGAGAAATGCTAGTGCTAACAGACATTATAACCAATAGACATAACAAACATTATAAACCAAGTAGATTTAACAGATATTTACAGAATATTTCACTCAAACATAAAAGAATATATCTTCTTTGTTCCTAATGGAGCTTTCTCCAAAATAGACCACATATTCAGACACAAAGTAAGTCTCAACAGTAAAAGAAACTTAAAATAATGCCCTGCATCTTATCTGACAATCACAGATTAAAGCTTGATATCAACAACAATAGAGACAACAGAAGGCTTACAAACTCACTGAAAATAAGCAATCAATACCGAAGGAAACACTGGTGAAGATAGAAATAACAAAAGAATTAAAAACTTTCTAGAATTGAAGAAACATACCCAAACTTAAGGATACAAGGAAAGTGAATTTAAGAGGCATGTTCATATCACTAAGTGCAACTAGAGCAATATCATACCAACAACTTTCCAGTGCATCTGAAAACTCTCAAATAGTTGGTTTCAATCTGTTCAAAATATCTTCGGGGGCAGGACGTATATAAGATATTCTGCACATCAGATATTAAATTAAGATACATAACAGTAATTAAATTACACTTATAAAGTAGCAACTAAATAATTTTAGGTTTGGGAATCACATGGAGGAACTATATTAAAGCTTTAGGAATACTGAGAACCACTGCTCTAGGACAAAAAGAAGAAACCACACTCCAAAAAAATAAATAGCAAGAACTTATCAAAACTAGTAGCTCTCTTGTATACAAGCATACAGACTGAAAAAAATCAGGGAAACAATAGCTTTCATAATAGCTTCAAACAATACACAATGTTTTGGAGTAACTCTAACAAGCAAGTGAAAGACTTATATGATAAAAACTTCATGTCTTTAAAGAAAGAAGTTGAAGAAGATGTCAGAAAATGGGAATGTTTTTCATGTAGATGGATTAGTAGGATTGAAACAGTAAAAATGGCTATCCTACCAAAAGCAACCTACAAGTTGAATGCAATTCCTATTAAAATTCCCACAGAATTTTTCACAGATCTTGAGAGGACAATCCTAAGCTTTATATAAAATAAAAAGAAAGTAAAAGAAGAATAAAATAAAGAAAGAAAGAAGGAAAAATCCACCCAATCATAAACAATAAAAGAACTGCTGGAGGTTCATTAAACCCAATTTCAATTTGTACTAAAAAACTATAGTTTTAGAAAAAGGTACATATCATAGAAACAGACACTTTTACCAATGGAATCGAATTGAAGACCCAGATATTAATGCACAAATTTATAAAAACCTAAATTTGAAAAGAAGCCAGAAATATACATTGGAAAAAATTATCTTCAACAAATGGTGCTGGTCAAGCAGAACGTCTGCATGTTGAAAGAATATAAATAGATCCATACATATCACCCTGCATAAAAATCCAAATCCAAAATGGATTAAAGACCTCAACATAAAGTTGGATACACTGTACTTGATAGAAGAGAAAGGGAAAAGAACATTAAACTCACTACTACAGGAGAAGACCTTTTAAGCAGAATACCATTAGCATAGGCATTAATATCAACAATTAATAAATGCAGTCTCATGAAACTGAAAATCTTCCGTAAGGCAAAGAACACCATCATTTGCACAAAGTGCCAGCTTAGAGAACAGAAAAAGGTTTTTACCAACTCCACATTGATATAGGACTAATACAAAATATGAAAGAACTGAAAGAACTGGATATTAAAAAAGACCAAATAATTCAATTAAAAATGGGGTATAGATAAAAACTGAGAATTGTCAACAAACTCTTAAAGAAACTTTCAGTATCCTTAGATGTCAGAAAAATACAATTCAAAACTACTCTGAGATTCCATCTTATACTTGTCATAATGGCTAAAACCAATAAAACAAGTGATAGCTCATGCTGGTGCAGATGTAGAATAGGGGGAACAGTCAACCGTTGCTTATGGGAGTGGATACTTCTACAGACACTGTAGAAAGCAGTAGGATGATTCCTCAGAAAGGTGGGAATGGATCTATTTCAAGATCCAACTACATTGCTCTTGGGTATATACCCAAAGGATATTTCATCTCACCACAGAAACATGTTTTCAACCATGTTCATCACTGCTGTATTCATAATAGCTAGAAACTGAAAACAACCTATGGATGCAGAAAATATAATACATTTACTCAATGGAGTACTAGCCATTTACTTTAGAAAATGACATCATTAAATTTACAGGCAAATGGATGGAACTAGAAAGAGTTATTCTGAGTGATATAAGCCAGAACAATAAAGATAAATATGGTATCTACTCACTTAAATGTGTATATTAGCTGGGTAGCCAAAATACTATTCATAGACCCAGAGGAGTCAGGTATAGCAGGGATAGGCACTTGTATTGCCCTGAAAGTGGGAAATACAGTAGATTTTATTGGTGGTCTAGAAAGGATGAATTGGAAATGGGAGGATCTGATGAGGAGTAGGAGTGGAAATGGGGTCGAGCAAGAGAATGTGGGAGGAGACATGCAGAACTGAGGAGCATTTGAGTGGTGCTCTGGAACTCTAATGCAGCAGAAACTTACAAAAATATATGAAGGGAATCCTAGTGGAATTTCCAAATAATACAAGAGAGTCCCAACTGGCCACCTCTTGTCACAAAATAAAAAATTGGTTACAGCCCATGGAGTTGTTGGCCAAGGTGTCTCCTGGAAATCCCCAAACAACCTAGAATGTTACCCTTCACAGTGGCCAGCAAGGCCCCATTGCTGAAGACAGCACTCACATAACTCATTGAACACTGATATGTAGGGCTGGTGCTTACATAGAGCTTTTAGCTCTGTGTTCTAGTTTCTTTAGACGGGAATGTCCTCAGCAGCCTATCAAAAGAGAAATGTAAATCCTAAACCAGCCCCAAACCCCTTTAATCTGTAATCTGTCTTGACTGCAATGGTGGCAAAAAAACTCATGGGAGTAACCAACCAATGTCTGATTGACTTAAGGCCTATTCCATAAGGTCAATCCCATTTCTGACACTGCTTGCTTGGTTAACTAAAAACTAGAGACTAGATAGCCCAGAGACCTTAGGTAAACCCAAATTCTACTGCTCAAAAAAAAAAAGGGAAGAAAGGATAAAATGACTTCTAAATATTCAGTTATACTCACAAGTCAGTTCTTATTAGCAATAATCAGAGAAGCTTCTTCACAGGGCATATGGGAACAAACACACAGAGATGCAGCTAGAGATTGCTCAGAAAAAAAGACCTTGGGACACAACCACTCTAAATGGGTTGTTTCTACAAAATCCCTTCCCTCAGAGCTCAGTCAACCTCACAAAAGAGGAGGTGGAAGTCTAAAGAGTCTAAGCCAGAGTAGTTACAAGATAGCAGGAGAACAAGGCCCTCCAAATCAACTGACTCAAGGGTGGAGAGGAACAGCCTGATCTGAATAAGCTGCCCTGCCACTTGAGGTCATGAAGTCCTAGCTCATTGACAGGCATATCTGGATCTTCAATCATGTAATAGCAGGAGTCTCATACCACTATCAAAAAGTCATGCAGATATTCCTGGGTTGTGCTGCTGCCTTGGATCATATTGATGTTCAAGGACTGTGCATACATCCTCTTACTCCCTGTGGCACTCAGGAGAGCTAGCGCCATCCCTTAAAAAGCGGCAGCACTCACTCTGGAGAGCAGGCCCTATATCATGCCCGGAGTAGTCCAGTAGAGCTGGCCCTGAGGGTGAAGGCTTGAATTAACTGGTCCTTCTGCTCAGATTGCTGTGAGGTGGTATGAGAGAGGGAACAATGCTCTCACCCCTATTCCCTCACCCCTCAGCACCTGTGGCATGTGGGAGAGCTGGCCCAGAGGGCATGAGAGCAGGAGGGTTGATCTTGCCCCTTGTAGGCTGCTTCATCTAGCAGCTATCCAGGGCAGTGCTGGAGAACTCGCCTTTGTGGTGTGGGTATGGAAGAGTTGGCTATCTGACTTACTCAGAAACCACCCAGGCCCAAATCCAGGGCTTTGAGTTGGTCCACCCCTACATCTACCCCATCTATGAACTGCTGCAGCACTTGAAAGGCCTGTCCTGGAGATCCAAAGCTGCAGTATCTCCATGACATGGGGCAACAACAGGATATTCGAGAAGAGTCTTGGTGAGGATCCAGTATTGATAGTGTAGTAGAAACAGAAGACCTCAAAATAGAACAGTGACTCATTGCAGTGAACCTTTGTCAAGTAAGGACATATGGACAAACAGTATACTATGGAACACAGTGGAACACACTACACTACAGCTTCCAACATATGGTATTTTTGTTGTTATTATTATTCTATCCTTTTAAATTTGTTTTGGTGGCATGTTGCTTGGGCAGAGGATTGATTATAGGGACATAAAGATGAGTGGGATTGGGGTGAATGATGTAAAATTCGCGAGGAATCAATAAATAGTTGAAGAAAAGAAGAGACCAGTATGACTGAGGTGAAATCTGAGAAGTGTCTCCTCAGAGTCATGGTACAGAAGACGTATTCCAAGGTGGCTAGGGTTGTAACTTGTTCTGGCAGTTCAGTTTGGCCATGTTTTAAGACTCTACTAGGTAGTACTGGAGTTGAAGGCATGAAAGGGTCTTGGAGAGTAGCTAAGGCTTTGGGAGAGTTCATTGGTTACTGTGAAGCTAGAGTTACAGAGATGCCCAGAAAGGGGTCGTAGAGAGAATTTGAGGCTTGGCACCAGAAACAGAGGTCAGGAGAGGCTATTGGCGATAGTGCATGCCAGTTTCTGTAGAGGAACGAGAATTTTGAAGATATCTATAGAGAGCAATGAGTTCTAAGAACAGCAGTAATTATGACAGTGAAGGGGAGCTGGGCTGAATCTAGAGAACAAGCTGTGTGTGCTTCAGATGTGATCCTATCCTTCGGACATTCACCAACAGACGGTGAATGAGTTCCAGACAATGGACATTGAGTTATTTGTACTGTTCATTTGGTTTTGCTTTGATCTAATTGTAACTGTGCTCTGATTAGTCTCTCTTGGAATAAAAAAACAATATTTAATTGATTTCCAATTACTTTTAGAGCCCATAATTAGGGATTTTGTTCTTTTAAGGAGATTTTTGGAGTTTTCCAGAGTCTTTGCATTTTAGGAGAGAATGACTAGTTTAAAGAGACTAAACTTTTAAGTCTTTTTGAAGACTGGCATATTGTAAGTTGATATTAATATATGATTTATAGGATAAACAATAATGAAAATGTTGTGGCCTAAAGATGGTATGATTGACTGTCGAGTTGACAAGAAGTCTATTGTTCTGGTTAGTTTTTTTTCTTTCCTTTTTTCATTTTGACACAAGCTAGTATCATCTGAGAGATTGCAATCTCTGTGGAGAAAATGTCTCTATAAGATCAGGCTATAGGTAAACTTATAAGTTTGTTAAATAGTGATTAATCTAGATCTCACCCATGTAGGTGTTAACTCCATGGGCTGGTGGTCCTAAGTTCTATAAGCAAACAACATTCGCAAGCCACAAGGAAGAAGTCAATAAGCAACACCCAGGCCTCTGCATCTGAGCCTGCTTCTAGTTTTCTGCAGTATTTGACAAATCCCTGCCCCAAGTGCTTTTGATGATAAACTGTTATATGGAAATGTGAATGAAATAATCCATTTTCTCCCCAAGTTGCCAGTGGTCATGGTATTCCATCACAGCAATAGCAATTCTAAGACAGATGTGGAAAAAAGCGTCAAAATAATACATGGGCCACAGAGATGCTTCAGTAGCTCAGCACTTGCTATACCCGCAGGACCTGGGTTTGAATCCCCAGAATCAAGTCAAAGTTGAGTGTGATAACAAACTGTAAATCCTGGGAGATGAGATGTGGGACGTGGGAAATTCTCATAAGCTCACAGGACAGCTAGCCTAGCATCTGCTGTGGAACCAAGAAAAGCAAGAGGCCCTGTCTCCTGCAGATGGAAGCCCAGGACAGACTTCTGACCTCCACACAGAAGTCAGGGCATATACACACCCACATTCACACCCACAAATTCAGGTACATTCACATATACAGAAGGATGAAAATAAATAAATGTATAGAGAAGCCAATACCTCAGTTATGGTTTTGTCTGAGAAAAATGTACCAGAGAATTTTACATATATTTATTTCTTGAGCTTCAGGTTTGTTTATGTAATCAAAAACATCACAATTTAATAAGCTTTTTATTACTTTTTTTCATTCCCAGGTACATATTATATATGTTTTATTTTACTTCTTAAAGCTATTGGTTTTTTACACACTTTTTATGACAATTATAAAGAAGTCACTTATCTGAAATAGGAACACTTCCACCTCTGTCTCTCTGTGCACATTCTCAGGCTGTATTACTTATTGCTGTTAACTGCCATCATCTGCCCATGATTTCTTCTTTGGACCATCTCTTTCCTAAGGGCATCTTTACTGTTTTCCTCTAAACTTTTTACCTGCATACCATAATAAAATACTTTTTGAGTTTTTCTGCTTTCTTATTGTCAGTCTTATTCTTTAATCCAAATTTAATTACCAATTTAATCTACCACCCTCAAACCCTCAGTAGCTTTGTTATATCTTAGAGAGTCACATTCAAAATACTAAATGTGGCATTCTCAAAAATTCATGTTGTTACTTCTCACTCCTCCTATTGTACCTACAGTTTTTTAATCTCTTCTTTCATATATTACATCCCAACTTCAGTTTCCCATCTCACCCTTCCCCCAGTGTCTCCCCCACACTACCTCTCCTCTTTTCCAGATCCATCTCTAAGCCTCAGAAAAGATCAGGTCTCCCAGGCACATCATCCAAACATGGCATAACAAGCTAATAATAATGGCATAGTAAGACCAGAACTGGTCAAGGCTGGGTGAAACAAGCCACTTGAAGGAGAACGGCCCCATGAACAGGCAAAGGAGTCAGAGACAGCTCCCTGTTCCTATTATTAGGATTCCCACAAGAGCACCAAGCTATTGGCCATAACATACATGCAGAAGACCTAGGTCAGAGCTCCA
Source organism: Grammomys surdaster (assembly GCF_004785775.1). Taxonomy (NCBI): domain Eukaryota; kingdom Metazoa; phylum Chordata; class Mammalia; order Rodentia; family Muridae; genus Grammomys; species Grammomys surdaster. Next base: position 6,876,313 of record NW_021604565.1, read on the forward strand.
CAGGCTCCCTAATCTCTGTGAGCCCCTGTGAATTCCTATTAGTTGATTCTGTGGGCAGTCTTCTTGTGGACTCCTTGATCCCTCTGGTTCCTCTGATCTTTTCTCCTCTTCCCTCCACAGGACTCAAGTTCTGCCTAATGTTCTGCTGTGAGCCTCTGTATCTGTGCCCATCAGTCACTGGATGTAGCAGAATTCTAGCATCCCCTTCCTTATGGATCTCTATATATGGACTGTTCTGCTCCTATTTTTCTAGGGATCCCTTCCCTTCATGTCTCCTTTCTATTTGATCATTATTTTTTAATTCATTATTTTGTATCTTTGTGTGTATTGACGTTTTGCCTGATGGGGGTCAGTGACCCATGTTATACCTGAATAAGGCATCAAATCCTCTGGAACTGGAATTACAGAAATACATGAGCTGCGATCTGGCTGCTGGGAACTAAACCCAGATTTGCAAGAAAACCATCTGCTCCAAACTATCCCCTTGGTCAGGTTCTAAGTACTGGTGACTGTTGTTCCCTTTGTACTAACTGTCATATTGACATTTTAAAATCAATTAAATTGTTATTAAAGACATTTGAGTATGTAGAATCTCCAATTATTTTGTTTACATATAAATGCACCCAACATTTATTTCAATAAATGATCTTAAATTTTCCTTACACTTAGAGGAGTCTATCTGTGATAATTACCTCTAGTAATTCTTCCTCTGTGCTCTCATGATAAAGCTGAAAAGCTTTCACAGGAAACTGAGATAGTTCTATAAGGAAGATACCAAAGCAGGAAGAAAGGAAGCAGCAGCATCCATACAAGCTTCAGATGCCACATGACTTCATTCTTCCAGAACCATATCAGCCAAGATCCAGGTCTTACCTCATTTCTTGGTTTTATTTTTACATTTTAATTGTGCATATGTGTGTGGGTGTCTTGAGTTTTCACATCTGAGTCCAAATCCCAGGGAGGCTAGAGGAAGGTAGGGGACTCACTGGAGATTGTGGAGAGGCACATCTTCAGTGCTAGGAAATGACCCTACTACTACTCTGCAAGAGCAGGAAGGACTCCTAACTGCTAAGCCCACATCAAAATTCTAGTGCAAGTGTGCATCCCTGCAGGCCATTTTGGAAAGTACATTCTGGCACAGGTGACTAAAGTCTTCTGGCCAAATTTATAAATGCAAATACACTTTCCATATCATTTGACATGTTGATTAATAAAACATTATGAAACCATTTTACAATCGTGATATGGTCATATATCTCCAGTTTGAGGCAAAAGTACTTTTAAGTAGTCCTTTGATGATTACTTCCTGTTTTTTATCATCTCATCTTTAATAATTTTTAGTAGTTTATGGTAGTTTAATTGCAAACAAAACAGGTGTTAATATTATCTCAGTAAGATTATAATAATTCAATTGCCTTCATTATTTTAACATTAAAATATATTATCATGAATTTAAACTTTATTTTCCAATAATGATTCATAATACGAAACCTTGAAAGCAATCTACATCATGAAATGCAAGCTTTTCTTTTAATTTACTTTATTCAATATTTTCTTCCATTTTATATGTTCTATTTCTTACATTTCTATAATTTGCATATTATTTAAGGAAACAGAAACAACAAAGCAAACCTAGTTTCACAATACCTCTATGTCACAACTTTGCTTAATCTGACAGAGTGTTTCTATGACAAAGGGAGGCTAAAAGACTTCATTCAGTGCTTAGAGCATTGTCATTGATAATAGAGGAGAAAAACACTAATTTTAACCACACTCAGGATCTCTTAGTTTACAACTCATACACATATAGGTATACATATATATAACTACATGCATGTAATTTTCACACATATACAAACCTTTTCTTTACCTCTTTCAAAAGCACATGCATGTGTGTCTGGGGTGTATATCTTTTCCTTACAGCAATCAGAGAAGAGAAAGACTGCTGTAGAAAACAACTTGCACTCCTTTTTTTCCTGTACTGTGTAAGTTGAGAAACTGACGTGAGTAAGCGGTTTTAGGCCGAGGAGAATGCCACCTGCTCTGCTTGCTTTCCTCCACATGCTAGGTCCTATGATTATTTTCATATGTTGGAAAGAGTTATTTTGTGGTTTATGTGTATTTTCACATGTGGACAATTTGAACAATGTTTTTGAGGCTTTATGGCATTTATGCTATTATCAATGGAAAAAAAATTCAGACTTTATTCCTGTAGAAAAGCTGCCCCGACAGCTGTGGAGCTTTAAGTTTTACATGTCCCTCTCAGATGTCACTCACATGCACGTTATATGTACTTTTAGAAGCACGTGTGTTAAGAATTTTGTGTCAAGTCGGATATTTGAGCCCACAGCTAGGTTTACTGATTATGACCATTCTAGAGTTTCTTTAAAATCGAAATGAAACAAAAAAATCCCAAATTATAATGGAAGGGTGCCAGCTTATGAAAAGAGCGACCATGTGTGACCTTTGCTAGGCGTACCCAGTGATATTTTCTGAGAGATGTCTTGTGGAACTGTCTAGATCTGAACTGGTATAAATGTCATTTATGGCAATGTGAGAAAACATGCTGGAGTAAACTCTCTTCTTGCTTTCTGTAAATGTTAAATATTTTTCTCTGTGTTTATGGCAAAATTAAACTTTTCAAATATATTGTTTGCATTTGTGTAGTTTTTAAGATTGTGTGATATCCGAGCTCTAATACTCTATAGGTGATTTGTTAACATATGGCTTATTATATTACATTGCTAATGAAAGTTATCATTTCCACATGTGTAATCTTTCTTTTCCTGTGTCAGGTAAATATATATCTGTTGTGATTAGAAATTTGTTTCAAACATCATAAAATTTACAGGGACTGTTTTTGAAAATAAATATAATTGAAGCTATTTTTCCATCCAGGAATTTTATATTAATCTGAATGTTTTCTTTTGTTTATTTAAAAACAGTTTGTGTCTGTGTGTGTTTGTTTGTGTAGGTGTGTATGTGTAGGTTTGTATGTGTATAGGTGTGTTTGTGCAGGTATGCATGTGTGTGTGTGTGTGTGTGCTTATCTCATATGATGACCTGGTGTCTAAACTGAGGTCCTCCCTGTTGGATAGTAAGCACTTTCCCAACAAATTTATCTCTTCAGCCTGACCTCAGTATTGACTGATGTACCTATTTCCATTTTTAAATGTCTTATGATTTTCATTGCTTCTTAAATCATTATAGGAGTGTTTCATTATACAGCCAGTGATAATTTTGAGCCTTAAGACATATAAGCTGTTGCTATTTTTATTTGTGTTTTTGAGAAGTAAGCAATTACTTCTTACTGCAGACACATCATGGAATAACTAAGATGATGATTTCACATTGCTTCAGCAGTATTATTGGTCTCAGAAACTTAAAAGGATAGAATTGGAATAAGATTAAATATTTGTCTTAAAATATTTCACATACATATATCCCATGTATACCTAAACATTCTTCAGTTTGTCCCAGTTGTTAGCTGGTGGATTCTGGTGGACAGAGCCTACATCTCAAACCATCCATGACTTCATTTCATGGCTGTAGTGACAATTAAAGGAAAAGACATACTCAAGAGAGCTCAGTTCCTCTGAATGAACAGTTCATATTCTTAGCCTCTTGTTCATCTCTCCAGCCTCTTGCCACATGGCAATGTGCATAAGCCTTTCTGACCTAATATTATGGAAACTGTACAAATTTACTGTTAGTGATTTGGTAGAAATATGATATTGGCTATATAATATATAGAGCCTAGAAAAAGTAATTTATAAATTAAATCATCAACAAAGAACTGCAAAGCATTCACTTCAGAGTATTTTAGAGGTATGAGTACTGTGGGAGAACCTAAATAAAGGAGACTCTGAATTCTTATAATTTTGGTCACATTAGTAATTGTTATACTGAGTGTACATACAAATTTTTACCATAGTTTAGGGTTCCCATTTTTGTTTTATTATTTTTTAATTCTGAAGGAACAGCTGATGCCTGTTTTAAAAGCAAGAACTTGAGCTGTTTTTATAGTAGGTTAGTAGTTGATCATGATTCAGCAGTTACTTGGGTCAGAGACAGACAGAGACTGAGTGAGATTTTCCCACTTGGATAAGTCTTTTCTTTTTTTTTCCTAAATTGAAAGTCTGTAGTTAAACCTTACAATTTTCCACTTTTTCCTCTTAAAAAGTTTATTTGATTTTATGACATTAAATTCTGTTAGTTTGAAGATTATTTTGTTCTTTTTCTCAACCTTTTCTCATTCCAGGAAAATAATGAATTTGATAATAGTCCATTCCTACAATAGTGGGATTTAAAAAATAAAACCAACATCTGTGTTTTTACCTATATATTTAATGTTTTCAGCAAAGCTTAACAAGAGATTTTGTGTTCTTTAGCCATCTTGATATATATGTAGTCAAAATAATGGAGTTTTAAACTTATACCTCCTATCCTGAAACAACCACTACTGAGAAATAAAGGAAATTTAATGTAGTAGTTAACTGGCTAGTTTGAAAGCAACCAGGTTGTTGGAAGAACAAGTCCTTATGCTCACATATAAGCACTAGAAAAACCAAGAATATTATACCTGCATGGTTGTCTCTCTAAAGGAAGAGTTATGTAGCCTGTTTTTCACCCAGAAGGCTAGGAATAGATGTAGCCTGGTGAATACTGTGTTACCTGTGTGGCTAGGCCACATATGGTTCCCCCAGATTCGTCCAAACAGGAACCAAGTTGGTTTATAACTTGGGGAGCTTTGTGCAAGCTGTATGTCCATGGCCACAGCTGATTATCCTAGACTCGTATGCATATTTCAGCCATTTTCCTCAAGAAAGATTTGAGCACTGTTTCTCAGTCAATAGAACCCATCTTCTTTATTGGAGTAGCTCTATGTATTCCATAAAGACCTTCAATGTAGTCATGCCTTAAGCTTCATTGCTCACATGGGTTTCAGAGAACTGCTAACATGAAACTGTTTTACATTATGTTCTTTTTAAATATGCCTACATTAAACTGAATATCAGGCTCTAGAAGTCTAAACTAACACAAGCCAGTCATGCTGAACTGGACATCCTTCTTGCCTTGTATGGATCAACACTTCACTGGCCCTTATGGTCACAGAAACCTCCACACCAGCCTGTGGTATGAATTTAGGTTCAAACAGTAATTGGATATTAGGGAAGCTGTTTGGCCTTTGTGATCTGAGACTGTTCAATTCTCTGTTCAAAACTAACAATAAAATCACAGCAGTTAATTATATGACTTCCTTTAATGTACTTGGAGTGCTTAATGCTCAGTTTTGCATGAATACTTGGAATTGCATGGTAATTGTTCAATGATACAGATGGAAGGACAGCAGTAATGGGAATAATGGGGGACTGAAGTACAAAGGAATGTTCACTGGCAAGGTTGACAATCAAGAACAATTTTACTGCTCCGGATGAAATTAAGCTTCTGCTCAAACTAGGAAATCAGAGGGATTTGCCATTGAGGAAGAGCCCATGTACCCTGGAATGCAGATGTTTCATCCATGTGTCTGTAAATAGACAATAAAAGAGAGTAAATAAACAAAGTGAAAAGCCTCTGTTAGAAGTGTGTCTTCTGTGGGAAACAAATATGTATGTAAAGGCCAGGAAACTAAAAACAAAAACAAAAACAAAAAACAAAACAAGCAAAAAAAAGCTAGGGGGTATGTGGGGGTATACAGTAGGCTTTGAGCAATGAGGTTGAAGAATCTAACAGAACAAAGAGGAGGAGGGATATTGGGTATGAAGGATTTTGGTGAAAGTATTGAAGGAAGACAAGAAAGGAGCAGGAGTGGATGTAGGTGATAATCGATAAAAACTAAATAGGCATAAAATGTTGCCGGGGGTCAGCCCCAGTGAGGTGGGAGGGAAAAGTCTTCTTTCTTCTCCTTGTTGGTTCTTCTTGAGGCAGCCAAGAGGGATGGAAGAACTTCGGTGGAGGGTAAGACCTAGGGTCTTACGAGATTCGTGATGAGACCTTGGGCCTTATGAGATTTGGGGTATGACTTTGGTCATATGAGATATTTAGGGTTGCTGTATAACAAAAGTTTACTTATCTATGCTAGAAAAGCTTATTTACTATGCTACTGTAGCTGAATTGCCCTCTGGTATCCTCTGACCAGAAACAACAGTTTCTTGCACTTAGTACCTCAGCCCCAAAATAGCAGAGGATTAGACAAATAGTCTTTGTACTCTCTCAGTAGGAACTGCTAGGATCTGACTTACGCCTGCTAGTCTGGGGTCACAGAAAGAAAAAATACTTAGAGACGGTATTATATAGTTTATTGTTAAGTGCAAAATGTTTCCTATGAAAGCTATCTAAGAGGAAAAGTGAAAAGGTCCTAAGTGGGGAAAAGGAAAAATTCTAAGCAGGGGACAAGGAAAGGAAGGGACGAACGGCTCCTAACGAACTACTACATCTACAACTACTCTACAATCTCTTTGTCTTTGTCTTCAGTACTTATGCATCTTTCAGAGTACATGGTCACATGTTACAAAGTTCATCACAAGTTCACACCAAAAATCAAATCATAAATTGAAATAAAACTTTACAACAGAGAATATTTACATGCATATCCATTAGGAGTAATTATCTGGCTAAACATCCATCACCTGTCTAGCTCCACATGTTCACTGAATGTTTAAAACTATAACTAAGACATTAGTGAAGTTTTGTATAGATAAACCCAGGCAATATTTTATGTTCTGTCCTAGCACCTATAATAAATTGTGAGTTCCCTTTTAGTGAGCTTTGGTTAATTGTTTTACAACCTCTTGGAATGTGCTCTAAGTAGGAGAAAGTCTGGTTACTATCTAAGGGCAATTAACTGATGACACTTGGGAGACTGGGCAGAGTTCTCATTGCAGTTTTGACTATCAGAGAGGGACCTAACAATGGTCATGTTATAAAAGAGCTTAATAATCATTGATATAGTTTTAGGAATTCTTATAGGATCATCATTAAGACTTAAGAAGTCATCTATTTGTCTATATAGCATCACTACAAGACAGTACATCTTCGTTGATCTGCAGAGATTGGCTCCAAAGATGTGTGCTATTGCTTAGTGATTGTTACATATGTTAAATAATGATAATAAGAAAAGCATATTAATATCAGGGATCTTTCCTAAAATAAGTCCTTCACAGCCTCACAGATTATATAATAATTTAAGGCAAGCATTTCAGGATGGTCACCTGCTAATTATTAGCTTGTCCCATTATGGCTCCTGACAAAATTTCAAATTATGATTAAAATATAAAATATTTTAAAATAAAACATTCAGTAGAATCAGATATTCTAGAATGCAGAAAGGGAGGAAAGTAACTGGATTTTTGTTCAACAAATAAGAAATAAGTACTCAGGGTGGCCATGCTATGAAGACAGGGCTAGCATATTAAAAATAATGCTGAAAAGAGTCACCAAGGGAGGCACGGATTATGAGTGGACTGAGCAAAGAGTGTTAGACTGGATGTCTAAACTTGGTCATCTTACCTAATTGGAATGTATAGGGTACTTCAGATTAAAATTTGGAAACTCAACAGGGCAAACACCAAATACTGAAGCTTTATGTACAACATTTGTAGCTTGTGATGGAAGCTTATGGGTTTCAAAGGCTTTGGCTAGCACTACCTCTTCCTCTCTAGTTCCTGGAGCACAATTAGCCTTTCCTTGGTGCCAGCTGTACTCCTTTCTTACCTAGAAGACTACCCATTTCTAGTTAATCTTCAATTTTATTGTTACCCATTGGTGTCCCTAGGTCTCTTTTTAATGGTTCCAAGCCTAACACGCATTACTTGACATTTGACTCTTTTTGTAAGGCAGTAAGACTCTGAAACTCTGTTAACCCTAAAGTTTTCATATCAGCATATAAGTGCATTGTGAACAATGCTACCAAGATCTGCTGTTAGCTTGAGCTCAACCCTAATCTCTTGGGCCAGGATTGTATCAGATGCTGTTTGTTGATCTTGAGGAAACAGATCCTTAAACAGTTGCATTTGAGGAGAAAGGGGTTCCTCCAAAGACTGTCATACTTAAGCTCTTTGTTTTCAAATTAGTTTGCATTTCATGAGATAGAAACTGCAATGGTGGAGTCTCACCCTAAAGATAACACTGCTGTTGCAGTGCAAATTGCCAGGTTTCTTGTAGCAATGTTAACTTCTTATTAAGGCAGGCTTCAAAACTCTCTTGTTTGTGTGGTTAAACTCACCTAGTTTACCAAATTTCAAAATTTTTCATTTTTTAAAACAAATTACTAAGCCATTAAGAATATCATGCAATATATCTTCCACATATTTTTCTCTCACCCCAACTCTTCATGAAACCACTCAATCTACCCTTCTCTAGCTTTACACCAAACTTTGAGTTTTGCGTTCCTTTTTTTCCCCATTGTTGTCAGTTTGTGTTGTCCAACTAGTCTACAGTGTGGAGGCTGCCCTAGCATCATTAAAGAAAACTGACTCTTCCTCTCACATCAGCTATCAAGTTTCAAAAACTCCTTAGCTCATCGTGTGATGTTATGCTCCCCATGTTAAAACTTTACCTGCCATGGGCTTGTAGAGGGCTTGTGCATGCTCTCATAGTTTCTCAAAGCTCATATGTGCAATATTCTTGTGTATGTGAGAAATGCCATTTCCTTTATACTATCGCCACAAGTTTTTCTTTAAATATTTCCTTTCCTGCCAAGATTCCCTTTTCTGCCAAGATCATTCTGTAATGGGCAATGGGTCTGGAATGCAAATATTTATACACTACAAGTGTTTATAGCTGAACACTTTATAGACATTATTCTCTGGTCTTTTACAAGTTTTGAATTTCATGTTAATAAATGCCCACTGCACAAAGAAACTTCTTTCTTCTCAGAAAATAGCTGTAATTTCTGAGTATAGATATATGATAGTAGAAGGCAATTTGATACTAGGTCCATTTAACAAAATGATAGTAGGTTCACCCCTTCTGTTTATGAACTCCCTTGACATGAATTATTTCCCAGATTTACAGTACCATATGAATTAGGGATAAGTAAGATTAAGGATATTTTAAACCTCTATATGGAAATGTACTATTTTATACACTTCATATATATGTGATATATATATATCACAAGTTATCTCTCACCTATTTATTATCTATCCACTCTCTATCATTTATTATCTGTTTATTTTTTATTTTTACATAAAAATAATTTAATTGGAGTTATCTTACAAATTTGATAATATATCTCAAAGAAACTACAGGCTGTCAAAGAAAATGTTCACTGTCAGCTGTTCCACACTTCCCCGCTAATGGTTGATCAGGAGTGTCCCAGAAAACCCAAAAGTAGTATGGACTATTCCGTACTACTTTTTGCTCTTTCCTGCCCACAAGAACTTGACAATAATATGTGTTTGCTGAAGATATCATGGGCTTTGGTCACGAAAACTGGGAAATGAAGTCGGTGCCTACCAGTAAGCTTCCTCTCTACTGAATAATTCCATTCATATGCAGGCTTCTGAAAGAGAAACATTACCAATAAGGTTAATTTTCTGTGACCACTGAGAGACATATAATAACTGGTCTGGCAAGATATGTCCATAGGTACAATAGTGGCATAAATACAAAAGCAGTTATCAATTTTTCTCTTTTATAAATTCTTCTTATTTTTTATTCATTTTACTTTTTGATTGCTGGTCTTCACAGCAGATCCTATCTGAAGGGATCTGTGCTGCTCTGGCCCAGCAGGAGCCACCAAAGAGTTGTGCTTTCCAAGAGGAAGGGAGAATCAGATCAAGGAGGGATGTCTGGCCTCTTTTGTTCTTTGGGAGTTGGTGGCTGACAGGGCATAGTGAGCTGGTGGGTGTAGCAAGTGGCTAGGAGTCAAGGTTGGGGGCACCGAATGAAAGTGGCTTCAGTAGGCTCAATCAGCTTCCAGCAACAAAAGCTTGTGGGGAGGACTTGCTTCCCTGATGTGTTCCAGCTCTATTAGACAGCCATTCTTGAATGATCTTTGATGAAATAGCTCATGTGCTTTATTCCTGTGGACAGGGTCTTATATACATTTTGGGGTGGGTTGGGGTCTAAAAGCAGATGCTTTCTATTGTCTTGGTCTAAGATGTTAGGGATGTGTCATCTGCATGTGGAGGCTGCCCTACATGACTGATTGCCACAGACATCAGCAGTGTTGTCATCATGCATGTATTCCAGGTTAGGGACATGGTTGAGAGCAGATGAAACTACTCCTGTTCACAGATGTAAGAATTACCAGGGTTTCTGAATCTGCTCTACTTACCAAGTTTTCTGCCTGGTGGAATGGTCCACTGCCCTACAACTCTACCTTTTGGTTCTGTATAAAGTAGAGGTATCATCAGAATAACTGTCTCCAATGTTTGGACAAGGGCTGCTTCAGTAGTGTTTTTCCCCACCCAGTGAGATAGCGAGGCCCTGTCCAGTGATCAGAGGGATGAAGATATCTTTCTTCTTTCTGCTTCCTCCCATCTGCAAGGTGAGTTCTTCATAGAGATAAACCTGAGGAACAATTATCACAAGGTGTAGGACCCTTGAAAAGGGGGGTTTATACAAGAACCTGTTGTAGCACCTTTCCACCACAGGAGAGTAGGTGGGTTATTGATTTCTTGATGGTGATGACATGGATATATGTAATACAGGATTTTGAGGAGGGCCCTAAAGGCAAAAGGTTTGAGGTATGTCAAAGAGAGAAATATCTTGTGCTTTCCTTATGAATAAGAGTTTCTAGATTTCATGAAGGAAAATGTTAACGGGAATAGCTGCTAATAGCGGCCAGGAGAGAGAAGCACAGAAAAAAAAAAAACATTGGAAGGAATTGGAGTGTGTGGTTAAAGGAAGGAGGTCAGGCACATATTGAATGTACCAGGAGAGGATAGCTTGGAATTCCTTCTGAGATTGATTTTTCTGTTGAAGATTATTAACATGGGTAAAGACTGATTTGGAGTTGGGGCCAAACTCAAAGTAGACATGTAGGTTGGCTTTCTGATATTTGGCATAGCCATTAGGGTAGAGTTTACCCATGACCCCTGTTTGTCAGTATTCATCTTATAAATTGCTGATGGAAAACTGAATATGGTTTATAAGGTTGGTGAGCTTGGTGCTACCATGGCTGGTGAATTCAATTCTGCAGTTTCAATATCTGTAACCTCCATATGTGGAGACCTCCTGGAGACATTTATCTGTGTTTTGTTTAGGAAAGCAGAGGAAAGGACTGGGGGTTGTAGAGAGGGAATCCAGGAGTAGAGGGGTCTCAATTCTGGTCTGACATCCTTCAAGAGAGCAATCCTGGATTCCTATGATTTTGTGGTGTCCATTGTAGGCCTCTCTAGCAAAGAATCACCAGTAGTAAATGTTAGGAAGGATAAAGAGAGGCTGGGCAGGAGCAGAGTTAGCATTAAGAATGGCAAAACCAGCCATGAGAACAGAAGAGAGTAGAGCTTGTAAAGGGCACATGGCCTGGACAGCAGTCACTAGGTCATGGATGTCCCGCCAGGAGACCTGGTTGTTCCTTTGGGCATTGTGCTTCCTCTGCCTTCTCCTCATTTGTCCTTGATTGGCCAATGAGAGGCAGGACATCTTCTTGATTGCTGATGTGGTGTTGATTCTGTTGGGAACCCAGATAGGCTTAGACTAGTCCTGTGGAAAAACAAATGTGGAACCACTCCCAGTTGTCAAGAGAGGGTCTGGTTCCTTCCAAATTTCATCCTAAGGAACAAAGCAACATACTAGGATGGGATAGGAGGTATAATTTTGGTGTGTGGTAATGGAGGGAGATAGGAGGGTGTTTGGAATTTTTGTAGATGTTAAATAAGTTTAGAGTTGTCAGTGCTATCATTAATTGTAAATTAGAGGGTAGGTGGTTATCTTTTGTTTTAGAAGTTGAGTTTTTAGGTTTTGATGTGTTCTTTTTATTATTCCTTGGCTCTGAAGGTTGTGAGGGATCCCTGCATGGTGAGCAATTGCCCGGTGTGTGCAGAGGATTTTGAATTGAGAGCTAGTGTAGGGCCATTATCAGCTTTTATCTGTTGAGGAAATTAAACTTTGGGGTACCAGTTGAGTGGCTTAGTTCAATTGGGATTAATATTAATTTGGACTACTCATGTGTTTTGGGATTATAGATCTGTGTAAGTCTTGAGTAGCATGGGAGATGGGATTTGTTTCTGCAACAGAGTTACAAAAATGTTAAAGTTTTTGAGTGGTAAATAGTAGGGATAGAGGACTATGGGGTTTGGCAGGTTGTAAACCCCATGGTCTGTTGGGTCTTTGATAGGCCTTTGGCTTTGGTAGCTTGGGGAGCAGGGAGGAGAGATACCTCTCTCCAGTTGGGTGGGGCATGGTGGAGTCCAGGAAGAAGCCATCTCAGAAGCTCATTTGTTTTTCTAATGAAACCTTGCCTTTGGGTGTAGGAAGGAGAGGTGGTTGGGGCTGATGACTTGTTTAGTGTTTCCTGTTAGGAATAAGGGGGTTGGGGTGGGTAGATGGGTGTTATTTCTCACATTAATTGGGTAAGTGTGGTGAGATCTGAAATTGGGTGGTTATTAAGACCTTGTCTTTGACTTCATCTGATTGAGACAGCAAAGGGGCTGTGTCTGCCTCCGTATGTTACTGGTCCCTTTTCTTTTGCTTAATTTAATATTCCTTCTTTTTTCTATAGATTTAGTGTTTTGGTTTTTATCTGGTAGGGAGATTTTCTTTTCTGGTCCAATTGGTGAACCAATAATTGGTGTTCCATAAGCATCTTATATGCTTCTAAGAGATCTTTCTTTAGGTTGGGAAAATGTTCTATGATTTTGTTGAGAAATATTTTCTGGTACTTGGAGCAGGGGCTTTTCACCTTCTTCTATTTCTATTATGATTATGCTAGGTATTTTCATGGAATTCCAGATTTGCTGGATGTTTTGTGTCAGTAATTTTTTAGATTTAACATTTTCTTCTATTGTATCTCTACTCCTGAGATTTCTCTTTCATCTCCTGTATTCTGTTGATGATGCTTATGTCTGTTGTTCCTGTTCTCTTCCCTAGGTTTTCCATCTTCAGAATTTCATCATTTTCTGTTTTCTTTATTGCTTCTGTTTCCATTTTTGTATCTTGAGTCATTTTACTTATTTTCTTCATCTGTTTAGTTGAATTCTCCTGTATTTCTTTAAGGTATGTATTTGTTCCCTCTTTAAAAGCCTCAACCTATTTGATTGTATTTCCTGTATATCTTTAAGGGATTTATTCATTTCCACTTTAAAGGTCTGATCATCTTTGTTAGCCTGGATTTAAGGTCATTTTCGTGTGCTTTGGTTGTGATAGGATATCTAGTGCTTGTTGTAGTGGGATGGCTGTGCTCTGAAGGTGTCATATTATCCTGGCCTTTGTTGATTGTGTTCTTATGCTGGCCTTTCCCCATCTGCTTGTCCCTTGATTTTTTTTTTGTAGCAGGTATTGGGAAGGGGCCTAACATCCTGTTGTGACAGGCCTCTTGTGTGGCCCCTTGGGCTGGACAATGCAGAGGGCATTGCAAGTCTCCCAACAGTTCAATGTGCTCCTGGGGACAAAGGTTTTGGTGGTGAAGGAGTGGAAACAGTGAGGTGGCAGTACAATAAAGCTCGAGGGGTCAATAAGCCAGTCTGGGCAGGTTGGAATGCTCCAAATTTCTTGGCAGGAGGGCAAGTGAAATGAGTGCAGGAAGGAAATCCTGTATGGTTCTGGATCAGCAGATCTGATGAAGGTGGGCAGAGAGGTGACTGAACAATTGATGTCTAGGAGACAACAGGCTGGTCTAGATAGCTGTGTGTGTCCACAAAGCACTCTGTGGACAAGGGAAATGGATGCAGGAAGGGAATCTAACCTTTATGGTTCCAGATCAGCAAGTCTAATGCAAGTTTATTTTTGATTATATTGGAGACCCAAGCAATGGAAATGTACACAAAGAATTAACCTTTCTTCCAGAGAGAGTGTAGTTACCCTCATCATTGTATTGCTGCGATTGCAAAAGTGTTTAGATCTTGCCTGGGAGGTTAGTATTGTAGTTCTTCGGGTTTTCACATCTGAGTAAGACAATTGATACTTTTTCATTCCTAATAGCTTACCTGGTTTCTTCTGTCACTATAAAAGCTGGCCATCAAGGAAAAAGTTTCCAATTTATTTTTTGCTTGATTTGTCTATATCATGCACCCATTTTGTGTAAAACCTTACACAAAAAGATCTTATAATTTATATATGAGCAGGAATGCCTAGGTATAGTACATATCTGTTGGTTGGTTTTTGGTTGGTTGTTCATACTCTGTGAGCCCCAAGAGTCCAGGTTAGTTGACTCTGCTGGTCTTTCTGTGGCATTCTTATCCCCTTCAGAGCCATAATCCTTCCTCCTATTTTTCCATAAGAGTCCACAAGCTCCATCCACTGTTAATTGTGCGTGAATATATCTGGCTGAGTCAGCTGCTGGGTGCAGCCTCTTAGAAGACAACAATCTCCTGTTTACAAACAACCGATTATCATTAGTAGTATTAGGGACGAGTGCTTGCCCATGGGATAGGTTTCAAGTTCGGCCAGTTATTGGTTGGCCATTCCCTCGGTCTCTACTCCCTGTTCCATGCCTACATTTCTCTAGACAGGATAAATTTTGGATTGAAAGTTTTGTGGGTAAGTTGGTGTCTTTATTGCTCCACTGAGGTTTCTGTGTGGCTAGAGGAGGTGGCCTCTTCAGGTTCTATATCATCAGTGTAGTGAGTCATAGCTAAGGTCACCTTCATTGTTTTTTGAGTACCTTCCTTGTACCAGGCCATCTTCCATGCTGGAGATATCCCCCATCTCCTCATCCCCAACAGTTGTACATTTCCATTCCTTTTCATGGCCATCTAGCCATTTCTCCTGTCCTTCCCCACACCTGGTCCTGAATCCTGCATTTCCCTCTCCTTCCACATTCCCTCTCTCTCCATCTGCCTCTTATGACTATTTTATTCCCCCTTCTAGGTGAGATTCAAACTTCCTCCCTTGGGCTTTCCTTCTTGTTTAGCTTCTTTGGGTCTCTGGAGTGTCATAGGGTTCCTATGTGGAGTGGATATGGCTAATATCCACTTATGAGTGAGTACATACATGTACTCACTTACATGCATGTCATTTTGTGTCTGAGTTAACTCACTCAGGATGATATTCTTAAGTTCCACCTATTTGGCTGGAAAATTCATTATGTCTTGGTTTTAAATAGCTGAGTTGGATTCCATTGTGTAGATATACCACATTTTCTTTATGAATTTTTCAGTTGATGGATATCTAGGTTGTTTAAAGTTTCTGCCTATTATAAGTAAAGCTGCTATGAACTTAGTTATGCAAGTGTCTTTGTAAGATGTTGGAGCATCTTTTTGGTATATGCCTTAGAGTGGTACAGGTCTTGAGGTATAACTATTCCCATTTTCTGAGATAACACCAAATTAATTTCCAAAGTGGTTGTACAACTTTACACTCCTACCAGCAATGGAGGAGGATTCCCCTTGCTCTACAAACTCACTAGTATGTGCTATCTCTTGAATTTTTGATCTTAGCCATTCTGACGTGTGCAAGATGAAACCTTAAACTTGTTTTGATTTGCATCTCCTGGATGCCTAAGGACTTTGAACATTTCTTTGTTTCTGTTTAGTTCTGTATCCCATTTTTTAATTGGGTTATTTGGGTTGTTGGTGTCTAACTTCTTGAGTTCTTTGTAAATTTTGGACATTAGGCCTCTACCAGCCTTTCCCAATCTGTGGGTTCCTGATTTGTTCTATTGACAGTTTCCTTTCCCTTTGTAATTTCATAAAGTCCCATTTATCGATTGTTGATCTTAGAGTCTGATCTAGAAGATAAGTTTGTCTTATTTTAAAAGCCCTTGGCATATAGAAGATTATAAAATAATGAAACAAGTGCTGTATCATGTCTTTGAAAGCTTTCCCAGGTTAGTCAAAGGCAAAAATAACAATGAGAAATAAGTGTTTATACCTGCAAGAATAAAGGCAAACTTATAGAATAAAGGATACTTGTAATGTTTGTCTGGTTAAAATCACAAGGATTCAAACTCATCAGGGATTAATTCCCAAGAGGAGCTGGCAGCTCTGCAGAAAAGGAGGAGCAGTCTCCCTAAGTGCAGTAAGATTTTGCTAAGTTGCCTTTAATAGAAATGATAACATCTTCTGTCATAGAATCAAATTAATCCTTTCTTCATGTACAGAGACAGGATGCATAAAGCATAAAGAAAAGGCAATTTCTAGATTGGAAGCAATACTTCTAATTCTGAATGTTGGAGATAGAATAGCTAGCAAACAGTGAAGTAGTTTTAAAAAGGGACTTGTCCTAAGTTTCTAAAGGACAATAACAATTATATTAGTTCCATTTGTTATACAGAGGCTTCTTGTGTGAGGAAAACTTTACGATATTTAATAGTTAAGGTGGCCTGTCTGAGAGGGAGTAATGAGTAAATATTGTTGTGGAGGCTGAACAGAGGCTCATTCCCATGCTGCCTGGGTTTGCTGGCTGCAGCTGCTGGATAGTCTCCCATTGACAAATGGATCGGTTGCCTGAGACTGTGAGGCTGTTGAATCACCTCCATTGTTTGAGTGGCCTGGGTAGGTTCCCTCACCTGTCTCCCTAGTTTGATAAGATTTCTGTATTATTACTGAATACAGAAGTAGCACCAAAGAAGGCAGTGCCATTTTTTGAAACTTAGATCTGCATTGTCTTTTGCCAGTGGTACCCTTTTAGACAAAGAGGACATAATGATCTAGACTTGTTTGGATTTCTGCTCTGAGTCACACCAGGAGTATTTAAACTTAAGGTGCCTCCTGTCTTAATTGGGACATTGCTTAAAGATATGACCAAATTGTTGCTGAGGGTTTCTTGTTGAGGTTTAGTCTTTTTCTATGTATCTGCATAGAATCCACCTGCACTTTGTTCTTTAATTTTAAACTATTGGTTAGATACAGATGCCTACAATTTATAGATGGGCAGAAGAAAGGTAGGTATGGTTTTGGTTCTTGAGCTTAGGGTCTGAGGTGAGACCACGAGGAGAAGGGAGAGAAGTTGGAGAGAGAAGACCACATGGGGTATGTGAATCATGAAAACATGGTCATGAGGGCTGGCCAATTGGAGCAGGAGTGGCCCAGGCAGAACTTGGTTAGTTATATTTTACGGTTATTGTTAGGGAAATAGACATAATAGCATAGAGGGTAGATATCTGTCCAGCTTTAGTGCTGATTAAGGGTTAGAAATATAAAAGTTGTTTGTCTTTTTTCTAGGAACTGAATGATCAAAGATGAGCTAGAAACCTCCAATTAAGATTAGTAACTAATACAGTTTAATTAAATAATTAAAACAGCTTATCTTTCCCTACATTATTGACAGCATTTGTTTTTATTTATTAGTTCTCCTAGTGTTTTAGTTAGAGTTTCCATTGCTATAAAGAGACATCATGACCAAGGCAAATCTTATAAAGGACAACATTGGGCCTGGTTTACTAGTAGCTTCTGAGGTTCAGTCCATTATCATCATGGTGGGAAACAAGGCAGCATCCAGGCAAGCATGGTGCTGGAGGAGTCAAAGTTCTACATGTTGATCCAAAGGTAGACAGGAGAAGCCTGGCTCCCTTATGACTAGGAGAAGGCTCTCAAAGCCCACCCCTACCTACAGTGACACATTTTCTCCATCAAGGCCACACCTACTCCAATAAAGCCATAACTCTAATAGTATCACTTCCTGGGTTAAGCATATTCAAAACATCACACCTAATATTATAGTATTGGAATCTATTTGTGGCCGAGTACTTAATATTGTTAGATTTATGAATATATGTTTAACTATTTGAACATGTTGAACACTGTAATGTCCTTTCAGTGGACTGTTCTATTCATCAGAATGAAATAACTGTCTTTATCTTTTCTGATTTGTTTTGGGTTGAAGGCTCATTTTTTATTAAAATAAGGATACATGCTTGTATCTTATCTCATTTTCTTGGAAAAGTTTTTCTATCCTTTTACTCTGAGATAATATCTATCCTTGATGATGAATTGTGTTTCTTGTAGACAACAAAGAAATGAATCTTATTTTCTATGCCAATCAGCTAGCCTGTGTCTACTAATTGTGGAATTGTTGCCATTAATATTCAGAATTAATAGTGAAAATCATATGTTAATTGCTGTTTATGTTTTTGTGGTGTTTGTTTTCTGTTCCTGTTTAGCATAGCTTTTAGCCTAGCATCATCTATCATTTACCTCACAGCTGGCTCCCAAATTTCTTAGATGTGATTACTCTTCTTTTCTGTTTGATATTTGCCTTCTAGAATTTTTGTAGGGTGGTTTGGCATTCATAACTTTGTTTGCTTCATTTATTATGGAAACTTTTCTTTATATTTTAATTATTATTAGTCTGTGTTGAATATTTGCTCGTTAGGAGTATGAAGCATGTTATGCCAAGCTCGTGAGTCTTTGTATTACATCTTCTAATATCGTTCCTTTTTTCTATACAATTAATGCTTTAGCTATAATATGCCATGGGGGTTCTGTTCTTGTCTTGTCTATCTGGTGTTTGGTGTGCCTCTTGTACCTGAATGAACATTTCTTTCCATGGATAAGGGAAAAGCATTCTTCTATGATTTTATTGAAGGCATTGTCTATGTCTTTGACCTGGATTTTGTCTCCTTTGCCTATAATTCAAACATATAATCTTGTAGTATACTGATGTTTCTGCATATTGTACTCATGAGTTTTCCTCAATTCCACTAACTGAGTGATGGAATCCTGTACATTGTCTTCAAGCTCTGATTTCTGACACCTGGGGTAGCTAAAAATAGTCTCCATGTGGAGCCAAAGACAGAATGCTTGAGGCAAGATTGCCTGGGTGGAGTGGTTGAGGGCACATTAGGGGAAGCCTGGTTGCTAATTGAGAGCCATGGGCCACAGTGCTTCAAAAGAGCTTCTCAGGTCAGAGAGAGCATGGGTAAAGTGGAAAAAACTAGGTCTCTTACTACGTACTAGAGATCCTGTAAGTTGAGCCATGAGAGTATTTCTAATAATGAAATACATGAAAAAAATTGCTTTAATCTTGAACCATTTTTATAGAATAATTTAATTTTCATTTTGAATGCAAACACATTTATATATGAATAATATATATTAATTATATATTATAATATTATGTTATTAAAAGAAAAGATAAGGAAAAGAGAAAATGAGAGTTTAGTCATTCCCTGTAAGCTACTATATGGAAAATATATGTGTATATATTTTTTATAGAAGTCCATTTGGTAATTATGGATCTTCACTAGTATATAACCAACTATGAGCAATTCTGGGTCTGTTATATCTCATTTAGGCACATGTGTCTCTGTGTCTTAGTAGAGTCTGTCTTCACTATCACACTGAGCTATGTGGTAGACAAAACTAAATCAAAGCACAATTGTAAAAATGTCAAATATTACCAAAAAGGGAAAATCACTACAAAGGAAAATTCTCTACAGTAACTCTTTACAGTTCTCAACTCAGAGGCTTGTGCCCTCATCAAAGATACAGGAGATGGAAAAGGCCCATTAGGTCATCAAACCTAGCCCCTCACCAAAGAAAAAGAAATGAATTCAAGCAACCTTATCTGCTGGCTTCAAACCAGATTCAGGCTAGAAAGAACCTGCAGCTGCTCTTGATACATTATTTCATGACACTGGATGCCATTTATAAAAAACCTTGAAATGAATTGTCTGCCCCCAGCATCCTGGAAATACAGAATAGCCTTTGAGAGCTGGAAGGCGCCTGAGCCCAGCCTCCTCATTTTGTAGAAAAGTACCTGAAGGACCTGAGAGGTTAAATGACTAGCTCAAATCCACAAAGCCACTCACAGCTTGACTAGGCATAAAACCAAAGTTTCCAGAGATAACTAAACTGCTATTCCTAGAAAATAACCCTCTTTGGAGGCTGGAAATCCCTTGAAATAGCCTATCCTCTATGTTACATTTAACACTTTTGATTTGATATATTTCTTACAATGACCTAATTTTTAAAATTCCAACTTGTAATGGGTCACAACTAGGGTTTCACTTTTAAAGACTAACTCTCAGTTAGTTCTGATACAGAAGACACACTTCCAGTTTTATACTACCCTACCCCCACACATTCTGCTAGGTGCACAGTGATCTATAGAGATAGTACTGCTTCCTCAGTTGATATTTGAGAAGGGATTGAAGGTAATGTAGTGCATAGATTTTTAGTTTTGCATTTTGTTTCTCCATTCTTGCATAATAAGCTATTTGAAAATTTCTTCTAGGTAAATTTTAGTATTTTACTAGTGGAGGAATAGAAAAGACAGATGGTTTGGGAAAAGGCCTGGCATTAACTGAAAGGTTTTGTGCCAGACTTGTTTTTTCAGTGTAGTAGAACAATGCAGTGTCCAAGCCACAAAAGCTGAGAACCCAAGGGAGATGCCTCTTTGTATCTTTGGAGGATAGATCCTTTGTGCCTACACATGGCAGATAGTATAAAACTAAGTTAAAGAATTTTAAAGGAAAACTTGAACTTCATATTTTTAAGGAAACTCTTCTGCTCTTTGAGGAATTGTGCAGGGGAGTTGCAGTTAAGAGATAGCCTATCATCACAGGCACTTGTGGATTACATTTTACTCTACTAAAAGCAATGCCAAATGTGTTCATGAAAGCTTCAGAACGTTAAACTCTGATGTAATTAGAGAGCTAATGGGTAATAATGGGAAATTTACAAAAGGACAATCTGGACCCTGAAATTCCCTGAACTAGCTCATGCTTTACATCAGCAGCATCCCATATAAAGTCTCAAAGTAGAAAACATTTCTGTTTGATTCACTGCACTGAAGTCCTGTTTTTCATAATTTTACTATTATTCATTTCTAGCAGAAGGTTTTTCTTCATAAGTGTTCACAATTGCAAAAATTTTAAGATAAAGAGAACTGAACAGTGTGTGGTAGGTTGTCCTTATTATAAGAGCTAGCGAGGGCAGATGCAGGAATTTGTGGATAGGATTCAGCCCCTGAGTGCTAGCTATTCCCCTTCCTCACTGCATTTTATCACCTTTCGAAAGAACTGTTTCTTGTCTTTGTCCCTGTTGTTTGATTCACTGCACAAGCTCAGTTTCATCTGAGTAAGCAAGGTGTGAATCAACTACTTCGAACATTTTGTAATGCAGACTAACATTCAGCACATTTACTCAAATCAAAGTGTTATAAAAATTTGATAACAGCTGCTAAAAGCTAGTTGAATACAAATGAATCTCTCCAGTAATCCTTTCTTCTTTGGATTCATTTTGTGACTGTAAAATGAACACAGTTGACATTATAACCAGAAAAAATGATAAAATAGTTTTTTTTTCCAGAAACCACTTTTTTGTGGGGGGAAGGGAGGACAGACTTCACTGTCACATCAACGTTTTCTATGCTAATATTCATTAAACATCCATGTATAATTCATAATTCTCTTGGGCCTTTCTTTAACTACAGTCTCCAGTGTGTATGTGTGTGAGGGAAAGAGATGTTTCTGTGTCTGTCTTGAAATCTCCATTTGCTTTTTTTCCCCTTCTTATTTTCCCCTTCTTAATTTTTCCCATAAATGTTACTGGAACACTATGCATGGAAATTACACAAAGGATTCTGCCTTGGCCTATTAGTTTGTTTATTCTGTCACATGATTGCTTCAGTGTGTTTGAAGCACTATTTTGGAGCCAGACATAATTGCATTCTGTAGTTCCTCACCTTATTAACTGACAGAGCACTGTTCCTATTAGACAATTGATCCTGGGCAGATGAAGCCATTAAAAACAGTACTAATTAGCCTGGGAGAGGAGACAGCAGCACAGGCTGCCTCACTTCCTTTTATGCTTAGGGAAGCTGCTGTTCCAGACAAATAATAATTGATATGTAGTCTGCCTTAATTGTGCTTGCCTGTGTTCTAATGACAGCCTGGCGATTTCTGTCTAGCCCACTCTATGTTTTACTGCTGGGTTCTTGAATTCTTTTTGGTTAACCTGGACTTTAGAGAATCTATTTCATTGTGATCCTAAAATCAAGACCCCATAGCTAATCCCACTTTCTGAGCAACTTCATGCTGCCTATCTCCAGATGTCAAACACTTATTTTTATGACTGAAGTACTTAAAAGCCTGTGGACTTTACAGCATGCCAAGCTTAGTTAGAGACAAATTTTAAACACCCCCCCGACACACACCATAATATTTACTTTATTTCCAAGCAGAAGTTTAGGTATCAAGTCTACCTGAAGTCTGTCAGTTATATCACACCATTCTAAGCCATAATATATGAAAAAATTGTCATGTCTTTTGTTCATGAAGGTAAACACTACATATGAACTGGTATTTGTTTTGAGTTTGAGATACAGATAGCATATGTGCATTTATCATCTCTGTTTTAATATGATGTGGCATGGGGCTTTAACTAATTGATAAAATGCTAAATAAACAATCTCAAGGGGTAATTTTTCTTCAGCTTGAAACTATTACTGAATCACTCCAAGGTTAATATCATGAGTCACTGTAGCAAGAAAGGTCTTCTTCAGTCTTTCCACAGATGACAGTACAGAAAATAATGACATTGGCATCTCACTGTGGGATGCCTGGGACAAGACTAAAGGGTCTGGGGTCCAGGCTGTCCTTAGAGAGCAAGACCAGAGTGGACAAGTATCTGAGAATCTAAATTGCCTCAGTACTTCATCCTACCATATAATGATGGGATGGTTCTAAAGTAAAGCCTGTTGTTAAAGTAGGCGTAGCTGAATGATCTACAAAAAAAGAAAGCCATGTTTTTTTCAATACTCAGCTTGGGTGGACTTCCTTCTATACCATGGATCCTGTATTGGCTGGTTTTGTGTGGTAACTTGACACAAGCTAGAGTTATAACAGAGAAAGGAGCCTCCCTTGAGAAAATGCCTCCATGAGATCCAGCTATAAGACATTTTCTCAAATAGTGATCAAAGGGGAGCCTAACCCACTGTGGGTGGCGCCATCCCTGGGCTGGTTTTCCTGGGGTCTATAAGAAAGCAAGCCGAACAAGCCAGGAGAAGCAAGCCAGTAAGCAGCACCCCTCCATAGCTTCTGCATCAGCTCTTGCCTCCAAGTTCCTGCCTTGTGTGAGTTCCTGTCCTGACTTCCTTTGGTGAGGAACAGCAATGTGGAAGTGTAAGCTGAATAAGCCCTTTCCTCTCCGACTTGCTTTTTGGTCATGATGTTCTGTGCAGGAATAGAAACCCTGACTAAGACAGATCCCCTGTCTCCCATCTTTCCTCCGTTTGAATCTTACCTTTGCCTTTTCTCTCAGGAGCAGCAAGTTGCAGATGTTCATTTAAAGCACTTCCTAATCCCTTATTTAATTCATAAAATTTCATGTATGTGTAGACTTCCCTTGAAATAAATCTAATCCCTTTATCCAATCAAGAAGGGATAATGCTGCGAATCAGAAACAATGATCCTAAAAGTCCGTTTCAGTTCAGTACTAATTGTAACACAAGTGAATTGTTGACCAGTGAAGTCTGGGGATAACTTGCAATATCAGGCTGAATCATCAGAAACTGGAGCACTAAAAACTCTCCTTTGCAGTTATAGCACAGAAGAGTCCCGCCCATATCATGAATATTTATGACAGAGTGCTTCCTCAACTGTTCCAATTACGTTCCATAGTGGAACAGTCACTTTGCAGAGACCACATTTGAGTGGACTGTGTATGTTTTAAGAAATTTTTTTTTAAAGCAGAGTTTCAGAGGGAGATGTAAATGATATATTTTCTTTTATACTGAATTTTCACTAATATTAACACTTTGTATTGCCATGATATACTTGTTACAATTAATAAATGAAAGCAGATTGGCTGTTTTAAATTTTTTACTACTTTTTCATTTGTTCTATTGAGTGCATTTGTATGCCACGTAGTTATATGAGGTTAGTAAACAGCCTATGGGATTTGGTTCTATCCTTCTACCACATGGGTGCTGGAGAGGTTGGCAGAAGATAACTACACCCTCCGAGATTTCTCCCAGGCTGAGATTTCCTGTTTGAAATAAAGACATATTCTGCCCAGGTCTTTTTGGTTTTCTTCTCCTGATACTCTCTTACTGGTTTAGGGTTCCATGGAAGATGTTACGTTATGTTAGATTTTGTAGTCTTTTTTTTTTTTTTTTTGAGCTGCTCTGGGCTGGGACCTGTCCTTACACTGTGTGTACGGTTTCTGTCTGCCCAGTCTTGAGGGATTGTGGTTATATATTTTGTAGAAAGTTCCTCTTTAAAATTTGTCTAATTTTGTTCTCTGGATTTAGAACACAAACTTGGTTTGTGGGAAGAAATCAGAGTGTTTTGAATAAGGAAAAGAAACTTATATTAAGTACTACCATTTCCTTTTCAGACTCCCTTTAATCATAGGGAGAAACTAAATTCAAGATTCCAGGTCCTAGGGAAGCTGGAGACTTCTTCCCTATAGCTAAACAGCTTCTGTTGTAAACAGTTGTCTGAGTCCAGACATCTCAAGGACAACTTGTAAGGAGACAGCTATCTTGGTCCAGACATCTCGAGCACAACTTCTCCATCTTGCTGGCAGGGTCAAAAAAGTTCATGTTCCCAGGCCTAGGAACAAACACTTATTGCACTTCTCCAAAGTTCTCATAACATCTGTTAATGAGTAAAGAATATAGAAATTGCTGTTAAGCTAACCAAGGTGCATAAATTATAAGAATACAAAACCAATTGCT
Source organism: Grammomys surdaster (assembly GCF_004785775.1). NCBI lineage: Eukaryota > Metazoa > Chordata > Mammalia > Rodentia > Muridae > Grammomys > Grammomys surdaster. The sequence continues at coordinate 6,901,051 of NW_021604565.1, forward strand.
TGTTATGCCCTAATTAGCTACATGCATCTGACTGGCTCCTTTGTCTCCTTGTTCTCTGACCTAATATCTTGGAGAATGAATTAAGGACCTTGAAGCCAGCAGCGCTGGATACAGAGCAGTTTTCAATAGGTACTCCCTTCTTCAACACATAATGTTGGAGTACACTTGGATAACAAACATAACAAACACTTTGCTTCCCCCAGCTCTCCCCTTGCTCTGTGTTCCTATCCTTTAAAACTGTTGTATGATCTCCCTTCAGGGTCATGCTCAGAAAATAAAGCTTTCATTTTTAAGCTTCTATATCTGCAGCGAGTTTTCTTGACTTCTATCTGGAACCCAACAGAGTAAGCCAACTCCCTCACCTTAGAAGTGAAGGAGGAACGTGGACTGATCTTGAAAATAAGAAATGGTCACATTTAGAAATATTACTTTTTCCTGGGGTTGAATATCACCTCTGGCTTAGGAGAATGCAACTGTTGAAAAATAGTGAGCTGAGGGAAAAGAGCAGGAGGGCAGACGATGGGTTTGGGTGGTGGTGGCCCAATCAGGAAGAAGAGGAAGTTTAAAGGGAAAGGAGCAGCAGGCAGAAGAGGAAGTTTAAAGTTTAAAGGGGCAACAGTTTAAAGTCTGGCAGAAAGCTCTTCTCTGATGATTCTCCGGTCCACCTGTGGCAGCTGCCTTGCACCCCCACCCCATGGCTGGTGTTTCTCTTTTCACTGTTAATCTGTCACTTTATGTCCAAAATCCTCAAATTCCCCACTTTCAGTATTAGGTAGATAGAGGCTGCTTTAGTGTTCCTAACTCAGCATCCCTAACCATGACTTACTGCCTGGAATCCCCGGAATTTCTATTCACAGGGTATTGATGGCACCATTTTATTCTCTGTCTCAGATCCAGAACTGGTACTTTTGGTCTGAGCTTTTTAGTGCTCAGCAGTACACCTAGACAACCTCCTTCATCCGAGACATAAACACTCACCAGAGTGTATCGGTAGCCATACACCGAACAGTGTACCGCACGCTCTGGACATGGCCCATCACAATCAATTCTGAATCCTGCCTAAGGATGTTTTCTCTGGTACAATGTTTACTTCTGCTACCCCTTTCTTCTGGAAGGTCATCATTGCACGTATTTGAATGAAATGTTTTCCTTCCAGGATGGATGCATATTGAAAACACTAAGAATTTATTCCCTGCTCCTTCCCCTGTGCTTCCTCTTGTTTCCCGTATTAGTTTTTAGATCTGTGGAGTTGCATTTATTTGTTTTATACTTCGATGCTGAGTATTTAATACTATTTTTTTAAATCATTTGCTTGTGTATTGGAAGCTACCTCAGGTAGGTTTTCTGTCCCTTTAACACATTCTACATTAGCAACCCCTTACTTTCTGGAACCACTGGGCTCTTGGGGTATCTCTCCTGCCTTATACACTACCAGACTACATACTGCATTAATTTGTAATCACATTGTTTGTATGTATATTAGAAACATTTGGGTGTATGTGTTCCCCTTGGTCTAGGCCAGCTTCATTTTGGAAGATCTATTCATCATGATTAGATTTATTTCATTGTACTATGAGAGTAAGAGGGGAAAAAACAGGAAAAAAAGCTTTGTACACAATAAAATAGAAGACTAAAGTGTTTTTGAATGAGAAACAATTAGCTGTCTGATTCAATGTGAAACATCCCATGTTATTTGCTTTTGTTGAGAAAATGAGTTATTCACTAATGAATTAAAAGTCCTTTTGTTGTCCCCTATCCCTGACTCTTTTCTGCAATGCTCATGTCCAGTTAATGAGTTAGGATAAAGAAATTCTGAGTACTTACCTATTATATGATACAAAACACAGTATGATACAAAGTTTATTGGATACATTTAAAGATAATTATACTGAAAATATATTTAAGCTATGTAACAAATGATTTCTGTTAAGATTTGGAATAGATATTGAATAGTTTAAAGTGCTTATTTCTTTTGCAGGCATTTCTACAATTTATTTAGATAATTTTAACTGACAAATCACACAACAAAACATTCATTTCCTCACTTATAAAAATGTCATGTGTTCTTGTTATGTATGAAAGCTGCAGTCAGATTTTAGGGATTAAAAATTTAGAAATGGATTTACTTGTGTGCTCAAGAAATTATCTAGTATCAGAGTGAAAATATGTGGCTACCTAAATATGAAATAAATCAGAAATGCTTCTCACAAATCTGGAATTCACAAAATATTTAGGATATGTTGTGAATAATAGGTATTCATGCATATGTCTTCTGTGTTTTAACAAACGTTGACAAGACTTAATTATCATAGGCCTTTTTGGTTGTATTTAGAGGTGTAATGCTGTACACAGTGAGTGCATTGCTAATTCTGCTCCTGTGTACTCACAAGTTCACTTTTTTCTTGAAGTTGGTACATATCCTTTGCAATGTATGTTTATAAGCAACATATTCAATAATAATAATTCAAGCAAACATAGTTTTACATGTTTCAAAAATATGAATATGAAATGAATGTATTGTTTGGAACTTTTCCCTGATTATAATGGCATCATGCTTAGTATAAATACAGATTTGGTGAACTGCATTGTTTCAATTTTGCAAGAATCTTTCCACTTCTCAGTTGTAATCAGGATAATTAACTATTTACATAATTTGAGATTTTCTTGTGTGTTCATCTTTCGCTCATTTATTATAATGGTACAGTTATAATATTATTATTTCTTTAAGAGAGGTTCTTTATATCAATATTACACTTTTGTCAGTTATTATAATTAAAATACCTTTTCCCATTCTAATAATCATCTTTTGTTTGTGTTAGTAACTTTTACTGTACAGATTATATATAGTTATTCTCTCATATATTATATCCAGGTTAAAGCCTCCACTCCTACCAGTTCCTCCCCCTACCATTCCATTCCCCAGATCCATTCCTCCTCCATTTCCCTTCAAAAAAAGCAGGTCTCCCAGAGATATCCACCAAATATTCCAGGGACATCCACTAACAAGTATCAATAAGACTGGACACAAGCCCTCATATCATGTCTGGACAAAGCAATCCAGAAGGCAGGGATCCCAAACATAGGCAAAAGAATCAGAACAGTGCACTCCCACTGTCAGGAGTCCCACAAGAACAAAAAGCTATGCAACCAAAAGATATATGCAGAAGACCTAGCTTAGTCACATATAGGGTCCATGGTCATTGATTCAATCTTTATGACATATTAGTCCTGCTTAGTTGATTCAGTGGATTGTGTTCTCAAGTCTTACAATCCTTTGTCCCTTTCTTCTGAGGGGTTCCCCAGTCTCCTCCTAAAGTTTGGCTGTGGGCCTCTTTTTGTCTGTATTAGTTGCTGAATTACATTCCTCTGATGACTGTTGGTCTAGATGCTAATCTATGAGTATAGAAGAATATCATTAAGAATCATTTCATTATATATATATCTATCTATATATATATATATATATAGATATATATCCTGGATCTCTAGGCTGTTCAGCCTCTGGTTCATGGGCCTCCAGGCTAGGATCCCATTTGGGGCATGAACCTCAGGTTGGACCAGTCATTGGTCAGCTACTTTCACAAGTTTGTACCACCATTACCTCAATTCATCTTTCAGTAAGGACAGATTGTAGATCATGCTTTATGGTTGAATTGATGTCCAGTCCCACTACTAGTAGACTTGTCTGGTTATAAAAGATGGTCATCTCAGTCCCTATATTCCTTATTAAGAGAGACTTCACTAGGGTCACTCTTGTAGAATCCAGGGAGTTTCCACTGACAGAGTTTCTACATTATCCTCTCAAATGTTCCCCAATTCCAATCATCTCTCCCAGTACTATCTTGCTCTGTTCTACCAATCTGATTACTCCTGTTCTCTTTTCTACTTGCTTTTATTCCACTCATAAAATCCTTTCTACTTTACCTTCCTAGGAAGATCCATGCATCCCCTAATTGTGCCCTCTTTGTTACTTAGACTTTCTAGGTTGTGGATGTAGCATGTTTATTCTTTACTTTGTTGCTAATGTTCACTTATAGGTGAGTGCATACAATTTTGTGTTTCTGGATGTGGATGATATAGCTCAGGATGAATTATCTAGTTCTATCCATTTACCTGAAAATTTCATGATATCATTGTTTTTAACAGATGAGTAATACTTAGTGGGCCTGTAGCTTGAGCGTGGGCATGGGTTCTGTTGATCTGAGTTGTGGGTCCCACGTGTCTGTTGCCCCAGGCATCTGGAACCATGGCTCAGGGATGCAGAAGTGCAGGAATTTGACTGAGTTTTCTCCACAAGGTTCCAGGTGGATGCTGGGCTATGAGAAGCCACCAAGCTCTACTCCAGGCATAGAGAGATCTCAGTCTGAGACCTCGTGGGGGCAGGGCTCTTGGGTTGGGACTGGTAGGAGACTGGTGGTCTCAGCCCTTGTGCACCCAGATGCCACTGGAGACTGCAGGACTGATGGAGGGGGCATACAGGCTAGATCTGCCTACAGCCAAAAGGGATGAGGGAGAGAAGCTCTGGCAGCACCCCACTGGGTAGAGACTCTTGGCCATGATGATTCACTTGGCAAGGTCATGGCTAGCTTGCTTGAGTTGATAGGCCTCCATGGCTGGAACATGGCCTTCCGGCAGGAGATAAGGCAGTGACTCATTAGTTGAAGACCTTCTCCAAGTTCCCCTCTGTGGGCCCAAAGAGGTGGTCCATGGTTTTAAAAGGTTTATTGTCATGGAGGAAGGTGAATGTAGCTGTACCCTGGGTCCTCAGGGTGGGCCTGAGGTTAAATATCTTTTGCGAAGAGGAGGGTCTGGGAAGGAATGCCTAATTGGCTACGTCCTCTGGCCTTTAGGTATCTCATTTATTGGGTGATTTCATTAGGCTCTGTGGCCTGTAGTCACACCCTCTACCCATGGAGGCACTGGTAGGGGCTTGCCCAATGTGACTGCAAGGCGTGAATCAATGCAGGTCTTTGTCCTCCTGTCAGGAGCCTGGAGTCTGGGATTGTGCAAAATGCATATCATCCCTTGTAGGGATACCTGTTGGGTCTCCAGCCATTTCTAGCTAGTACTCAACAAGAAACCATGCTATCCTTTCACGGTCCTCTGCCCCACAATACTTCACTGCATAAACATACCACATTTTCTTTATTCATACAGAATAAATTCATACAGTTGAGGGACATCTAGCTTGTTTCTGGTTTCTACCTATTACAAATAAAGCTGCTATGAACATAGTTGAGCAAGTGTTCTTGTGGTAGGATGGAGAGTGCTTTGGGTATATGCCAGGAGTGGTGTATTTAGATCTTGGGGTAGATTGCTTTTTCAATTTTCTGAGAAACTGCCATATTGGTTTCCACAGTGGCTGTGCAAGTTTGCACTCCCATCAGCAGTGGAGGAGTGTTCCCTTTGCTCACATGCTCACAAGCATTAGCTGTGTAAGTTTGCACTCCCACTAGCAGTGGAGGAGTGTTCCCTTTGCTCACATGCTCACCAGCATTAGCTGTCACTTGAGTTTTTGATCTTATCCATTTTGACGGATATAAGTTAGAATTTCAGAGTCATTTGGACTTGCATTTTCCTGATGGCTAAGGATGTTGAACAAATGTTCAAGTGCTTCTTGGCCATTTCAGATTTCTCTATTGAGAATTCTCTATTTAGATCTGTGCCCCATTTAAAAATTATATTATTTAATTTGTTGATGTCTCATTTAATGATATATTTTATATTTTGGATATTATCCTCCAGATTCCTTTTTATTTTATATTTTTGTATCTTATTCAAGGTATTATCACATTATCTTGCAAATTATATATTCCTACAAATGCATAAACTTTTCTGTATTATTTCCTATGATATATAAAATTGATTGTGATGAGTAAGCTATTTCTGGGCTTTCTGTTCAAGTCCAACAAGAAATATGGGCATCATTAGAATGACACCATTACAGTATTACCACAGAGAACGTTTGAAACATATGAACATATAAAAAGACAAATTCCATGTCTTTGTTTGTTAATAACAATTATCCTATAACATTGTCTTAATCCCTCAGCCTCTTATATAATTATATGTATTAATCAAGTACATCACTCTGTCATATCAGATTTTTCTTTTTTCTATGTACATTTTTATTTTGCTTCTAACATCAAGAAAAGTATAAACATTATTGCCCTATTTTGTCTGACTGAATTTTACTAATGTGTAAATCAATACATTACTATCATGTCTATTGTTCCCAGATCCATGAAATTGCAGACTGTTAGACTTACCTCTTATCTTCCATGTTTTCTGAGTAGTTTAATTCTACATCAGGATCCTTACACATGACATGAGAATCTTCTTGTCTAGACTACCTGATCCTGGTTGTGTGGAGCAAGGAAAGTGTCCGGGTTAAGACTATATAGCAAAGACTACGGAGACCAAACACTGCAAGGAATATCTTCAGTGTATGAGTGACTGGGAACATATATAGAATGAGTGTGAGATGCTGGAATATAACGAATATAAATGTAAAGTATGTGACCAGGAATCAACCTTAAGGAACTTTAGAGTCCAAATAGAATAAAGAAGGTGTCTCTTCTGTGGCTTCTCCTTTTTCATGGTCTCTTAGAGCTGTGCTTGAGTAATGGATCCTGCCGCATGGGAAGCTGTGCTTCTCTGAGATTTCAGTTTCAACTCTTCTGTAGTATGTCCATGTAGATGGCTGGTTTGACTGGATTTTAAAGGCTGAGAAGCAGATGGATAACCCTAATGAAATTGATAGCCTAGTGTGTAATGAATAAACCCTGGGGTAAAGATTGGTACAATTCCTAGAGACTGAATGATGATAGAACTATATCATAGTTAAGAATAGATAATTAACTAAAAACATTGAAGGTGATTAACAGAAAAAATAAAGATGAATTTACTTTATAATGTTGGATTGAAATTGGAAGTATTGGTGTGAATATTTCAATACATGAGTGTAAGTATGAGAACAGTTTTAACTTTTTATTAAAATGCTCTGAAAGCAATTCCAATCTCACAACTATCGACACATATCCTACCCAAGTATTGCTTTCAAATAAAATTGACGCAGAACAATTTATAAATATAGCCTAGACTCACTGAAGAAAGCCTGAGAGAGCCAAGAGTAATAGGGACATCCAAAAAAAGTTAACAGAAGCAGTATGAACAGGTTCGTATTCATCCCAAACTGGACTAATATAAGCAACAAACTAATTAGTTTGTTAGATAGTATTAGATAGTATTAGATCATAATTTATTTTTAAAAATATATGCAGGCTGTGAGTTCTTAAGGGAAAAAAAACAACAACACAAAGTTTGTCCAAGAATATTTGCCCAACTTCAACCTCTTTGCAAAACAAAGATTCCTTATATCTGGAAAACAGAAGTCACTTTATAGTGGAATCATCTCACAGAAATCACCTTCATTAAATGAATTGAAGTCACCAGAAGCCACTCAAACTAGAGTTCTCTTCATTGCAAAGACACAACGACACAAAAAAAACAAAGTCTCATCTCCAGCAGAGCCCTAACACAAAACCTACCATAAAACACTGGGGATATTAGCTAATTCTTAAATGAGAAGTGTAATTTTAATAACTGTATAATTAATTTGGCTGAATATGTGAAATTCAGTTTATTGTAGTCCATGAAATAGTACATCGGTGTTTAAGGAGAGGCATAGCTGCTAACAGCAACATGTAATGCTGGATATTTTTTTGTAGTGATATATATATATATGAAAAGGCTATTGTCTCTCTTGCAGGGTGGTGATATAAGAGGACACCAAATCAGGGAAGTAGTGTGATGATTTCTTTGAACTTGAAATATTTTCTCCTAAAAAAAAGGCTCATAAGACTCAATAAGGAGCCCAAAACTACATCCCAGCAAACATTTAGTATGAGCAGTAAAGAATTATTAGAGAGAATACACTCTCTGTACAACTGAGTTGCCTTGCCTGCAGTTTCTGAAGAAAGGTCTAGAGATGAAGCTCCCATGAGTTACTATCATACTGAAGTGTGATTTCTGGTCATATGAGTGCCTTTGAGTCATCCATACTCCTGTACATAACCCCTGAAAGTAACTTACACTGTGAAACCATTTGCAGGAGGAGCTGAATTCAGATCCTTGCCTTCATGTAAAATGTCCAGTCATGCCCATTAGTGTTCTACTTTGTAAAATATCAGCAATGTAAGGTATGGAGACAGAAGGATTGCTGATAACTGTCTACATTCCAGTTTAATAAGAGACACTGCCTCAAAAGAATAAAGCAGAGCATGGTAGAGCAAGATATTTGACTAAGATGTCTGAACCCTCTGCATGCACACCTACACATACATGTAGTGCAGGTAACATGTGCATGCACACATACACACAAACACACATGCCACTTGAATACATATATATATATATATATATATATATATATATAAAGTTTGTATCTTTATTTTTATTTTTTTCAAAACATTTTTATTGGTTATTTTATGTATTTACATTTCAAATGTTATTCCTCTTCCTAGTTTCTCCTCTGTACATTTATTTTTTTAAAAAAATCATTTTATGTGGAATTATCTACAACTGATATTCAGAAATCTCTTTAAGAAAATATTTAACTTTTCAAATCACTTAGTTTTATCTTCTATGAGGAATTAGCAAGAAGTTAATCATTTACCTATAAATTTGATTCATTTAAATGATATTCTGTATTGTTAATGCAGAAAAAAACACCAATACTAGAACCATTCATCTTCAACAAGTATGTGTAGGAAAGATGTGTCCATTAGAAATATTAACAGTTTGCCATAGCTTTATTTGTTCGAATATGTTTAATCATAACTATAAATTATATATACCAGCAGAAACAAAGTGGTTAATAATTTAAAGATTAACTCTATGTCAAAATAATTTGTGTAGTCTTGATATAATTATTTAATTGAAAGTTGTTGAGGGAAGTGTACACAACACATGCTAAATATTTATTAAGCATTGACTAAGACAAAGAACAAGAATTTAATAGGTTAGCAAATATTTGTGGTTTAAAAGCTTTTATTATTTACTTAGGCATAGAAGTAATTTGAGAACAAATAATTAAAACCCAGCACAAACTGTGTGACTTTCAAATGTGAGCTACATAGTCATTGTTTCAAGAAGATAAGTCAGAGTAAGAAATGGTCAGATTCAGTTATTCTCCACAGTCTCATTAATTCTTCTAACTTTTAGAACCTTTTGTTACATTAAGGAAGAATCAAACATTTGACATACTTTTATAATTAATACTACTGCCAATAGTCAGTTAGTGTTTTAACTACCCTTGAAAAACTTGGTCTTCTGACATCATCCCCATTATACTGTAGTTAGAAGCATAATACTTAAAAAATACACTATTAAGAAAAATCTTCAGCGTTGACACTGGCAGTTTTTAATCAGTACAGTCCCTCGTCTGACAGTCCTGACTTTATCCTTGTCCAGGGCTGCATTTAGTTGGATGTTTCTGACTCCAAGTTTGTCATAATTTCTATGAAGTTCATCCATAGAGTCATGGGGGGGTATTTGTGCCATTATTGATATTAAATGACACCCAGGAATCACATCTTTATACTTTCCAAACAATATATAAATTTAACATCTGCTAAGGTAAACTACAAGTTTTACCATGTAGAGGTAAAATTTTGAATGTATTCTACTTTTTTTAAACAAATTCCCAGAAGACTAATTTCTAGATTACAGCATTGAGATTTTTAGATAAAGGTTATTACAAAATGTCATCCAAAAATTGTGTCTGTCTGTCAGCTTTATGTTGCTGGAACAAATATTTGAAATAACCAGCTTTCAAGGCAGAGAGGTATTTTGCCCATGGTTTTACAGGTATAAGTTTAAGGTCATTTAAATTGTCGCTTTGGGTCTATAATAAAAGAGAAAATCAGAGTCAGGGTACATGACATATTGGTTTCTTTACCTATAGCTCCAGTAACTATAAGTCATTCAAGTAGGCATTGCCAACTAATATTTCACTGTTTCTTAATTGTGGCACAAGCCAATGACCAATCCTTAGCTATACGTACATGCCCAACTCTAACCACAGCAGTTAAGCTTTTGTCAATGAAGAATCAGTTTACTGTTTTCAGAAACTTGCAAAAATATGATATTGTCATTTACAGACATTTCTATTAGAGTGCATAAAGAAAAATATTCACTAAATGAGTAATTTGAATGTTTCTACCAAAAAAGTTCATCTGTGTGATATTCCATTGGCCTTGTTGCAGATGTAAAAGTCTCACTTTTCACTGCTTATACTCATACTATGCACTTCTGTCAAAAAGCTACACTCATGTATGATGTGTAGTGTATTTATATATGTAGCGGGAATATTTAAATAATGTCACCTGGCTTGGCTTATTCTCGGGCAGCCGTGATGTTCCCATGCTCCTCGGCTCTGACCCGAGGAGCTCCAACTATCTAGAAACACCTGACACCCACGAGACACCAGCGATGGGGATGGCTCTACCAGTCCACGACACTGTCTCCACAAAGCTTGGCTGAACCCGAGACAATAACCACCATCCTTAAATGTTATCCAATCGGTTTATATATTTGGAAATGCTCAAATAACAAGATGCCCACACAATTAGAATTGCTACCAAAAATCTAACCTTTTGATAAATTGTTATCCAGGATTGCTCTCGACCAATTTGTCCTCCTCCATCGTTGCCAGTCTCCTCTCCTCTCTCCTCTTCTTCCTTCTCCTCCTTCTCACTCTTTGCTCCTCCAATATTAGCTACTCCCCAGTTACCGAGCTTTATTGCAAATGTAATGGGGGGTGTGTGTGTGGGGGGAATCCTGCTACATATATGGATGTAGTAAGCCAATTCATCATTGTGGTTTTATATTTTATTATGATAATTCATCCTGATTCATAGTAATTTGTTTATATGATGAGAACTCTATAATTCCTATGACATCAAAATTACATGTCCTTTCTATACTGTCAGTGTGCATTCTATTAGACACATTTTCTTCTAGTAATATTTGGTTTTACATTTTTCCTATTCAAATTATTTGATCAAAGACAGCTTCTTCTCTTAAAGCACTCATATGATTAACTTTTCACTCATTACCTTTTCATATCTGAACATAGAATATATTTGAATTGATCTCATCTGGTCTCTTGAATTTGAAAAGTACCTATAAACTAAGGTTCCTAAGTTAAAACTTTTACTCTCTGTTTCCTTCTAGTACCAAGTATGTTTAGTTTCCTTTTGGACATTCCCTGTTAGAAGAAACTAGTATAACTAAATATGAAGTCCTTGGTCACCTCCATCAAATTAAATAAATTTAGTTTCACTCTTCATCATCTCATAAGTAGTATTGATAAACAATATCGGGATCATTAATGATTATGCTCTTAAGCATGCAAAATACTTGTAAGCTAACGAGGTGCTCATTCTTCACTCAGGTGAACCTTCTCCCTTAAATTATCTGTCATCTGTTACCCAGAGAGTTCAGCCTCGCTTCTATCATAATGTTGCTGAGTTTCTCTCTTTTATAGGCAGCCTTTTGGTTACATAGGATACTCACAGATTTTGGGGAGGGACATTTATATACTACTTCATTATTAAGTATTCTCACAGTTTTTCATCCTTGGTCACCCTCTCTTGCATATTCACTGCTGTGTTAGGTTTTCTCACTGCTATAACAACAACACACATAAAGATTTAAGTGAAAGTAAGATTTGGTTCATATCACTGCTGTTACTTTTTGAGAATTTGAAAACACTTAGGTGTGAGTTAGGACAGAAACTGATGAATTTGGGAAATTTCTTTGTAAGCTAAAAGGTGACATAATGTTTTAAACTAGTTTTATTTATTCTTCTCTTGTATGTTATATCAAAAGCTCAGTTTCTCTTCCTCCTTCCCCTCTCATTCCTTTTTCACCCTCTTCAGCCCCTGTCTACTCTTCTTTCCTTTCTCCTTGGATATGGGCAGGACTCCAAGGGATATCACTCAAACATGGCATATCACATAGGAGTAAGACTGGGCAACTCTCCTACGGTTAAGACTGGACAAGGCACACCAGTAGGAAGAAAAGGATCTGGAAAGCAGGCAAGAGTCAGTGATAACCCTGCTCCTACTGTTAGGACAAGGAGTCATTCAAGCATAACCTACATGCAGAGGGTCCAGGTCAGACCCATGCAGTCTCCCTGGTTGGCACTTCAGTCTCTGTGAGCCCCTATGAGCTCAGGTTCATTGATTCTATGGGTATTTGGTGGTGTCCTTGACCCCTCTGTCTCCTACCAAGTTTCCTCCTCACTTCAGTAGGATTCCACCTAATGTTTGACTTTGGGTCTCTGCATCTGCTTCCATCAGTTGCTGGATGAAGCCTCTTTGATGACAATTGGGCTACACACCAATCTATCTATGAGTATAGCAGAATATCAGTAGAAATCGTTTAATTGACTACTTTTTTTCCAGTTCTGCTTGGTTCTATCTTAGGTATCTGGGATATCCCACCTCTGGATCCTGACCTTCCAGGCAGTGTCAGAGGTGGGGTCCTTCTTGTGGTGTCGGTATCAACCTGAACCAATTTTATTCCAGAATACATTGTATGTCGGACTTATTGTAGGTTCAAGGTTTTGTGGCTGGGTTCTTCCCTCAAATTCTTCCACTGGAAGTCTTGTTTGGTTACAGGAGAAGTCTTGCTTGGTTACAGCCAGTTCAGGCTCCATACTTCCCATTACTAGGATTTTGAGTTAGGATCATTTCCATATACTCTAAGAGTTTCCATTGGACTAGTTTTCTATTTCATCCCTGAGATGTCCCCCTAATTCCAGCTGTTTCTCCCCATACTCTCTCTCCTTCATCTTACCACTAGTTGGTCCCTCCTTGTTCTGTCCCTACCTGCCCCCAGTCCATGCAGAATATCTATTTCATTTCTCCTTTCCGGGGAGATACATGCATCATCCCTTGACCCCCTCCTTGTTACTTAGGTTCTCTGGGTCTGTGAATTGTTGTATTGTTATCCTTTATTTTAAAGTTAACATACACTTATAAGTGAGTACATACCATGTTTATTTTCTGGGTCTGGGTTACCTTCACTCAGGATAATTTTATGATTTTATTTTTTTAACAGCTGAATAGAATTATTGCCAATTGTTTAAATGTATCACATTTTCTATATCTAGTCTTCAGTTGAGGGGCATCCAGATTGTTTTCAGATTCTGACTGTTATGAATAGAACTGCTATGAATATAGGTGAACCTGTGTCTTTGTGGTAGCATGGAATATCTATTGAGTATAGACCCAGGAGTGGTATGGCTGAGTCTTTGGATAAATCAATTCCCAATTTTGTGAGAAACTACCTAATTGATTTCCAAAGTGGCTGTATAAGTTTGCACTTCTACCAGCAATGGAAGAGTGTTCTTCTTGCTCCACACCCTCACCCAAGATGAGCTTGTCACTTGGTCTTAGCCATTCTTACAGTTGTAAGATGGAATTTTAGAGTTATTTTGATTTGCATTTTCTTGATGGCTAAGTATATACAACATTTCTTTAAGGGATTCTTGGTCATTTGAGTTTCCTCTGTTGAAAGTTCTCTGTTTAGAACTGTACCCCATTTTTAAATTGGATTTGGTTTGTTGATGTCTGATTTCTTGAGTTTCATCAGGTCTCATGTACTAATTGTTGATTTTAGAGCCTGTGCTATTGGTGTTCTCTTCAGGAAATTGTCTTCTGTGCCACTACGGTCAAGAAAAATCATTTATCAAGTTCAGTGCGTCTGGCTTTGTAGCAAAGCTTTTTGATCCACTTGGACTTGCATTTTGTTCAGGGTGATAGATATGGATCTATTTGCATTCTTCTACATACTGACATCCAGTTAGACCAGCATCATTTGTTGAAGATGCTTTTTAATTGTATTGTTTTGGCTGTTATTTTGTAAAAAAAAAAAAAAACCGTTAGGTGTCTATGAGTGTGCATATTTATGTCTAGGTCTTGGATATGTTTTCATTGATCAGCCTGTCTGATTTTTAATGCTATTATCATGTGGTTTTTATTACTATCCATCTGTAGTAGAGCTTGAAGTCAATGATAGTAACAACTGTAGAAGTTTTTATTGTACAGGATTGTTTTGGCTATCCTGATTTTTTGTTTGTTTGTTTGTTTTGATATGAAGTTTATTGTTCTTTCAAAGTCCATATAGAATTATGCTAGAATTTTGAGAAGTTTTATACTGTGGAGCAGCTGTGGAAAATACCATTTGTCCTATCTGAACCAGTTAGGAAATGTTGATTGTGCCCCCTGCACGCGCGCGCACACACACACACACACACACACATGCACACGCACACACACACACACACATTATATTGATTATTTACTATTTGAGATATATTATGTGCACTATTATATGCTTCTCTGTCCTGGAAATGGTTTTCAGCAGAGAAATGGTATTATAGTTAGCAAATGCTTGAGCATTCTGAGATTTCAGTGCTCGAAACATACAAATATTTCTAATGTTCACAAAACCTCTTCAATCCACCTGATTGTCATTTCATTCTAATCTCATACAATCAATCCTTTTTTACTATACTCTGGCAAGAGTAGCTATGATTTATTTTAAATCAGTCATTTTCTCATTTTTCCACTTTATCTCCATTTTTCTTTTTCAGGATTAAACTATCCCTTCCTGGGGGTTGGGGAAAGACATTTGGGAATTTGTCTCAGAAGATTGATCTCACTGATAATTTCAGTCACAGACTCTGTGTTTACAAAATCTAATGTAAAAATGCCAAATAATCTAATCTGTCTGGTGTCTCTAATTGGTTTTTAATACATACACATCTATATGAAAATGGTCCTCTCTCTGCCCTTTGCTCTTATGAGGAAAGCTGTTGTCACTCCTAGTCTTATCTCTGCATATAGAAAGGCTGTCCCACTAGCATATACATCAGGAACAGGGATTAGAGTTTATCTGTGAACTGGTAATTGTGATAAATGCATGTTAAATGTGCAAGGATAAAGGGCTTCCACCAAACCAAATCCATGTAAAACACTGAAGACCACTAATGTGGTGATGCCCCCATGTCTCCACTAACAGCTCTTTTCAGCAGCATAACACATTCTAACTCCACAGAAGAGGATGACAGCTTTGTGTTTTGAATGTTCCTTGTCTGACTTGTCCCTTCCATTTGCCTGATTTTGATCTCTTTCTTTTCTGTATAACAAACTTGCACTTTGAGTACAGTAACTTCCCAGGGGGGACTCTGAGTACTCACAATTATCCCTAGGGACTTTGGCTAATGCTAGAGTGAGAGAAAAGTCCTGAGGGCTTTGCTCTAAAAAGCACAGTTCAGCTATCATAGGGTGGTATGAAACTTAGTCCTAAGCAAAAGCCTTGAAGTCAATACATCTGTTTGTCTCTCATGTCCTGTGTGTTAGCAGTCAGTCAGTCCATCCTACTGATGCCTCCCCGAGTCACCTCTGCTTTAGTTCCTGTCACAGCTCTTTTTCAAGACACCATTGTCTCTTAACCCGGATTATTGAAATATTCTTTCAATAGAGTCCCTTGCTTTTATTTTGGCTTTTTAAGGTATGTTCTTAAAACATCAAAGAAATGCTTTTGAGTCTGAAATCTGATGTGATGCATTGAAGTCATGTCTGAAATACACATTGCCTTACAGGATGGGCCCTTTCCTAAGGCCCTTCACCTCAGGGTCCCTGCTGTGTCTGGATTGCACTTTTCATCCTACTTATATCAGACTTGGTCATATCATTTGATTTAGAAGATCAAATGCAGGGATATTTGACTCTTGTTACTTCTAAGCAGAAATTTAAGGAACTATTGTATGATTTTTACCTTCTCACTCCTCTCTTTGGCACATCAAAATACAGTTGTCACAGATAAATGCTGCACTAACATGAAGCTGGAACACACTGGAAAAAGGAAAGCTTTATTTTTAGATAAGAGAATTTCGGAGCTTCTGTCCTAAAGAAACATCCTATTATAAATCATATTGACATAAGCTTAGAATCTAGAGGCTGAAATGACAACAAGAAAAAATGAATTATGTGGCTTTGGTATTAGGGATAGATGATCATGAGAAAAGTTATTATTAAGGTGAATTACAGTATATACAATTAGTTTTGCTATGAACTACAGTAACTAGTAAAAATATGCCCAGGAAATTTGTGGTTGGAGACAAGAAAGTAACAGAGCAGTTTGAGATTTTCTGTCTTGGTACTCACTATATTTTATATGGATTCTTAAGGTGAGAAGAATCTGATAAAAGAGAAAGATAGGGAGAAGAAAAATAAAATCAACATATATGATACAGGACTTCTGATACATCACAGTTAGAAGATTTAATATCTCTAAATAGAAAAAAATTAGTGAGAGCAAAATGTAAACATAATATCAAAAGCAATTTAAATCTCATCCTTATGACAACTACTATATGAAAAAATCAATTTCTGACAAATGAATAAAATTTTCATATACTAACATAAAGCATAAAAATTATATTGTAACCAAAGAACAGTCAACTCTGGTTTTGAGAAAAATATATAGGCCAATAAGTCATATTTGTAATTCGTGTTACTCTCAATGGAAAGACTACTGTTGATCAACTGACTTTCCTATGAGCAGGCAGAAAAAGAAAATATACAGGAGCCAACTCCTTTTCTCTCACTGGGAAACTGTATACAAATGTTTGATTCTAGTGGGAAGGGATTACTTTGGTAAAGTGCCTATTTGCTGTGACTACCTTCATGGGCATAGATAAAAGAGTTCAATAGGCTCATGGGGCACCAACTTCTTTACACAGAAGCAGCTATTCAATGTTTGAATTGAAAATGCAAGATTTCCAGAGTAAAAGTAGAGAAGACAGAAGTGACTAGAAGGGCCTAACAGCTGAGTTGGGGTCCCCATAGGTTCTTGGCTAACAGATAGGCTTTAATAATGCAGGGTAAAACTCTGTGGGGCCATCCTAGAATAATCATTGCTTGGGTGAGTGCTTATAATACTGGAGAATAAAGCATAAAAAGAAGTAAACATGACAAGGAGAATAAAATGATGCCAATTGAAATGCTTCAACATGACCCTTTTTTCATGTGTTCATCTTTAACACAATACACACTGTAGTTTTAAAGAAAAGCTATCTACACCCAAGAAGATACATAAGACAGTCCAGTAGAAATACAGAAGCTATAAAATGAAACACTTGAAAAGCACCCTCTTCAGAACTCTCTCTCCCTCTCTTTCCCTCTCCCTCTTCTACCCCCCTTTCCTTTCAGCAATCCCAATCTCATGTCACTCTTCTTATCTTTGTATCCATCTCCACTCATCTCTTTCATCTGTTTCTATCTACATTAAAAACCTATTCTCTCGCATATTACATACTGACCAGTTTTCCCTCCCACCTCTCCTCACAGTTCCTCCATCCCAGTAAGCCAATCCACCTGTACTGTTTCCCTTCAGAAAAAGGCAGGCCTCCCAGGGATATCAACCAAACATGATATGTTTGCAATAAGATGAGGCACTTCCCATTATATTAAGGATGGATGAGGCAACCCAGTTGGAGGAAAGGATTCCCCAAATCAGGGGAAAGAATCAGAGACAGCTCTTGCTCCAACTGCTATGGATTTCACAAGAACACCAAGGTATGTAGCCATAACATATATACATAGGGCCTAGATCAGACTTATTTGGGCTCTCAGATTGTCAATTCTGCTTTGTGAGCCCCTATAAGTCCAGGTTAGTTGATCCTGTCTGTTTTCATGCCGTGTCCTTGATCCCTCTATCTCCTTCCTCTGTATCTCCTGCAGGATTCTCTAAGCTCTGCCTAATGTTTGACTGTTGGTCTCAGCATCTGTTTCCATCCGTTGATGGCTGAGGACTCTGATAATAATTATTCTAGACTCCATTCTACAAGTATAGCAGAGGCTCATTAAGAATAATTTCCTTCCCATCGTTGAGGCCTTGTGGTGACCCATCATATCTGCCTTGGAATTGCTACTGCAGAAACTCAGGAGTCTGACAAAATTTGTACCTTGGGTAAGGCTTTTCCCAAAAGCATTGTTTCTCCTCCTAGTTAACTAGACTCATTAACGCTGGCTAAACATTTATACTCTTTGAGATAAATATAGGGTAGAAATGAGGAGAAGTAGTAAACACTATAAAGGGGATTTTGCCCAGGATCATGGGAGACAGAAGGGGCCAGAGGAGTGTTGCATGGAGCACCAAATTATCTGCCCAACCCTTTCCCCACAGCATTCTTCATTCTTGCTTATCTCATTAAAGCTTCTATTCCACATAATAAGAACAAGTGGTTCTAATTTTAGTTACTTTGTCAGAGTCCCTGGGAACTGCCATAACACCATACCATTAATTTAAAAAAATAGAAATTTACTTTTTGAATTTTTCAGTGTTTGGCTATGAATAATCAAGGCAGCTGTTCGTGCTGAGGACTCTCTTCCTTTCTTGTAGAGGGTTGCCAGCTTACTGCATGCTCACATGTACTTCTTTAGCCTGTGTCTGTAAGCTGGCCACCCCTGAATGGATCAGACATAGACTTATGTTTTATTGAACCTTAACTGTCATATCAGCCCTGTATCCAAATACATTGAGAATAATGTCTTTAACATATAAATTTGGAGTAGACACATTTCAGTCCCCAACATCACTATAGCAGTGAGTGTTCTAATGTCTGTGTTCATCTTGGAGTAGTCCAGCTCCTGACTACAATAATCTGTTCCCAAATTGTGCTTAAGGAGAGGTTTTAAAAGACTGGTCACATATTTAAAAAAATGGCCTACTTTCTGGCGAGTCATTTCATGCTATGAAAAATATGTTTAGCAAATACTAGCATAGACTGACCATTTTGGGTCACTGTTTTTGCTGTAAAATGTATCTCTGATTCTGAAGTGATGTAGTATCTAATCTCAAGTAAATTAATCTTCCAGTCAGTAAGCTACTGAAAGATTCTGCTCATAAAGCATTGTTATATGCCAAGATCTTTCTGGGCACTTCATTCCCATAGTAACTTTATGACCAGTGTTCAAACACTCATCTTTAGCAAGGACTCCATAAATCCCTAAAATACTATTCTTCAAATGAACAACATTGTACAGACATTGAAGGCATGTCTTATTTAACAACCTTGAGATTTTAATGAGTTGGGACTTCTGAGATGATCCTTTTAAATCACTGAATCATTTATAACAGTAGATCTGCCTGACTTCATAGGAACAGAGGCAGAGAAGTTCACAGGAAATTCTGTATCTGAATCATAGAGAGCTGTTCTTTAGCCAGATGATTAAAACACATAGTTTTAGAACTGTAATTGGGATGCAGCATAATTTCAGTGGTACACTATATTCTGACTACAAAACTTCCAGGAAGGTACCAGCTTCTATGTCCCTTTCATACTGATCAAGATATAATACATATGGTGAATTACTCATCAGATTCTTTTGTTGTTTTGGGTCAGGATCTTATTGTGTAGCCTGGAGTGGTTTTGAACTCAATAATATCCTGCTTTTGCTTTCGGAGTGGTAGAATTACAGGAATAAACCATATCACCCAGTATTTAATTTTTATTATTGTTTAGATGAGAAGCCATGTTCTTATACAACCCAGGCTTTGATCTCATGAAATACATTTAAAAAGAGATTTTGGCTATTTGGTTTTTTATTGTTTTTATGTATGTGCTTATGTGTGTGTATGTGTGCAACTGAGTGTATATTTCCATGAAGGCCTTGGGCATCTGACATCTGACCTCGGAATTAGAATTACAGCAATTGGTATCTACCACACATAGGTGCTAAGAACACAACTCAGGTTCTCTGAAGGAGCAGTGTGTGCATTAAATTGCTAAACTATCCAGCCTCATGATTTTGAACTTCTCATTTCTTGTGTCTACCAACTGAGTTCTAGAGTTACAGGCATGACACATACCTTCTGCACTCATTTTATGTGATTCTAATGATTCAACACATAGACTCATGCAAGCTCACTAAGTATTCTACAATGTGAGCTACATTCCCAGAAAATGTATATACAAGCATGTTTTATACAACTAATGCCAATGTGCCATAGTATGTATTCATATAGTGTGTGATGAATGTTTTGAGAGCTTATAGGTCCCTTCCCATCCCTTCCCTTCCCCTCAGTCTCCTTCCAACCTCTTCATCTAGCCTCAGAAAACATCCAGCCTTCCAGGGACATCAAACATATATGGCACAACAGGCTACAAGACCAGGTGCATGTTCCTACAAGACTGGACAAGGCTGCTTAGTAAGAGGAAAAGTGTTCTAAAGGAAGGGGAACATGATAGCTCCCATAGGTAGGAATCTATCACTAGAACACTTAGCCATACAACAATAACATATATTCAGAGGAGAAAGATGAGACCTATATAGGCTCTGTAGTCTCTGTGAGCCCACTTGAGTTCAGATCAGATGATTAGGTGGGTCATGTTCTTATGGTGTCTTTCATTCCTCAGGCTCTTTCAATCCTTCCTCCCACTTTCCCACAGGACTCACTGAGCTCTGCCTAGTATTCTTGGATGAAGTTTCATGATTATGCCTAGATGCTACTAGATTCCATTGCCAGGACATCCTGCATGCATGAGAAACTGTAGTTCAGAGATTTGAGAGTTGTAAATTGAAAGTTATTTCTTGCCTAGATAAGGCTGGCCTTGAACTTACAGAGATCTGCCTGCCTCTGCCTTCCAAGTATGAATGGCATGATCCTCTCTCTCTCTCTCTCTCTCTCTCTCTCTCTCTCTCTCTCTCTCTCTCTTTCTGTTTCTCTCTCTTCCAGACAGGGTTTTGTTGTGTGACCCTGACTGTCCTAGAAATTTCTATGTATACCAGGCTGGGTTCAACATTCTATCAGAAAACTCCTACAAACTCATTAACATCTTCAGTGTAAGTGGCTGGATACAATATTAATTTTAAAAAAGTTATCTTACACACAAATGACAAAGGGGATGAGGAAAAAAATCAGGGAAATCGCACATTTCACAATAGTCATAAGTAATATAAACTATCCTGAGGTAACTGAAACCAAGTAAGCGAAAGATTTATATAAAAGATTAACTTCAATTCTTTGAAGAAGGAAACTGAGAATATCAGAAGACAAAAATATCTCCCATGATTATGGATTAGTAGAATCAAGATAACAAAATGGACATCTCACCAAAATCAACATACAGATTCAACACAATCCCCATCAAAATTTTAACAAAACACTAGCAGACCTTGAAAGAATAATACTCAACTTCATATGATAAATATAGACGCAAACAAACACTGTATAGCTAAAACAATCCTTTACAATAAAAAAAAAATTCCAAGGTATCACCATCCCTGATTTCAAGATGTATTACAGAGGAATAATAACGAGACACATAGTATTGGCATGAGAAACAGACAGATTGATCAAAGTAATCAAATTGAAGACCTAGACATAAATCCACACAGCTATGGACACCTGATTTTTTTTTTATAAAGAAGCCAAAAACATACAATTGAAAAAAGAAAACTATTTTCAACAAATGCTGCTGGTCTAATTGGATGTTGTTATGTTGAAGAATGTAAAGAGATCCATATCTATCACCCTGCAAAAACTCAAGTTCAAATGGATCAAAGACCTAACATAAAACCAGAAACATTGAATATGATATAAGAGAAAATGGGAATAGCTTTGAATGTCTTGGTGCAGGAAACAACTTTCTGAATAGAATACAAATAGCTCAAGTACTAAAATCAACAATTAATAAATGGGACCTCACAAAACTGAAAAGTTTTTGTAAGGCACAAAGACACAATCAGGACAAAATGGCATTCTACAGAATGGGAAAATAAACTCACAAACTTCATATCTGAAAGAGGGCTAATTCCAAAATATATAAAGAAAATAAGAAACTAGACATCAACATATAATTAATACATAAATCATACAATTAATACAGATTTAAACAGAATAGAAAATTCTCAACAGAGGAATCTTAAATGGCGAGAATCACTTAAGGAAATGTTCAGTATCCTTAATCACCAGGGAAACACAAATCAAAATGACTCTGAGATTCCATATTACACTTATCAGAATGGGTAAGATCAAACACTCAAGTGATACAACCTACTAGGGAGGAAGTAAAGCAAGCAGGACACTACTTTATTGCTACAAATGCAAATTTGTACAACCTCTTTGGACATTAATATGGCAGTTTCTCAGAAAACTGGGAATTGATATACCCCAAGACCCAGCTATACTACTCCTGAGCATATACTCTTTGGACAGTCCTTCCTACCACCAGGACACTTGCTCAACCATTTTAATGGCCAGAAACTGGAAACAATTTCTTAAGTTGAGATACCCCTCAACTTAAGAATGGATAAAGAAAATGTGGTACTTCTACACAATGTAACATTAATTTTGACTTCAGCAGCCAATACCCTGTTCTGAAAGATATCTGTATTCCCCCTGAACACCCACACTCCAGTGTCATCCTCTTCCCCACGTCCTGCATTTTTGTGTTTATAACCCCTGTGTGAATGAGTAAAAATTATGATTCAAAAAAATAAATAAATTATTTTTTAAAAAGCTACAAAAAATTTTTTTGAGTTGAAAAAAAATACTATCATTAAATTATCTAGCCAATATCTGGAACAACAACAACAACAACAAAATATCCTTAGTAAGATAACCCAGATCCAGAAATACAAATGTGCTATGTAACTGGATGCTAGCTGTAAAATAAAGGATAATCATGTTACCATGCTCAGACCCAGAAAAGCTAAGTAACAAGGACTGCTTAAGAGGAGATACAAAATTAACAAAAGTAGTTGTCTTAACTTCTTGTGTCACAGCAATTGCAGAAGCAGTGGTGCTAGCAATAATGTAATTAAAATTGTTATACCAGCAATAATCAAGCCCACCACCCTCTTGTTTCTGCTTAAAGCCTGACTCATTTCTTTCAATACTTGCAAGCTATTTTCAGAACACCAAGGTTCTGTGATACTCAGGGCACTAAAAAAAAAAACTGGTTACATAAGTGTTGAATATACCAGAGGATTTAGATAGGCATTTGGAAGAAAGGATTGATGCTGTTTATCCTATTCAAATTACTGGAAGGAAATTAGGAATTTAAGGGTAAGGAGACATTTTGAATGTCATGCCAAATAACATTGGATTCATGTTAGTTCTACAATTTACAGTGATAGTCATTAAAATTAGGAAGAAGTTTAATGACATGTGCAGTGTATTGGGCATAATTCTAACACCTCTTGGGATGTTTTGACAATACATAGAGAGCTTATGAATTTCAAGAATGCTGCTTTGCTGAGTGTTGATGCTGTAGGTACTGCAGATGAAATTACTCATGGCCTGAGGTCAGTATTTCTATTTTGGTCAAGCTTCAAAAATGGCATATATAGCTTGATCATACTAGCCCTTATTGTCCTGGGAATACTTTTATTCCTGCCGATTGTGTTAAAGCTTTTCTGCAACAACATCAACATGTTGGCAGTCAAGTACATGGCTTGAACCTGAAAATGGATCCCCAGACAAAATTATTTAATTAACAGGCTGGCAAGCCAAGGACAGGTAACATTCTGCACAGAGCTTTACCAACCTAAGAAATGCATTGCTTTTGATAATGCATATTCCAGGACGGGTAAAGAAAGTATTCTTGTCAGAATGACCTAAGGCAGGCTCAGTATTGTTAATGAAATAAAAAAGGGGATGAGGTGGAGAGCCCTTGGAGCTGCTTGGCAAAAATCTTACATGGGTCAAGGACAAGGAAATGGGCTGCTTGGCAGGAATATGACATTGGCCAAGGACAAGGAAGTAGGCTTCAGGCAGGAATTAGATATTATGCTAGAACAAAGAAGTAATTTCAGGTAGGAATCTAAATTTTAGGCTAGAAAAAAGAAGTAATCTCAGGCAGGAACCTAAATATTAGGCTAGAACAAAGAAGTAATTCAGACAAGAATCTAAATTTTAGGCTAGAACAAGGAAGAAGGCTTCAGACATAACCTTGGGCTAGGACAGAGAAGTAGGCTCAGATACTTTGGTTGTCCTGATAAGCCTGTAGAAAGAGTGTCATGGCAGTGTTCACGAAATTGGATTTAATGCCGTGCTTGTTCTTTGACTATTTGTGTTTAATGTCCTGTTTGTTCATTGACTATTTGTATCTATTATATTTCTAGACCCTCAGCCTAGTCCTGACCTTAATACATGCATGTAATCAAAATAGTATAAAAGCATAAAGGAGGAAGGGGGATGGGATAGGGGGGTTCATGTAATACCAATCACATCAGTTATGTAACACAAAATCCACCACTGTGAATGCCATCAATGTCATGCAAAAGAATGAGACACCATGTCAAAATATATACTGACTTAAGTTGACAATTTTACAGATGAAGAGCTCCTGATTAACTACAGGGTTATAAGTGAGATGGAATTTAGAATGCATAATCTCTGAGATTTTCCCCACTTTTAAATACTTCAAAATGGATTCTCTAAAATACATAAATCATATGGATATGGTATATGTAAATATCTATAGCTTCCAATAATAATACACATTTATTACAATAGAGCTTTCAGAGTAGACCACAGATAATTATGTGAGCCTCTTAAAATCCTGTGATTTTACAACAGTGTTATTGCTGTTTTTATTGTACATCTGAATTTCAGTTTCAAAAACATTTAAAAAATAATTTCTTAGCCATGAACATGACCTATTTCTAGAATTTATGATACTACACCAATTTTCAATCTCACAGTAAAATGAATGGTCTAATGACTGAGAATATAAAACAGATATAGATTTACAAGAAAGCTGAGGAACTGAGTAGACAGGCAGAGAAGCACATGAATTGTCCTGCAGTTTTCTCTATGCTTAATATGTTACATTGATATGGGGCATTTGTTACAAATGAAGAAACAAAGTTTATTCTTTTGTTACTGAAGATAACCATTTGTACCAAGATGGAGACTGAGTTATGAGGTCAACAGGATTTATCAAATGGATAGTTACATATTCATTGCAATAGCACACAAAAAGTTTTTTCTTGCAAACATTTCTAATTTTGCTTTACTCTCACTATTGCTCATTCCTACCGTTGTGGAAATGACAATTATGGGATTGCTTCTATATTTCTATCTTACCCAGAGCATTTAATTTGAAAGCATGGAATTTGTTGGCTTTTCAGATTGTTTTTCTATTCAGCAGCATGCAATTCAAGTTCCTTGTGTCTTTTTTTAGTAATAGGACCTTTTTCTTACTATGTAATATTCTACTGTATGTATATTTCTGTTGTGATCATCTATCAGATTGTAAGTCAAAAACACAGGAGAAATTGCCAGAAAACTCCAACAGAGACTTCCAGGTCAGATTCCATCTGCAGTGTTGGAGTTCAACCTGTTATTTCATCTCCTGTGTATGATGTTGAATTGTTTTGATGTCTTATCCATTTTTTTCTTGAGTTTTAACATATCTTTAGATGCTGTTCCCTACCAAATAAATATGTGGCAAAGATTTCTTTTCTAGGATTTCCTTCTTTTAACAGTGTCTTTGCCAGTTTTCCAGCATGACTCTGCATAGGAAAGATTAAGTATTCTAATATCAATTTACCACCATTTTCCTGGATCATATTTCAAATTCTATTGAAAGAAATCTTTGTCCTAGATACTGAGATTACCTTGATGATGTAATTTAGATATTTTCTAGTTTTGCCTTTGTCTGGCATAATATTTTTTGGTGCATGCTATCCAAATGAACACCATCATGTATGGTTTGAGTCATTAGAGTCAGAATCCCTGAGTATTAACTTTTGAATATAACATTGCCTATTTATCTGATGGGGTTGAGGTAGGCTACATAAATGGTATGCTTTCATTGACTGTACAAAGAACAGTGATTATAGTTTAAGACTACATGAAGGTGGAAATGAGCCACCAGTGTCATCCTGTGATGTCTAGAACCTTCTTCCCATTTCCAAACTTGCCTACAGATTGCATTTGTAATGGCTCAGGTTCCCACTAACTATTGTAATTTGGAAGGAGGACTTTCATTTTTATTTTTCTAATTACAAATTTGAAGATTAGATGTGGAAAATGTCGAGAAGAGTCATGTTCCACTTGACTGCAAATTAGAATTACTGTTGACATTTTTGATATGACATTTTGTTATAGATGAGGTCTCATCACTGGTGGTCTAACTAACATAGACCACCATGGTGGTCATAGAACAGTATTTGAAAATATTTCCTGTTGAGATGGAGAGCTGCAGGTGATATGTTTCAGAGACCAGCTGTTTTAGGCAAAATCAGTTTACACCATTGTGCTCTACTGTGATTGTTTAACTTTAATGTTAATTGAATACCATTCAGTATTGTGTGTGTGTGTGTGTGTGTGTGTGTGTGTGTGTGTGCGCGCATGCACACATGTGACATGAGAGTTATTTTGATATTCATTTCTATTTCTTTCAAGACTTTTTTTTTCCATTTCAATTTAGGTCAGATCTACCTAATGCCTTATTAATTTAAAATTCTACTATTAACTAAAATCTCATTACTTATTATATAATTAAAAATCATCATCACTTTCAATTTCCTCATTTGTTTTTTAATACCTAGATAAGAATTTCCTTTTGACTGCCTTATATTTTGTCCATTAGTTTGATCTGTTTTGAGAAGAGTATCAGGAAAACATATTGATTTTGACCAGATCCAAAAATGATATTTCTTAGTAAGTAAGTTACAAGACCTGGTTCATCTTGGTAAGTTTCCTAAATTCAGCCTTCTCCTCTATCTCAACATTATAAGCAATTTGACTATAACCCATGACTTATGACCTTCATTACTCAGAACAGACAGACACACACACACCACCATCATAACAACCACCACCAAAACCAACAACCACACTCTCAGATGAGATACCTTACTTTGCTTTCTTTCTTCCTCAACATCTATATCTTTAGTTTATATTTTGTTTTATTCTTGTCTCCGGGGAAGACCTGTTCCTTTTCTTCCCCAAGACTGACCCCAAGATATATGCTCTTTATTGCATATCCCCTGTCTCAGGCTCTTATTACATCAATTATTCTCCTTGCCAGCCTCTTTAATCTTTTGTTCTTTCCTCCATCACTCCCTCTCCCTTCAAATAGGTTTCTCTCTTCCCATCATCCCTACACAAAGGAGGCTGCCCCATTAATATTTAATGAAGTGATATTGAATTGAATTGAATTGAATTGAATTCTTTAAGCTCACAGAGCTACTGTGTAGCAGATCCAAAAATTAAAAGGCAGGAATTGTGATTCTAGTTCAGTCTTTTCAAAGATAAATGAACAGTTCTTAAAGATACATATTTTGAAAAAAAATTCTAAAATCTAAACTTACTGAATATATTGGTTAAGGTGTAAATATTTAATCCTCTGAAATATGGTGTCCCCTCATTGGTAAGAATTATTGACCCTTATATAATGATACTTGGTCAATAAAATGTTATGCATTATACATGTAAATAACCAGCTACAGAATTGGAAACATATTACTCATGTATGATAGATAAACTAATTTGAAAAGCTTATTTTATTATATAATTTAAATGATGTTATAGGTTAATTTAATACCAAAGACTTTTTATTT
This sequence comes from Grammomys surdaster, assembly GCF_004785775.1. NCBI lineage: Eukaryota > Metazoa > Chordata > Mammalia > Rodentia > Muridae > Grammomys > Grammomys surdaster. The sequence continues at coordinate 6,928,713 of NW_021604565.1, forward strand.
ATTACAAAATTGATTATTACTTAATAGCTTGCCATGTTTATCTCTCAGATATACTTGGGAAACAGTCACTATTAATTTGAAATCAATTATAGTAGTTGAATAAAGAACCATTATCCTCTTTTCTGTCTAGAAAATAAAGACCTTGGTCAGAAACAATGCATCACTTCTTAGAATTTAAATCTATTCTGAGAAAAATGATGCCAATCACACAAACAGAACTAAACCTCTGACTAGACATAATTCTATTATATTAATTTATTGATTAACTCTCCTTGGGCTGCTGTAAACATTGCAGGAGCCAGACTATGATTTGCAAAATACATTTGCATGACCTAGCCAGATGTCCCGAATTTCACTGTTATGTAAAGGAGCATTCTGTTGAACAATGTTCTCAACTTATTTCCTGTTTCTATGAGACTTTATTACTGAAAATACTTAGCATGATTCCATGAGAATAAATTTTAAAAGAAAGTGCTTATTTACAGTAGACATGTGAACAGATTCTCTCAAAGCAGAGGCTTTGAATTTGGATTGTTAGGAACAACACAGCCAAGTATTGAGATGTAGCAAATGCTCTTAAGAATTTCCCAGTTCTTTTTTATTCATTTGATTGCCTTTGCTGGTAACAACTTAAAACTGTACAAACAAACATTCTAGAATTTTTAAAAATTGGTTACATGACTTCCCTTATACTCTAATTTTAATCATAATTTTATTTTTATGTGAACAAAACTTATGAGTTTTCAAGGCATGTCTTTTATTACACTGAATATACATTAATTTTATAAGAATTTTAAAACAATGAATGTGAGGATTAGAGAAAACTAAGCCTATTCCTTCTTACTTTGTACACCTCAGCCTATTGTTTGACATGCTTAGTAACTGCATTTGATTATTTTTACCCCTGTTTCAAGATAAAGAAGTACACAAATTATGTGTGGTGCACATGAACTGGATATTGTAAATGTATTATGAGCTAATGGCTTGTACTCTGATGAATCTTATGTAGACTTAGGTAGAATCTTTATATGTTAAATCAAGTCATCTCTAACATTTTCATTATGTCATGTAGATTATGATGATTTGTGTATAAAATTCATCAATATCATCAATTAAACTTTTGCAAAATGCATTATAAGATTAGATATATGTATGTATATACATATATACATATCCCTTTGTATCATTAAGAAAATGATCCTGAATAATATAACTACTAAATGCATAATGAAACAGGATGTGTGCTTCAGTTTTATGGGGACATTTATTTCCTCCATAATCAGTGTCACCCAGCTAATGTTTACATCCTGTTCGGATGGGAAGAAAAGGAAGGACAGGAAGGATAGCAATGTCATTTACCCTGTAAGAATTATTACATAGGAGACCTTGACTCTCAGCATCTCCTAGACAGCATCTCCTTCCAGTTTTATGTGGAGAGAAAAGCAGAGTTGATGGAGGTTAGCCGTAGCACCTCTCAGATTCTCTGATAACTTTGTCATAATTCTGATACATTAAACATTCCTTTAAAACAGTGGCAATACAACTATTTTCCCACTCAGCTTTGCATAATCTCCTTATGTGATTGTAATCTCCTTAAGATGAAGAAATGACTCATCAGTTAGGAGCACTTGCTGTGCAGTCATGGATGTTGGAGTTCAGATCCCAGTACCTAAGTAACAAAAGTGACATCATGAAACTCTAGCTCTGATTTATAATGTGTTCTCTTCTGGACTCCATGAGAGCAGTAGTGTGTGCACCCACACACATTTGTGAACATGCACTCATAGACATGCACATGCAGACAAATAAAAGAAATCAAATTATCTTAAGATCAAGCTAACATAAATTTCAAATTACACACTTAATTTCAAATAAAAAGAATTTAAAATTTCAAAGAGATCTTGACACTTGTGATATGTTAAATATTACACATTTTTCCTTTACACTAATTTAGACATGAAATATTTTTGTAACATAAGAAATATATATTTTAATTACACCCCTTGTTCTCTACATTTTCCTAACAAGTCCTTATTTTCTCTTAATTTGTTAAACTGGCTACAGTCTCTAAAGCTCTTCCTGTCACTAATCTCTGTGGGACCTCAATTCTTCTGCAAACTGCTTTTTATAATTTCTTTGCTCACATGTTTTATATTGTGTGTGTGTATGTGTGTGTGAGTGTGTGCGTGCATGCATGCATGTATGTGTGTGCATATGTATGCATGTGTATTGCAATTCCTCTATTGTTGCCTTCCTTGTTCACTCTATCATTGTAACACTTACCAGAAACTGACATTATTAGTTGAATAGTAATTTTCTTTCTCGAAAATATGACATCCTTGAGACATTTCATTTTGTTTTTGAACCTATTTATGTTTCCCTGGGATGTTAATTGATGGCCTATTATAGTCAGTCGACTACTTTGCTACATTAGTGGATGGATGGATAGATGGATGGATGGATGGATGGATGGATGATGGATGGACGGATGGATGGATGGGTTGGTGGAACACAGATGAATTAAATAACGTTGTGTTGCCTCAAATAGCTTCTTGTACAATTAGCCTGTCAATTTTAATTTCAAAAAATATTATGAATTTTATATCAATTTATTATAGCTAAAGTCTCTAACCAAAAATGAATAATAGTAACAATTATTTCCATCAAACTAGGTAAAGACAGTAATACTTTCTGAGTTTACAGGTCTGACTAAGGAACATCACAGTCTACAAATTTTGAAAATATTAATGCATATTTAAGAGAAAATTCATTCAAAAGATGTTATGAGTGGAGGCAATGAACTGAAGTCTCATGGTTTGGTCTCAATTCTTTTCAATATTTGATATATAAATATACAAACCTCTGTATAGTGAAATTAGAAAAAAATCAAATTACAAAAGACATAGCAAGTTTAGGGTATAAGAAGATAGTTTGCTGATTTTATTTAAAGATTGTGAATTATAGCGATCATAGTAGACAAAAGTGGAGTCATTGCCTTGCCCATTCCAACTTTGAACTTTACCAAGTTGTCAATGATGCATCTACTTATCTTTTCATGTGATAGGATGTTTCTATCTGCTCTTAAAGATAGCATAAAGTCTCTTAATTCTCATGGATCCATTTATGAAAATCTAAGAGAACTATCATTTTTTTGTATTACCTGAATAGAGCAAGCTTATCCAAAGGATGGAATGTTTAGCAATTCCTGTTACACTCATAATAGCCATCTGTGGCCCTGTAGTATAGAAATTTAGTTATTGTGAAAGAAAAACTGAGTTTTAACTGAGTAGTACTACTGATTTATATATAAATGGTAGGACATGGTTTCTAGCCATTATTTAACTGTTAAAATCTTATTGCCCCAGACAGTCCTAGAGCAAGGTATTCCTGTCTGTTCATAGAGCATTGTTGTAGGCAAGATATTCTATATATGAGCAGCCTTGGTTTAAATCTAAGTCTTTGAGCTTTGTCCACTGATAGGAACAACATGGTATTGGGTCCTATTCTATAGAGGTTCTTTCCTCATAAACATTAGAACTGATTGTTAAATTCTTTCAGATGTCTTTGATGAATTTAAAACTAACATAAAATTTCAGGCATTTAAAAAATAATCTTCTGCATGATCTCTTCTGTGACTATTTGGGTATGTTATACAGCAGGAAGAAACCTCATTCTTATGTTTAAATGGTGTATATGAGAGGCCTAAGTCAATCTGCTGTGGTTTAAGGAGAAGGTTCTTACTTATCTCAGGACTCTTATTCAAGACACATGTATTATAAATTAAAATGCAATAACTATAAAGTAAACACAATAATATAAAGTAAAAGTATTTTGTAAAAAATTCATTGAATATTGTACTACAAAAATACATTTATATTCCCTGCTATCTTAGAAATTAAATTGGAATAGTATACTAAAAGCATATGTTATGAGACCTGGCACATTGTAGGTACCAATAACGCTTCAGTTCCTCTCATTTTTCATGGCCAGTATGGCCACTGTTATGATATCACTGTAGGAAAGAAACTTAGATTGGTCTCTTTAAACTTGAGTAACATTGCTGGAAGATTAGTGTACCTAGAATTGTTCTTGTCAAGTAGAACACAGAAAAACCTTCACTTTCAGACAAGGAGAGAACGTCTTGTTTGCTGGCCTCTGAGATAAACTTCTTGTAGTAGCTTTGTCAATTAAGCTACAATTTTTAAATAAACATTTGTCACTATCAGATGCAAAATTTGATTGATATTACAAAAATAAGAAATCTAAGACATTCATTTTCAAGTGTCTACATTTGGAAGGTCAGAGAAGAAAATAGTCTCCCTTTTTTCGTAAAATGTTAGGGTTAAAATAGTGGAGCTGTGAAAACAGCAAGAAGCTGAAAGATTCATGGAGTTCCTGCTTTGTGTCACTTCTACCTTAACATATTTTTCTGCATGTTCATTTCCTTTGTGTGCTTCTTTCGTAAAGAATAAAAGAAAAATCTGTCTCATGAAAATGCAGGAGAGCCATCCCACATAAAGACCATCTTTAAAATGCGCATTATTTATTTGACAGACTGTAATGGCTGTTTCAAGGATATTATGGGCTGTCACGTGAATATGTATTTTAGAGTGAATACTACAGTTCAAACACTATGCTTGCACAATGCATATCAAAAATATAACATAATGACATGTCTTTTGAAGATTAGACTGTATATGAGAAGATATTAGAAATGAGAAACCCAGTTGAGTAAAATAGGGAAAGATCATGAAACCTAAATAAGACATCATCTTTGGTAGAAAAAGAACAGAGAAATGAAGGAAGGAAGGAAAGAAGGAAGAAAGAAAGGAAAGAAAGGGAAGAAGGAAGGAAGAAAGAAAATAGCTCAAGGTAGTAAGGTCATATTATCTGCAACTCTTGATTCTGAAATCAGGATCATTTTGGAAATTTACATTTGATGGACATGATATATCCATGAATGTCATAGAAGTATGTTACTTTGATAGCATGTTGGGCCAGTTGTTAATCTTAGAATTAATAACTGATAAAATATAGAAAGCTTATTTTAATTTAGAATTAGAATTAAAAATGATAATATACTCAACTAAGATGCTTTTATAAGATTTTCTCTAACTCCTATAGTTTTATGTTAGGATAGTAGTAGGCACAATATGCAATAAACCTGTCTTAACCTGTAGGTACCTACAATCAAGTAGAAGCTGAAGACTGGCATAGCTTACTGTAAAGCTGAATGGTATAACTTACTGTAAAGCCGAAGAATGGTATAGCTTACTGTAACCACCTAAAAGTAATGAGTGCTGTCCTATAGGAAGTACCAAATCCATGTTCTCTACTCTGTCTCCAGGAAAGCATAATGGAAGGGTTTCATGCTTTGAAGCATTCCATTAAGTGTGACTTTAGCTAAGAGTTACTCATGTTCATGTCCCTAAATTATGCATTTTTTACATATATAATACATAAAGTATATAAAGAGATCATTGCTCTTTATTTTTAGAGCATGCAAAAATAATTTCATCCAAATTATTATGTCATATGACATCAGACATTACCAATGTTTGTATTTCAAAATCCAGAAAATGAACATGAATAATCAGCTTCCATAAGTCATTGAATTTTAACCCCTACTAGAGTTCTCTGTGCTCTGATTTTACATTTTTTCCTTTCCTTCTATTTTCTATTTAGTCACTCAATATTATTAAAACAGGAAAATTGACATGTTCTTTTCCTACAGGTAATTATTTCAATCACATTTGTTTTGTTTTCAAATGTCATCATGCAGAGAGAATTATTCAGTGGTGTTTATAGAACCCAGAATAAAAATTTAAATATTAGAATATTACAATTTATCATGACTACCAAATTATTGATCTCAAACTGTTCTTAAGTGCTTAATATTTACTAAATATTTCTGGAGACAGATGATACTCACTGGAACTACAATGTTATTCACACCTCACAGACAGGTGCTCTTTCATGTTTTGTAATGGTCACATTGAAAAACCAAAACCAAGAAAGACAAAATAAATTTTACTAATATATTTCAACATATATTTGGTCAATGAATATTTCCTATTGTTCTTTCTTTCATGTTGTTCTTTAATCCTGATATAAACTTCCCATAGTACATCTCAATTAAGACTATTCAGATTTCAAGTGTTCACAAGCTTTGATGGGAAATGGCTACACTACTTAGCAGAGAAGATCTAATATTGTCAGGGTTATTATTATCATTATTTTAATTCTTTATATTTGACTCCTGAATGAAAATAATTTTCTAGTTCTATCTCCTTCTGACAACTACTCCAATACTCCATGAATTTTCTACTAAATTTATGGCCTCACATTCTTTGATCATCATTTACACACACACACACACAAACACACACACACACACACACACACACGAATAGGCACACACATGCACACACAAACACACCATGCACATTTACAACCTGTTGGATTCCTTTAGTATTGCTCATGTGTATATATGTTTATTGCTGATCACTTGGGATCTATTAACCTGTGAGGGGGCCTATCTCTTTAGAAGATTACTTCTCTCTAAGGAGCCCTTAAATGTGTGCAGATCTTCATCTAGGAATCTGGCCATGGATAATATCCACTTTCATTCTACCATGTCTCTGGATTTTGTCATTGTGCAGACCTTACTTAGGTAGCCATATAGGTGAGATTTCATAAGTATAGCATCAATGTCATATCTAGAAGATATACCTTTTGTAAGAGACATTGCAGATTAACAAAAATAATGAAATAAATATCAATTCATTATATCACGATTCATACCAGAGGGTTTTTTGCCATGTTGATTTGAAGTCAAGAACTTAGGAATTTGAACTTTTAGATAAATAAGTCTCAACTGACATATTTTCTAGAATTTGCTATTTAAAAGAGAGGGATTATTTTGGCTTCCAAAATAGCCTCAAATGTAGACAAATCTCAAAATATTTCCCTGCTCCAAAGTTATTGACTACTGATTTGTTCCATTTCCAAGTGTGAGCAGTATGTAATTGAAATCATTCCTTTGAGTATGTTACTTTTCTAAAAATCTGTTAAGGATATAAGCTTGTTTTTTGGTTTTTCAAATTACAGAAAGATTCTTCTTTGCTAATAGGAACTCTTTTTGATGTCATTGTTTCTATTACTTGGGTAGTTGCTTGAGATTACTAACATGGAATTTGTCCTCATCTCTAAGTGAATAAATCCAAAGACTGATTATTATTAATAAAAATCTAATAAGAAAAATGTGCCAGCCTTCATCAAGGGAGGGTTAGACAGACATATTAAGAGAATTTCATTGTCAGGCCCAGCAAGTACTGTAGCTGTGGGTTCTCCTAGGAAATGCCATTTTGGCAAAAAAATTGATCATTTCTAACAGGCGTATCCTGTACTAATCATGTAGCAAGCACAGGTTTTCAGAGGTAATGGACACACTTGGTTTTTCAGGAGATTAGTACAGATGGCATGAGCAATATATAAGGGAGATTGAATTTCAATAATGCACAGTACAGGAGAGAGCATTAAAGAAATATAAATAAGATGCAAATTAATATTGAGACATGATACCAAAGAGCCCTTTGCACATGGGAAGGAGTGTCTATGAAGAGAGCACCGAGAGACATTGAGCAAGGAATCAGCTAAGCTCTGTACTGTCTGAGCACAGAGTACCCAAGGTTTTCATCTATCTTTGAAGGTTTAGATCTATATTCTATCTCCACTGTCATTTGTAATTGAGAGAGACATTGTATAGCATAATTTTCTATCATTGTGAAAAAACCCACTGAGTAAAAGACAATTTAATGGAGAGGGGGTAGGTTCAGTTTGGCTACTACCTTCCATGTTCAGGCAATGGCTGCTTGATCACAGTATTTGGGGCAATGTCGCTACAGAGTTTATTAGTGCAGGGTTGAGTGTTAGAAGAAAGTTTGCCCAGTATGGTGGCAAGAAACCAAAAGAGAAAGAGTATGGTGTGGGTTCTTCTTCAAGGGCAAATTCCCAGGGACCCAACTTCTTTCACTAGACCCCCCCACCTTCTAAAAACTCAGAAAATTCCTAATTGTGGTATTTTGGGACCAAGTCTTAACATAAATGTCCAGAAGATAAGTTTAGGAATCAAGTCAAACCTCTGCCTTACATCCAGCAGCACTCAGTGTCAGTTTTATTTCTAAAATTATTGCTTCTGTTGCTGCTATGCATTTTAAGTAACAAATCTTTCAAACCAACAGAAGGGAGGAACAAAATGGAGAGACTTACCATTCATAGCCTGGTTTATTCTGGTGTTTTGTCAACTAGAGAGTTACTTGTAACCAATTCTCAGAAAGCTACCACATCTAGTGCAGCCTACCTCACCTCATACAACACAGGCACCTTTAGAATTTCTTCTGTCTTCTTGGGGCCTGACTAATGCTTTTTAGTTTTCCTTTTTCTCCCTTTAGCTTCCCTGGATTACTTTCGTTTCTTTGTCAATTTGTTTCCCTGTTGGAAACACTTTTTCCCAGCTCAACACCTTGTATCAAGTCCTTAACTCAGGTGATTGTCTGAGAAAGCATGAAAGATAGGCCAGCCAAATGGGATCTGTTTCTTGTGGAATTTAAAAATTGGGCAGAGAATCTTAAAGAATAAAAATGATACCCAAAGGTGATGTGTGGTCTCTATTATTTCACAGTGAAAGTCTTTGCTCCTGCATCTTTCCTTCTTTTCTTTTAAACTCCAAGTTTTACTAAACAAACATGAACACTTGATATATTCTCTTAACTACCATAATGACAAATAATATCTTGTGCTTTTGTCTAAAGACCTTTGATTGAAGAACTTAACAAAAATATATTAAAATTCTCTTGACTTCTTAAAAAAGTAAGTGGATGTTATCAGTGATAAATCTCTTGTAATACAAGGGTTTTAAGACCTGTCCCCAAATTATTTGGGACTATCAAGTGAAATAATAAGACCTCGGGCTAGAATAAGTGTTCGAAGATAGTGGTAAATATGCAAATGAAAATGACTATCCAAGTCCTCAATTTCTGTGTGTATATTCTTAATGTTGTGTATTGAAGATATTATACCTTTAATCTCAGGGTCTCATAATATTCTCGAATCAGTGTGTCTCCCATCTATCAGAAGCTTGCATTTAGAAAGTGATTAGTGGCCAATTTTCACTTTACTAATACAATCCATTTCACAAGAACTTGCTTTTGATGTTAAAAAATATTTGAGGCTTTAAAAATTATTTAACTTAAAATAAAGATGTGTATATACCTTCTAGAGCTATAATATATGTTTACTAGTAAGGGTCTTATCTACCACAGTGCATGCCTCAAAACATGTATATGTCTTCAGACCTATCATTCATAAGCACATATATATGTACCATTGATATGCATGTGTGCAAGCATTTATTCAAACCTATCATATTTTGTACATATATATACTCGTATACATAGAAACACACATGGATGCATATAGTGTTTGTGTATTATGAGCATGTGTATGTGTGTGTGAATGTTCAATGAGTATTATAATGTTGCTTGCTCTGTTTAGAAGAGTAGAGTGTCACATCTTTGCTGGATGGGAAAGTTGATGACAGAGTTTTTGGTACCTTTACTATGCTTACCATGGTCACTGGGTTCTACGTGAGAGAAAAGAAGAGACATAGGCTTCTCTTTTAGTTCCAGCTAAATTGCTTGAATCTGTTTGTTATTTCTCTATATCTAACTTTTATATGATTTTAATATGTAAATTTTGTCATACTAATATTCTTCAAACACCATACTTGCTTAATGAGTTTGTAGACTGCTTTTGCCTGCATATTTCAAAAAGAGATGTTAGTACAGAAGTTAAAGAACAAAATGAGTGTTTTGAGACCTTCTGATCACAAACACGAAATGTTGTATGACAGTAATTTCTTGGGCTCTGGCCTCTTATGGATGCTAAAATAGTAACTTCACACTTCAGCAGTATAGAACAGTTCATTCTGATGAAAGAAATTATATGCTATAATCAGCTATACTTATATGTTTGTAGATCCCATTAACTGAGTGATGGCTTCTACCTTCTCCATTCTTGTGGAAAGAATGGTTTCAGGGTTTTGTTGATCACATCCATATAAACCTTAGAGAATAATTTTCCTTTATTTTTAAAATTTAATTATTTAGTTTGATTTTGAAATTCAGTCCACTTCAAGAATAAAGACAATTGAAATTTTAATACTAAGACAAATGCTTACTATGTTTTGACCAGCAAAGCAATAAGAACCTATCACTCCTATTACTGGGCTGGCTACTCATGAGGCCCTTGCTTGCACAATTCTGGTAAGAGTTAAGGATATGCCTGGAAATAATGAATGTAAGGCCACACTGCACCATCTGGAAGGGCAGTCAGCATCTCTAGCTCCAATGCTTTGCCTTTTCTTGCTCTTGAGTACCAACCAGACACTTGAGTAAAGCCTTTGCTTATAGACACATCATTCCTTTGTCCCTCTTGTCTAGCCAGAGGTGCAAGGGGTCATGCTTTTAGAGAAAAGTGATTGCATCAGATTTAAATTTTATTTTCACTGACTATTGAATATGAAATAACAGAAAACTTTCAAATGGCAGCATTGTAAGGAATAAGAATTTTTATAAAAAAAACTGCAGATTCTACTATTCAAATTTTCCACTAAGGATATTTTTATTTTTGAGAAAAACTAAAATTCCAAATCTTACAGTAATGTTACATCTGGCTATGTGTAGGGAAAAGTCAAAGTAACATGACTGCTTACAAATATCTAAGGAAGATAAAGACAGATAATGTTGCATCTGGCTATGTGTAGGGAAAAGTCAAAGTACCATGACTGCTTACAAATATCTAAGGAAGATAAAGACAGATAATGGCCGTTTGTTTCCATGCTCTATAGAGCAGAGTAGCTTAGCAGTCATAATCTTTGTAACACACATAGCAATTTAAATATTGAGCTATTTTTGATATATGTCATTTAGAAATTTTGTGCAAAATATATTTTGCTCAAAAATTTTTGTGATTAATGTCTTGATTTACCTCCCAATGCACACTGCTGCTAGGCACATTCTGATATTATTTATTTTTATTAGTTTATAATATGTCAATTTTTCTTGCTTATCTGTCAACTCCCAGAAAAATACATAAATCAAAAACGTAGCAATGTAGACACTAACAAGGGATAATTATTGTAGGGTCTGTCCTCCTTTAAAGAAAAAATACAATTACCTACCAGAATGCTGCCAGGATTAGGTCAGAATTTGCATAATACCTACTCATATTTTCTTAACAATTTTAATATCAGACAATAGCTTTTGCAAAACTGTAATCCCTTATTATTTTCTAGATTTATTTGGGAGAACTGGAATAAGAATTTCAGTCAAAACAAGATAATTATTAGGATCTAACCCACAGAAAACTTTAATTACTTAGGGTATATTGTTAAGATTAGGTCATGTTGTTATAAGTTCTTATACTTAAAGTAACAAGAGGTAATTAAGCTTGCTGAAATGTAATTTTTGCAGTTAAATGTATTCATTTTTCTATGAAAAGATAGTCAATGGAAAATACTTCAATCATTGTGTGAGTTTAAAGAAAATATCCTGCTTGGGTGTAATCTCTAAACAGCAGTTCTAAGAACAGTCCTATTAAGTAGTTAGAGGGCTTGTCACTGGGTGGTGATGAGAATTTGGAAAGTGTTAGCTGATATAAAATAATAGCTGCTAATGTGGAGGATTGTGAAACATCCAGTAGCAGAATAAGAAACAAATAGATCCTTGCTGAAGTCGGAGGTGGGATCTGGGGTTAAGTAACTGTGATATATTTATAGAGGGCAAGGGACCACCATAAAATAAAGCAGCAAATTGTAAAGAAGTCAATGTAAAAGAGAGGCCGGGGACTTAGGGTGTAGACATCATAAATTCTCATCGATATAAACAGCCTGCGGACCTCAGGAGTTGAGGTTTAGCTATAATTTCAGGGCTGACCTATAGGCCTTCTGTGTTCACAGGGCACACGCGATCAAGATGCCGTCTAAAGAGGTGTTAAAAAAGAAGGAAAAAAATGTTCCAGATCCTTGTGGTTTACATGTTTGATCATCCTCAGACCCATCCTAAACACAACAGCACAGTATGGAGATGATTTTATTGTCTCACTAAATTACATTTAATTCTTATCATAGCATGCCCCATGAAGAAGAGGGGATGAGGTCTCCTCCACACTCCTAGAAAAGAAAAATATTGGGATTTTGTTCATGGCTTCTCATGGGTTCATTTTTCTTTTGGACTATACATTTGAGACTTCTATGTTTACATGTTAAATTTAATATATAATATATATATGTGTGTGTGTGTGTGTGTATTCAAACTTGCTTAAAACTTAGTCAATATGAGAAGTGTTGAATGAGCTTATTCAGTGTATCAACAGAAGCAGTGAAATAAATCAAACCAACACAAACAACAACTGAGCCTTAGCTTGTTAGAAGTATCCTGAAATTCAGGCTTTGAAAGAGAACTTAGGTGGAGCTTGGGGAAGTCCTGGATTATTGTTTGGGTGCACTAATTTTAACATATGCAAGTAGTAAAATAACCTTTCAGTTCTAAATTGTTACTTAATGAACATATTATATTATGTGTGTGTGGTATATGTGTTATGTTTCTCATTTCAGATTCTTAGATGCATTTCTTTCCACTGTTTTCACATTTACCTTTCTCTCCTATCTACACACCCATCTACACTGTTCTACACACACACACACACACACACACACACACACACACACACACACACA
>NW_021604565.1:6941521-6944737 GCF_004785775.1 Grammomys surdaster
ACACACACACACACACACACACACACACACACACACACACACACACACACATGCACAAACACACATTGGCTCGGTGTGGGGCTGCTGTTGAGATCCAATCACACAGGGTGATTGGAGACCTGGAATGACTTTTCATGTACATCAAATTTCTACGAGATTAGAAGAGGTGATTTCAATATAAAGCTACTGTGAGTAAATGAATTATGGGTTGTGCTCGCTTTTATTCACTTATGATTTTAAAATTAAGATCACGTAAATTATACTTCAGAAATATGCATTTAAATACTCAGTCAGTAGCTTTTAAAGTCTGTATTTTCCAAACGTATTATGGATCGTTTATATAATAACTGTTCAAAAATTATGGGACAAGTTTTCTTCACCTTTTGCCACTCTCTGAAATGAAATGCTTACATCAAGTATACGCGGACTTACAATTGATAAAATTTACCACCCGGCTTCTCTTGGCCCCAAAGAGCAGTGCCCTCTCTTCCGCTAGGTTGCGCTGTTGTACAGGAACAAGAAGACGTGCTTTGTGCCCAGCTGCAGGGGAACGCGCTGTCATGAGCCTGGCAAACATTGATTTTCTTTCTGTTTTCATGGAGTAAAAAAGGAAAAGAAAAAGAAAAAACATGATAGAAAAAGTGAAATCTGAACTTACTTTCTTTCTCCTCCAAGTCAGAAGCACTGTCCTGCATTTGTAAGAAAGGACAGTAAGTTTTACTGGTGATAATGATCCGGTTAGGGTAAGGCTTTTGGTCAGCTCTCTTCAAACAAGCATATGAAGGCAGATATCTATAAATGTTTCTAGATGTGTTTATCTTCTTGAAACGTCACAGAACTAAATTTTTCCTTTGAGACCAGATATTGTTTAAATGTAAAATTCCATATAAACCAAGAATAGATTTTCCTATCGTAGGAAACGAAGATGGCTTATGATTTTGTTTGACTATAGAATTGAGGTTACAACATTTATCCACATCTCCTTAGAGCTTTCTGAGACACTGGATTCATTAAAAATGAATAAATGATTGAATAAATGAATGAGTGAGTGAATGAATGACCAAAGCCAGAATACTACCTTAGCTCCTACTAAAGCTAAGAACAGATTACAGCATTGCTTTGTATCTGCTAAATATTTCTGTCTACATATGGGCTGCGCTTTATCAAGGAAATTCCTTTCAGAGAATCTAGTAGAAAGGGGAATAGCTACTCCTTTAGTTCTGTTGTAAATCATCAGGAGTTTTTGCTTCATGGATTAGCACCTCTTGTATCCCTCATCTCTTCAGGGCAGTAAGCTGAGACAACCATAATAAAGACCAGAGCTATTAGCTACCACCATCACAAAACTTTCAGGGCAAACAGGTCATCAAAAAGACCTGAATCTGGAACTGGTTATTTCAGTTGGCTTTATATAAGTCTCACATTTGGTAATTGCCCAACTTCAAGGTTTTGAATACTTTACTAATAACTTTCAGCTACCTAGTTAATATCTGATTGTGTTGTGGATGTGACCATGAAGTGTTGCCACTCTAAAAGGCAATAGAGAAAAGTAAAGTTCACAGTTAGAAATATGTGTATTACAAATACATGTATATTATAAGTATATGCACAAAATTTAGAGTATAAATTATGCATATCAAAAATATTCTCTTTCTCTTTTTTTTAATAATGAGAGGTCTGTATACTTGATTCTCACTCCCAGAGGTGTCTTTCCCCACTGATCCCTCCTCACGAGGCCTAACCTACATCCAGATAGACTCAGTTCCACTCAGTTCTTTTTAAAGTCACTTTCTAGTAGACATAACTTTGTAGTTGTATCTCTTTGTTGGCTCTTTCTCTTAGTGTCACACTATGGCCTTCACACTGTGGCTGATCTAGACTTGTGACTGTGACAGAAAGATATGGAAGTGAATATCCTCTGTGTACTTAAATATCCCTTTTTGATGGTGTTGTTTCCTTTTCAACAAATCCTGGGAACATTTAAATATGAATGAAGATTACTTGAAATGTAAATGACTTTGGATAAATACTGAAGGAAATAGTATGTGTATATGCTGGGTAGGTAGAGTTTGTTGCGCTTGTAGTGTGTTTATTGAATGATTGTTCTGCTGTTCATTACAGTATTATGACATAAGAATCATCTGTCCAGTGCCAGTATTATACTGCCAGCTACTTGCAGCAGCAGCTTACAGGCATCAAGGTGTTTCCAAGTTAGTGAACAATAGTTACAGAATTTCAGTCGAGTATATTATTTTTTTCTATTTGTATTCTGTCAAAGGTTTTCATGCAAACCTTCCTCTGAATCCCAGATGAACCAATAGTCAAATGTTTATTGAGCAATTACCAAACATACTTAAGCCTAATAGAATTACAAAAACTAAAATGCAATTGAGCTGTCCTTGAGACTCTGGAAAAATCAAGGAGAAAAGCATATGTCCCATATGAATAAAAAAATTAGGCTCAATATCATATAGTATTTTAAGCTCTCTATATGCTCTCAGAAAGACTTCCTTGTTGAGCAAAATTTATTAACATCAAATTTGAATAAAGCCATTAATTAAGCCAATTAACTCAGCAGATACCTAAGGTCCACATGAGAAGCTCTGGGAAGCATTCAGGTACAGGCATTATATTCAGCAATCAAAATTACAGAAAACTTCTCTAAAGAAGTCAAAGAGAATAAAGACAGAACACTCTGGGGTGAGGCATAGATCCCACATGAAAAATAGCCGTTGCCTGGGAAAGTTTCAAAGGAAAGTTAGCGTAAAAAAGGTTACATTTATCCCACAATTAAACTTATTGAGGATTCCTAGGAAGGAAAATGGAAAATTTGAGAGCACTTTCAAAACTCTCTCTCTCTCTCTCTCTCTCTCTCTCTCTCACACACACACACACACACACACACATACATATATATGCATATATATTCATTAGATATATTCTATTAGATTCAGCCTCAGTGGCTGAATCTAATAGAGTTCTCTATATGTGTAATATGATTATATATATATATAATATGATTATATATTATATATACATTATTATGTACATGTATTATATATATGTATGTGTAGATATACACATATACACACATACA
This sequence comes from Grammomys surdaster, assembly GCF_004785775.1. Taxonomy (NCBI): domain Eukaryota; kingdom Metazoa; phylum Chordata; class Mammalia; order Rodentia; family Muridae; genus Grammomys; species Grammomys surdaster. The sequence goes on from NW_021604565.1 coordinate 6,944,619, forward strand.
CATACACACACATATATATATACATATATATATGTATATATGTATATGTGTGATATGACTCTCTCTGTATATATATACATATATATATATGTATATATGTATATATATACAGAGAGAGT
>NW_021604565.1:6945137-6996320 GCF_004785775.1 Grammomys surdaster
ATATATATGTATATATAGAGAGAGAGAGTCATATCACACATATAGAAAAACGCTATTAGATTCAGCCACTGAGGAAGAGAATGGGCAAAGGCACCATCAGGTCGTTAACTGTCTAAGGGCTGGATGTTTCCTCGATCTCCATAGTTCTTTCTCATATACTGTAGACTTGTATGACTGCACAGGTCTATCCTAAACAGTATTCTCTGTCACTACTATGTCAGAAGTCCCTCTCACAGTGTCTATAACATAATTCATGCTAAATAAGCACTCGTGTGGTTGAAATTAATTTAGATTTCTTAGAGACTAAGCAATATTTTAGAATTCTCAAGTGAGTTCAAATATATCAATATTAAATATGTTTCCTGGCTATTACATATTTCCCTCTCTATCTCAAGTATTGATCCTGCTGTATTTGTAACTTGATCCATGGTATCCCAGCTGAATACAGTCTTTATTAAAATGTATATTTAGAGAAATACATGAATGATATCCAGATCTGATATTTGTGCCTGTAAATTTCATTCTCTTTTAAAATGGGAAGGCAGATTTTTGTCTAAAATCTGAAATATTGATTTAATTCCAATATTTTTTAAATTTCCAGTGAACAAAATATGCTTTTTGTCAAAGATGATGGAGATATTGGGCTTGAGCATTTGGACAGAAAGAGACTGCAAGTAAGGTTTTGTATAAGACAAGAATATCAATTATGGTGAAATACAGGTGTAGTTATTTTATAAATATAAATATGTATCAATTAAGGTCCAGAAATTTTAAAATTCCTTTAAGGTTAGGTTTGGAGTTGAAACCAAATATATTTTCTTCTGGGTTAATAGAAGCCAAGAATTTTAAAGTTTTATTTGTCATCGTGTGGAAGAACAAAACTACTATTAATCTAGTGACTCCAAAAGCAGAATTGGCACATACATCTAAGTCATGAAGTATAGAGAAATGTGCAGTTTCCCCTGTCTCCTTCTCCATTGAAACTGTTGTATTATGTCAAAAGGTCTTAATAACTGTTTTTGATTTTTATTTCTCTAGTACACTATGTAAAATTTATATATGTTTCAGTAAGTTTAGAAGTGTAGCTAACTCTCTTATGCTTACCAATCTTGTGTAACAACCAAGACACAAATTAACTCAACAATTATCTTTTCAGGTATTTTGTTGTTTTGCTTTTTTTTTTGACTTATAATGTTCAGGTGTGGTCGGCGTGACTTGTGTGCTAGCTCCCTTGTTTTCGACACTACACGTCCTTTGTGTATAGACGGTGTCTTTTGTTTCAGGTTTTATGGTATTCTTCACATATTCACCCCCCCATTCCCCTCCAGTTTTATGGCCTTTGTTCCACTAATTATTGTTTCATACATATATGTACATCTATATACATATATACTTCTAAATTTAACCCAGTCTCCACAATAGTATTTTTATACGGGGTTTTACTAGCAGTTACTTTTTACAGTTTAATAGGTTATTTATTAACGTTTCCCTATTTATCTTTGTTTATAAATAATTGTTCTTTATAAAATTTTGCACATACTTTACTTACCATTAGATTCCACAAAGGTCCCACAAATATTCAGGGAATATTTTATTTGATTTTTGGTTTTTAATGTAGTGGAGCATTCTGCTATGGTGTAAGTGTTGATACAAAAACTGTCTTTAAACATTTGATGAACAGGATATGAGATCTGGCAGAAAAGGCTTTGTGCTTCTGTTCGTTCACATGTGTTACCTGTTCGGTAGCTGTAGGCAATCCATACAGAGAGCAAGCCCAGCACCCTTAACAAACACTGCCCTTTCACATGCGTCTGTCATGGACACAGCCTGGAATGCTGCTAGCAGAAGGCACACAAGAAAGAGACCAGTAACCATGAATCTGTGCTTCTTTATATCACTCTATTTCATATCTGAACAAAATACAGGAAGAAGGGGGAAATTATCCCTTTCACACAAATAGCTATATATTATACTTACATTAATTTCTAAATTTATGTTTTCTGATTTATTCACACACACATTTGTGTTCTAAAAATTTTCATAATTATTAAAATTGTGAGATTAAAATATATGCTAAACTATTTTTTAAAGCCTAGATATTTTAACGTAGCACACAACACATTTATTTCAGTTCAGAAACAATGATATCCCTGTTTCCTTCAAACCTCTGACCGTATGCTTTCTGTTCACCTTTCCACTCTGACTTTTCTGTGATCCTACCCGTGAACCTCATACATAATTTCTCCCATCTAAAACTATTTCCTATTTATTATAATAGCTCTCTCATTGTCTTTCTCAGCAGTTTTTATAGGGAGTGATTTGACTGATGGCTAGAAGGTTAGCTGAAAGAACCCACTATTGTTCTTTCTTTACAACACTCCCCACACTGCCTTATTTCCTTGTAAACCTAGTGAGCATATCTAAGTTGTGCCTACATGCTCGTCATCAGAACAACACATACCTGGCCCATTTCTGTCCTATTATGTCCACAGGATACAATCAAAGTTTCTCATTAGAATTCAACGGGCAAGACCCTGTGTATAAAGTCATGTGCTCATTATGGATCGGAACTTACTAGTCAAAATATTTTACTTATCTCTTCTCCATAACATCATCCTGCTAGAAACATAAAGACACATAGAGTTATCATTCCGGGCATTCTGAGAAAATTAAATCATTTTAACCTCTTCCTTTTTGTGCTTCCTGGAGGGGGAAATAGCTGTGGCATCAACAAAATATGGTTCTTTTTATTAATGCATTCACAACTATAAAAATGATAAACATTCACAGCAGGAGACAAGTAATGGCAACAGAAAATAGACGTAGAATCTTTTTAGTTTGAAATACTGTATTGGACATATACCCAGACCACAGGGAAATAAATGTAGCTGAAACATTAAATGGCATACTAAGTATATAATGCCCTTTGTTTATAATTTTAGACACTAAAGTCTTCCATGTGATAAGCAATTAGGGAGAAATACCATGATTTTTTTAAAATTTCAAACAGTATCCGGATTCACATTTTAATAAAATTGTTTATTAGACCCTTCTATATATCTCAAAGACAATAGGCATATTTATTAAATATTAGGTTGACATAATTTACATACTTACTGAACATTCTTAAATGGAAATATTAAGTATCTTTAAAAGCGAAAATAGGGGCGAGAGGGATGTCTTAGTGATTTAGTTCATATATGGTTTTTCAGAGGATGCAAGTGAAGTTTCCACTCCCCATATGAGGTGTAACTCTAGGTTCTGGTGTTCTGATGTCATTTTCTAGACTCTATGGGGACCTGTCTTAGCACACACATATTCAATACACACAGACAGACAAAGTATGAATAATTTAAAAATAATAAAAATAAATCTAATCAAAGACAGATATACCAAATTTGCCTTGGTAAGAGATGTGTTTGTACACAGATACTCTTTATACCATGAGAAACATTGCTTGCTTCATTTTAGTATATACCTGTGATAATAAACTGGCAGTGACCTTGGCCTTGGCAGCTATGTTGCATACTGCACAAGATAGTATTTCCATGTTCGACACTTCTTAAAGGAGCACCCATCCTTGAGCTTCAGCATTCCTCTTTGGAGTGCTAGAGAAAACTCAGGCAAATTTTGCATATCAGTAGGCTCACTTTGTGTGACACATTTTACCTAGATTGGAAATTTGGCAGGGTTTATTAGCCATTTTAATATTTATTTCTTTGAAAGGTAGAGATAAGTAGTCACAGGGGAGTGTTGGCCAGGGTACACAAGGTTACTTAAAACAGTGAAATAGTTGCCTACATATAAAATTAGAGGGCACATATGCAGGGCAGGTGAGCCATCACTCAGCAGATAAAAAGTGCTTCCCAACAAACCTCACAACCCAAGTTCACTCCTGAAAAGCCAGGTGGTAGAAGGGGAGAACAAATTCCTGCAGTCTGTCCTTTGCTCAGTACATGTGCTGTGGCATGCAGGTATGTATATGTGCACACAGTGAAACCATTTTGGAATAAAAGGATATACAGAAAGAATAGGGTTTTCAGGTTCTTTCTAAACACCCAGAAGCTCTAACACAAGGCATGCTTCCAACAACGTGACCATCTGTGTTCTTTCCAAGTGGACTATGCTCTCAGCTGGGCACTCTGTCAGACACTACTTATGAAGATCGTAGCTAGACTCTGGTTGTGGTAGGTAAGCTTCACTTCATACATTATCATCTGCTTAGAGTGTGCTGTTACTCACAATAACTCACCCAGTGATGATTCCCCTCATTCACGAGTGAAGGAGCATTGGCCTAGGCTCTTTGCAGTGAGAAATGAAAGGTGTGTCTCATAAACCTCTTTGAATTCCTACTTAGGCTTACATTGTTTTTCTTCTACCACGTATGTCTTAGAGCTGTCCTGGGGATGTCAAGCTTGGTGGCAAGCACTTTTACCCGCTGAACCATCTCAACAGCCCTCTATGTATACTTTATAATATTACAGCTCACACAGATCTGACTGAAGCCAATGTCCAAGCTCCATTAGCCACCATGCCACCCACAGTCACATTTGTGGACTCAACAGATTCAATCATCAAATAGAAAGTGAGTAATTATATTAAAAGTCTGATCCCAAGATCTGCCTTCTGTATACTGAGTACACATTTTGAAGAAATGGCTGAACTTTATACAGAAATTCATAACCTCTTTTTATTTATAGGTTTATTTCTCAAGTTCCTTAAAACTATTAGGATATTCTAAAAATGCTAATATTAGCTTAAAATGATAGGACATTATGCCATCATAATCATAATCATCAGAATATAAGAAGTCTGTGTTCAATATTGTGAAAACATCATTTTTCCAGAGAGTATAGAAGTATTTAGTATGTGCACTATCTACTCTAATATATTTGGAACTTGACTTTAGGACTTACTTATAGGGGAAAATTTTGTATTTTGTTTGTATGATTGTTTCCCTCTCTAGACCAAAAGTTCCCAAAGAAACCTTGTTATAATCTAAGTATTCTCTAGTCTGCACTTGCTAGTGATAACTCCAGTAAAGCTGAAAACTTTATTAATGCAACTTAACTTTAAGTGACTTAAGTTTATCCCTTACAAATGCCAGTAACTACTATTATGCAATTTATAAGGTGAAGTGCTTTGTTTAGAATCTCTTCTATATATTTTCCATGTATGGCCTTTGCAAAGCAGAAAATAAGCATGTTGAGGAATAATTAAAAAATATCCAGAGATTCAGAGTCTGTGATTTCATAAAGTCTGTTTACTGGAGAACTATCAGCAAGTTCCTGCATGTAGAATGGAAAGGGGACTGCTTACACATTCTTTATTAGTGCTGTGATGTAGGGCTATTAAGGACACAGGTTACTAAACAAATTAAAATTTAAACTATTATATGACCTAAAAATCCCATCAGCCAATGCAAAGCTAAAGGAAATAAAAGAATACACTTGAAAACATAACTGTTGGTATCTGCATTTTCATTGCAAGACTATTCCCAACAACTAAATCATAGAATCAAGTCAGGACAATAAACACGATAAAGGAAACATGGTACACAACAGAATATAATCCAAGCTTAAAATTAAGAAAATACCATCACTTACAGAAACAGAATATCATGTTAAGTTAAATAGAACAGACACAAAGACATATTCTACAGGATTTAGTATGCAGAATCTTAAGCTGTTGAACTCACAAAACAGAGAATAGAATAGTGGTTACTGTGGAATGGGATATTTAGGGGGAGATGCTGAATAAAGGATACAAATTCAGTTAGGAAAAAATATGATTCCAAAATCTGTGATGTAACATTGTAATTGGGGATAATAACAATATTTAAAAGTCACTGTCATATTTTTAAAAGTGTTCTATGATGAATAAATGGTAAGTCAAGGAGGTAATATGTGTTACATAGCTTGACTTATCTTCTTCAAATTGCATAATATAATGATGTGTGGTCTACATTTGGCAATCAGAAATATACAAATCATTTTCTTCATAAGAGAATATCAGAGTATGATAATTTGTGATTGCTTTGAATAAAAGACTTTGACCTAGGGCAGTTAACGATTGATGCTGGGAACTAGTTGTTGTGTTTAATGGGTCACGGTAAATGTTTTATTTTCTATTGGTCCCAGCAGAGATGGGGGAGTTTAATTCTCATTGCACTCGCCTGTATCTAATGCCACAGTCATGGAAGCAGAAAGAGCTTTGCCTATATCTGGACTGTTACTTAAACAAGTATTATTCTTAGAAAATTTATTAGGCTTTGAAGAAAAATAAAAGCTACATATCAGATTGAGAAATGTAATGATAGTCATTAAAATATAAAATATTCTCTGTTCCTTTTCTTATATATTTAAGCTATCTAAAGAAAATTCCAAGTGTAAAATTGCCTCCTGCTTGTAAGTTCCATTCTGAGAGTCTGTCTAATAATCTAGATTGCTTTGATTCTTAGGAAGCAAAGAATAAGAAACAGTATCCAGTTTGAGTTTGTTTTTCCTTTTTTTTTTTTAAATAAAGAAGAAGCTTCCTAATGACTCGCATGGAAACTTGAGGTTACAGTGTGTGAGCCTGAGAATTACAGTGCAGAGGCAGGAGGAAAGTTAGGTTCTGGTGAAGTAGAGGGCAGTGTTACACTGTGAGTTGGCTTGTCACAGAGATAGACAAAAGCTGGTTACTGGGAGAAAGATTGCACAATTAGTCTCAGAAATGATCTAGCATTCTCCACTTTACCCACACTGAGTTCCACTTTTCAGAGTGTTTAGAACAGAGTACTATAATTGAATCTTCCATGAGTATTGAGGAATATTAGTTCTTAATCTTGTATTCTACTTGATTTCTATAGAGGACAGTTTGTGTTTGAGTAGACAGATAATTAAGATATTTCTTTTAAAAAGTGTTCCATATTAGTAAATAGACAAATAGAATCATTTCTAACAATTCTGTCTACTTTTAATAAAATATTCTAAGCAAAACAGTAAAATAGAAAAACAAAGTCTTACTAGACTTTAATGGAACACAGATACAGCCTGGAGGGTTAATTACTTTAGGGAATGTATGAGCTTTGAATACTTATCTTCAAGGTGCCATTTTGAATTCCTTTCACTTAGTCTTAAGAGTTTCAGTTCAGGTCTGTTATTCCTTAAAGAGTGTAGGTTAAAACAAATTCACATGAAGTTAATTTTCTTTTACCCCAGGAGACATGAGTTAGCTCAAGGATCATTGGAAATAACAGGAACTCAGTTTTTAGTTTTCCTTTTACTGCTGATAGTGATAGCTCTGCTCATCTTTATGTTATCATAGAACAAATGTTCCATGTTATTTTCCACAAAAATGAAATTTAAAATTTGTATTTAAGAGTAACTTCAGTGAATATTTCAGTAGACACTATAGTTTCAGAAATGAAATGTCTTCACTGTGTGATTACAGTGCCTTGTCTCTGTCCACGGACCATATGCACTCATTTGTAATAACTCAATGATGCTTAAGTATGCATTAACTCTTCTAATGTGACATTAGAAACTACCCAAGCTACAATTCGAATTGTGGCAAATTTATTTAGTTTCCCAAACCTGAAATTATGTTTTCCTTAGAGAACATTTTACTTTGTTTATACAAATCATGCTACATTCATATGTCAGTAATAGCAGCCTCTTGTACCTGAACACATTGTACTGTTAATTTCTAATCCTTGTACTTGAAAAAGGGAAGGAGGATACAATTGGTTTCTGTAGAAGGCAAATAGTCAGAAGCTAATGCCTGATAATGAAATGAAATCATTTACTACACACTCATGGAGCCTCTCTTGTATATCTTCATTTGACCCTGCTTGAAATTTCCTTCATGTTCTATAGAGCTGAGAGATCCATACATGTATGATTTCTAGTGACTTAGAAGGTTACCATAAACTACTAATGCTGTTATGAGCTTCTTTTGACACCTTCATCATTTTGACACCGCCCAGTTCTCTCCTTTGTGTATCTGATAGTGTCATACAAAGAGTCTTCATGAAATTTTGCTATTTCTGCAGCTTGCATTTTGATACACACCCCATAGCCAGCCACACATACATACACACATACACAAACATTTATACACAAATACAGACCCACATATCATACACACACAACACATCCACAAATTTTGAAACTTTATTCTTCATGAGTCATCATTTATCATATTCAATAAATGATTTTTAAGTTAAATTGCCAAATAACTGAAGAATTTTGTGACCTTGCATGATATTTTCAGATTTCCCACAAGTTTGTGCTTTTTATATTATCACTTTGAAGTGTATCATATATAATTTTAAAAATCCATCTAACAAATGCATAAAACGTGTAAGAACTTTTGTAGGTCTTTATTATACAACAGTGAACTATTAAGACAGTTTACGGAGTTTGTTTCTTTCACCTCTCTTCCAATGTGTGTGTGTGTGTGTGTGTGTGTGTGTGTGCGTGTGTGTGTTGGGGTCTTATATTCAACAGTTCTTTAGGAGCTTATATGTTCAATTTCACTTTTAGTGATTTTTTTCTTGTATATTTAAAGATTACAATTATAGAAATAAATGTCGGCCATGGCAGGGACTTTACTGGTAGCCACTCTGTGAAAGTTAGGTCAGGCTTTGGCAGAACACCTATGTTTCCTTTCTATCTGTCCCAGAGTGCTCCTTCATTTTCCCATAGAAGACACTCTACATTCAATTCAAAATTTCTGATGGCAGAAAACACAACCAAGTAAATACTTTCTTTTCAGATACTCTCATCAAAACTTATTTTTTCCAGAAGAAGATTCAAATTTGTTCTCAGAGCAGTTTAAAGATTAAATGATACCAAGTAGGTTTCAATTTCTGGCATGTTGTTGAAGGAATGCTCTATTTTTCCCCTTAATTTTCTTGGAAGGTCTTGCCTATAGCAGGTAGTCAGGAGTCACGTTTTGTTTTGTTTGGTTTGGTTTTTGTTAGTTTGTTTTCTCTCAACCTGACAAAGTCAGACAGAAAAAATTTATTCCTTAGTCTATCTAGAAATTATTGATGTTTATAAGAGCTCTTCTAAACTTCAGACTAAACTCCTGAAGTCCTGAGAAATTTTCTTAAAACCCAGTAAAACATTTCTTCACTATGCACAGCTCATATGTGTCAGACACAAATTGGACCACATCAGACACTGAAAATTATCTGACTTGTGCTCAGAAAAATCAGGTGGTCATATATCCTGTTCTGGTCATTAGGTGCCTGGGTCGATGTCTTTGGACAGCAGAGGCTTTTTTAAAAAGATAATTTAAACTACTCTGTTGACCCAAGACACAAAATTACTTTTTATATGAATTACTCTAAGATTTTTTTTTTCGTATTTCATTTGTACAATTAGCTTTTTTAAAAGAGAATATTTTACATGGTTTCTATCATAGTTCGTTTTTAATTAAGTACATGAATAAAATGCTTACTGTGCCAAATTCAGTCTAGAGTATCCTCTAAAGAAAGAGGCTGTAAGTAATGAAGTCATGGCTGAGTTCCTATGAAACTCACATATGATTCTAGCTTTAAGAATGTTTTATGTAGCTTAATATAACAAGAAAGAGATGATGAAGACTTACACTAAGGAACTTATTTGTTGAATTATATTTTCAGCATAGTAAAAACAAAATTAGTGAAGATAATATTTCATTTGTCCCCTCCCCTGTAGCACCTTTCTACTGTACAAAAATACTGTCAATCTAACTACAGGCTATCAATTCTGTCTTTGTTATAGCTGGACATCCATCCAAATTACTGTCACCCTTGCCACGTCTTCCTTTGTTGTCTATAAATATGTAATTGAACTGTATAACTATGACTGCTTGACTATGTACTTAAAAGTATTTTGACTAAAAATAAAAGCTAATTTACATCATAAATATAATATTTTATATAGTTTAATTTTTATGTAAAAATGTCATGTGAAGGATGCCACAAAGAAAAATACTACATATTCTTCAAAATGTAATGATTTATGTATGTATAAGGAACCTGTATTCTACATATACTCACATATGTAGTCATGTATGTTTTAAGTACATATTAAGAGGATCTCTATTTAAAATACATGGTGCACTATTCACAAAGTATTCTTTAATTATATGGAGAAACTTGTCAAAACTAAAATGTCAAATAGGATTGTCTTACTTGTTGATGTTTTCTTAAACTTCATAGTGGTAGATGTTATTGTAGCATTCCTGGTTGCCAGTGGAATTTAAAGAAGCCACAAAAGCAATAGCACCTATCTTTAATGCTGTATAATGTTTCCTAAGTTGCTTAATTTAATCTCACCTTTTAAAAATACCTCTACAAAGCCTGCTGTTTTCAAAAAAAACATACCCATTCAAGTGAAAGACATATGTTTGATGTGGTCACTCCTTAGATGGCTTCTATTTTTATATTTCCAAATATGAACTCAGAGCAGATTTCTAAGCAGGTTTGCAGAAACAGAGTGCTTGCTACTATAGCACAAAAGCCACATACATACAAATGAGTTCCTCTCTGTAATGACTAAGTAAACAGTTGTGGGCTTTTCATTCTATTTGTGCTGAACTTCTTTGTTTTTACTCTTCATTTATTCCTAACCATCTCTCCGTTTCCTGTTCTCCATCTATCTGTGTGTCCCCTGCAATTTTCTCTTTCTTTCTTTTATCTTTGGTTACTTTTTTTTAACTTTCTTGTTCCTTTTTTCTCTGAGCATCCCCCAGGCCCATGCCATTCTGAGCTCTTCCTTGTCTCTCTTCCCCCCAGCAGTCTGTTTAACATGCCTACTGTCTTTTTCATTTTTAAATATTTGCTTCTCAGTTCCTGTTTTTCTTCACTGTAATCTTTTGTTACAGGAATTAAAATTTTCTTCTTCTTCTTTTGTTGCTTTCTTTGTCTCTTTTGTTCCACAGTCTCATTACATGTAATTTTTCATATATATATATATATATATATATATATATATATATATATATAATATATTTTCAGAACTCTTTGGTCTTTTCTCAGCCTCTCCCAGTTTAAAACTTCTAATTTCCTCATTGACTCTAATGTGCCCCACAACGTTCTGTCCAGATTCCTTAATTTTCACTTTCTATCTGTTATATGTTATTATCATCCACTTAGTAAATCATACTGAAAATACAACAATGAAATTATTTAAAATATAATTTTACAGAAAACAGAGTATTATTTTCTACTGTAATATTTTTAGCTGGTACAATGTAATGCACACAAATATTTGGTCTGTTTAATGAGAAATTTAAAAATTATTCAGGCTTATATATGCTGTCTGTCCTCAACAGATACATTAAGTTTAACTGTCTGCTTAAGAGAAAGAAATAATATTACTGATAAATCAGGCACCAATCTCAGACTGTTCTTTGATGGAATTCATTCACCTTTTTCTTTTGTTCATGTGATTCAGAGAAACCTTAACACAAGCCACATGTTTTCTGTGTGCGTACCAGAAGGCTCTCCCTTTCTCAGTGGGTGCTCTCTGTCTTAGGATAGGTGGGAGAATGTGGAAGTGGATCTTGTTCATTGATGCTTTATTTTTCAGGATGCTTCACTCCTGCATATGATGCTACTATATACTTGCAGATTGAGGATTACAAAAGAAACTGTTGTAAATGAGAAAAGAACAACAGTGCTGCCTAGCAACTCTTCTCTAAATTAGAGAAGGACATTAATCCTATCTTCACTAGCAAGTTAAACATTTTTGTAGTGAGCAATATGCCAAATAGATACCAGAATGTTTTCTGGAGATCCACTGCTGATCTATTATATATTCATATTCAACAAGACTGTAAGTGCTGTATGACCAAAATGCCAAGCGAACAATTGCAAATCACGGGTATAGAAATTTTAGTCTTGTGTCAGAATAGTCTTGTGTCAGACTGAGGAGGATTAATACTTAAAGGAAGCAAGTTTTCCTTCTTTGTAATTATATCAAGAACTGTCGTGCCTAATGTACTATTTGTAAACTGTTCTGATTCTGTTTGGCTTTTTTGTAAAGTCAATTATTAAGTAAACAAACATGTGTATAGATGGATATTTAATTTTTAATTGTGAAAACTTAAAATTAATTCTTACGGCATTTTAGTGAGAATTTAACATATGTTAATATCTTTAAATGACTGTATCTAAATGTATTTCTATCAACTTGTGTATTTGTATTCTTCTGAGACTTCTGCAAGCAGTCTATTCTGACATTAAGAAGCACACACACATACTCACTCACACATTTGCACACATCTATTAAGAGAAGTCTGTGGGTGGTGAGCATTGAGGAATGCTTAGAAGAAAGGAAGCAACTTTTACAACACAGGATTATAAAATTACCCAGTGCTCTTCATTTAATCAACGGCAGTATGCCAAGCCTATGAATATTGCTGTCAGTGGTCATCTGTTGATATTAAAGCTTTAAATTTCTAAAGAAATGAGCAAAGAACTTCTGGTTACAGAAATTGTATTTTTAGTCTTAGTATGTTCTGTCTGTCATTTCTACGAAGGGATGAGAATAAGGACAGTCTTCTAATAGATTATATAAAAATATCTTTTTTTTCTGATAAAAATACCATAGAAAGCTTAGAAATTTTTATCTTACTTCCCCCTCTGTCCGTGTGTATATATACATGTGTGTGTGTGTGTGTGTGTGTGTGTGTGTGTGTGTATGGCTTAATTTTAAAAATAATATTGTGAAATAGAATGTTTAATTTTTAAATATAATTCTTATAGAATAAATACTAAAACTGAAGTTCAAAAATTAATGAATACTTTGTGTCACAGTTTCTTTTCTTTAAGTCAATTCGATAGTAAAATATTTCTAATATTATGTACTTATATTTATTTTTCTAAAGCATCAGCTCAGTATTTAAATTTTATATTTTAATAACAATTGCTTTCTTTTATATAATCTATTAGGTTCGTTTCTGTTTGAAAGACACAGAATGCTTCAGAGACACTATGTGTTCTAAACATTAACTACACATTGGTTTTATAAATACCAATAGGAACAAATTCTTAAGAAATAAAACCATGAAGGAAGTTATATTAAAGTTTTAAAATAAAAATACATATATTATATATTTAAATTATCTCAAAAATGTGCCACATATGCAAAATATTTATTTTAAATTTTATTGTAATAAAATTTATTGTAAATATTTTCCCTAAATTTTTTTTGAGTTTCTGTTTCAGCCTTTGCTATTTGTTCCTATACTAATTCCCAACTTACTGGAACTGTAAAAGTGCTTCTTAGAAGAGTGGAGAAGAAAGACAACGTAGTGGGACCTCTGAGCATTTTAATGGTTTAGTATATTGTCTTTCACGTTGAAGACTTGAGAAGCCCTGGTTCAGAGACAGTTACAACACCGTGGCTGAGGCTCTCCTGCACTTGGTGCAAGATCGGCTGCAATCTAGTGCATTCTGCAGTGGCGTACTACCAGTGCCTGCATCACGACTCAACATTAACACAGCATTCTTTCTCCTGGAAGTCTGTGCATGGACGTGGCTTTGGGTCCCTTTCTTTCTCTGATGACTTCAGTGGCAATTTACCAGGTGTGTAAAACGTGGACGTAAAACATTAAAAGAGGGCACAGCAGAGGTTTCATTTCATACACTCATTATTTTTCTGTTTCGTTTCCTTCCTTCCTTTAGTCTTTTGCTATAATTTTTTTCCTAAAGGAAAAACTACTTTTTAGTTCCTGGCGTGAAAGAACCTCAAGAAGAGAATTTAAAATGATAAAAGCTGAATGGGATTCATATCATTTTCTTTTCTTCCGTTAGCCTTTGTCCCTGTAATACAAATGTCACAGAAGTAAGAATAAAATATCTCAGCCTTTAGGATTGAATGATAGCTCATTCATATGACAATGATTACTGCGCTGGGGACAGAACATCTTTCAGAACATAGCCATTCTTGTGGCAAAGATTATAATGAGGAGGAGAAATGGGGCAAAATTAACCAATTCTGTGATATGTATAAGAAATCTTATATGAGTCGTCTAATGTGGTCGTATGCATTATATCAGCTAAGGGGTAAAGTGTGGTGAGAAAAAGGTTTCCCCTTAGATCCAAATGCAACCAATTCACTGTAATTTTTTTTTCCATGAGACTACTAGGGAGAATCTCTGCTTTTACCAGTAGGTGTCACTAGAATCAACAGAAACACCCCAGGAGCTTTAGGAACTGAAGTTAGAGAGACAGCCTCACAGTACACAATGAAAATAAAACAAACATTGCATCTATGATAAATTTTGTATAAGACAACGCAAAATGAAAAGCTCTGGGTAATTTTAGTTTTAATTGTCTCAACAAAATCTGCCATGTTTTTACTACTTGAGCATCTCAGGTGCTCTGGGAGAAAATGGCTCAGGAGCTTGGATTTAGGAACCTCCAGCCACTGGGCTTGCTTTCCCTGTTAGACTGAGATTTAGTGGGTTTACCAGTCTCTTGCAAAGTAGCTGGGCCTTCTGTTTAACTCTTGCTTGGACTTTGAATTACTCTGCTTTCGAGACTTAGGATGATTATGAAAAAAGCTGCTAGGAGAAGCAGTTTTTGTGTCTCACCTTTTTTAAGAGCCATGTAGGGACAAGGTGGGCACTAGGCTACTGAATAAATTTTTTTGTTTTTACTCCCTTATCACTCCATGCTGTCTTTCATGGGATGACAGGAATTGCTGGTTCTAAAGTGTGTCAGACCATTTGAAATATTCAATATCTGAGTAATGTAAAAGTGTGTACTTACATACAAGCACATATATTCCAACATTTCGTTCTATTGGAGAATTTTCACAAACTTTTTGTTATAATAAGCTGGACTCTCACTATTAGTTCTTGTTAGAATTTACATGTCACAAAAACTGCACTTCTTTCCACATAAAACTTTCATAAAGGCTCATTTAAGCATTCATAACTGCCTCTGATTGTCATGGAGTCTGTGGCACAGTTTCAAAGATCCATATTATGTATGGCAGCCTCGAACAGAAAATCTACGCATCCCTCCTTACCTTCTTTTGTACGGACTCTGTTTGTTCCAGTCAGAAATAACTTCAAAACATTTGTATTTTTAAATCTCTATCTCAAATATTTCCTGTAAATGTTAAATTCTTGACAAGAGTCTCCTAATTATACAGCCAGATTTGGCGACAAACGCATACTTAGCTTAGCTCTGTCAACTGAAGTTTTCTGAGCCTCTGTGTTGGATGGAATGCCATATGCAACCTAACCTCAGAAGGAACTTTTTAACATTGACTGAAATTCCAGCAACCTGGGGTGATATGTTTAGCTTGTCCCGAAGCTTGTCCTAAGAGTGTTCCGTTTTTTTTTTTTTTTCTATGTCCCTTGAAGTGCTGGTAAAGGTGACAGCCTCACAGATCTCTTTTGTTCCAGTCTAAAAAAGTCAGTCAGATTTCCATTAGTCCTCATGGCTCTTTTGAACACCAGGCTTTTATTTCACACTTAAAAGAAAATCTGTCAAGGATTTTGCTCACCAAATATATCCTACCTACAGACGTCAGATGGTGTTGATTAGATCCTACATACTAGACATCCATTTAAAAAATCCAGTTTTCTGTCACTCTAATTCTATGCCTGTAAAATAATGACCATTATTTGCCACACTTACGATGCTCTGATGCTCTGTAGTCCTCTTGGGCGAGTCCTGAGAGAAGGTTGAGTGTCAGAGATGCAACATCAGGCATTGTCTATGGGAAAGAACAGCAATGAGATACACATGGAGCCATTGTATTTTTCTTTTACAATTGTAGGCAAAACCACATTAAACACTGGATGGACCTGCTTCATTCCAGGTGCAAAAGCAGAGAGCACATGAATAATTGTTCTCATTTGAATGTAACATTTTCTACAAACTATAAGAAAAAGCACTATCTCTTTTGGAGATAAATGTGGTGAGGCCCCTTTAAGAGCTCTCTCTGGTGCAGCTTCTCTAGTCTCTCTGGCTCTTAAGATGGTCTGATCCTCTTTTCTGGAATTCTGTCAATTAGTTTTGTATCTGTCACCCTAACATCTCTGAAATCGCTTATTCTGAGAGATTTCAATATTTACTCTGATGACATTTTTTGATTCTCGACACAGAAATTCTTAGAAGTTTTGAATTCACTTTGTATTCTTTAGTCCATATGAATCTGGCAATCAAGATTTCTTGCAGTTTAATTTGCTTTCTGTTGAGGATTTAAATGATATTATCCCAAAGCTTTAGCCAACCACTTCCAGTCCCTAATCCGTGGCCTTCCTCACTGGCGAGAGGCTGTTTCAGTTTTCTTGGTTTAGCTTAACCCTCACGGTTAATCTCTGACTTCTGTTAAATTGCCATCATATTTGAAATCTGCAATTGTAACTCTTCTTAAAAGTCTTGCTCACAAAGAAAAAAATACCTTACATGTATCACCTTAATTTTTTTTAATTTAACTAAGAGCAGAGGAATAGAGCCAATTCCAGGCACAGGGATTATCTTAACTGTCATCAGATCTAGAATGAATTTCAGTCAGGATTTTTTTTCCTTTCATAGCACATAAATTGCTCTTGTCAGTATTAGGGACAGTCTGGCTGTCTTTTGGACACTCTGGTTCTCTCTAGTCCAGCTCCTGCAGGGCTTTTACTCTGCCTTGCAACAGGAAATTCATTACAATGCTATTAAACCCTACAAAAGTCTATGTGGCATTGTTTGTTTTGTTCTTACTTAATTCCAGTTTCCTTCAGCTAGAAGTTGTCAACAGATTATGTCTTGCATCTTCAGGCCCTCTGGCTGGAATTTGCATGCTACAGAGATTTATCTACAGATCTGGAAGACATACTCTGCTCAGCCAGATACACACTCTTGGGTTGCTGCAAGAAATGTTATACAAGCTCTTTTCAGTGGATCTGTTTATTTGGCTGGCTGACTGGCTATAGGGAAATTGCCAAATTTTTCTAAAATTGAATCCAGATAAGACAGAATTCTTTGTGATTGAATCTCATCCCTTGGTCGATCAACACTCTTCAGTCACGTTAGAAGTTGGCAACAAACTCCTAGTGCTGATATCCGAAGGGAAAACCTTGGGTTTATGCTTGACTCTGTTCCATCATGTATGGACTGTGTAAACATAAATATTAAACTGTCATATTTTCCTTTGATAAGTACAGCAAGAATAAAAAAATCATATTCATCCAAGATTTGGACGATTGCATTCTGATCTCTAATTTTCACAATGACTACCGAATTTCCCTGTTAACTATGTGGGTACACCAAGCCCTGTTTCACTACATATATTTTAATATTTATGTCAAAGATGCTGGGTGATGCTTGATAAATGCTGTACCGAACTGTATTTACTTCCCACCAACTATTGTGAAAGCCATAGATTAGGGAATCTTATTAGGAGAAAAAAAGTAGTTATACTCTCCTGTCCTTAGCTGCCCCATCTGGAAGCATACAGCAGGCAACATTGCAGCTTATTCCAACAGAAACTTCAATTTGGATTGAATTAAGATGAGCTTGTATTTGATACTTCCAGACAAGGCATCAGCATTAGGGGATTGGCGAGATGATTATTTCTTCTGGTGCAGCCACACTTCCTTGTAGGTGATCATTGTAGGTGAGAATATCCATGAGTATCATAGTGGCCATGTGATATCATGAAGGCTAAATGTGACGAGTGATCTTCTATGCCTCTAAATAGAAATATATTTCAATTTAAAAGGATGTCTACTCAAGTGATCTTTAATTATGGCATTTGACCAGGACATATAGGTACATAAATTCTGCCTTTATTTCATATTTATATCTTAAAGATTGTACTCTTAGGTATCAAGATAAGATGCTCAGTCTGTGACCACCATCTGAAGTATTGGTTTTCAGTTCCAAAAACATTTTCTGTATGGATTGCATGAGATTTTGAGTGAATTCATTCTCTAGACTCAAGAATATTAACATTTCATTAGAAACAAAACCTGAAATATTCCCATTTTCAGAACTTTTCTCTTTCACATCCACCAAACAGGTAATAAACTTCAGTGAATTGCTTGTTAATCCAGGATATTGTAAATTCACTATCAAAGTATCTCTGTGTATAGGTAGCATGAAAATCACAGAGGTAAGGTTGATAACATGGAAATAATAATAATAATGATAATAATAAGAAATTTAATTAACAAATTATTGCATAAGTGATGATATGCTCACAAAATACAATTTGAATAAACTAAAATAGAATTGTTTCTAGGATACAATAAGTTACAATAAAAGAATGTTGTCCTTCCTCATACTCAACTAACACTAAAGGCCTTTTGAAAAACCTTTATGAAAACCCACTTCAGTAAAAGTATCCTAAAAATATACATACAGGAAAGGGATTTAAATGGAGTCACCATATAATGGTGGATACAACGTCCAAAAGAGCCATCTTATGGAACCAAGTCATCTTGCCCCCAAATGGGTTATATCTGTTGGGTCAATGACAAAAGGGCTCCTATAGACTTCTAAAGCTTCACAAAACAGTGGCAAGGGTAATGCTTGCCCTCCACAACCTGAAAGTATGACCCTATTGCTGAAGATTACTTATTTATGTTCTTAAACATGGAAAATCTAACTAGGGTCAAGATAGAAGGCTCACCCTTATTAAAAATTATTCATGGTCCTGGAAGGCACTTGTATATCCTATGATAGGGGAACAATAATCATCAGTGTCACCCAGCTACAAACCCTGCAATCTATAACAGCAAGATATACTTGTGCAATAGTGATAAAATATTATGTGAGTTATCAACCTTTTTTTGGTAAGATTTAGACCACACTGCAAGACATGAAGCTCATATCTGACCCTGCTAGAGTGGACAAGAACCAAAAACTAGATAGATCATGAACCCTAAAGGCAAACCTACTACTGTTATTCTGCTAAAGGAACATAGCAATATTATAGCTCCTGACAATATATTGTAATCATAATCATCATCAGAGCGGCTTCTTTCAGTGCATGGTAATTTACATGGAGATCGACAACTTGACAATATATAGGGAATGAGATACTTTGGAACACTCAACACTAAATGAGTGTTTTCTAAATCCCTTCCCTCAAGTCTAAGGTTCTATGCAGAACAAGAGACAGCAAGCCTGTATGAGAAAGGTGTGGTAGATGTCGTCACAAAAGTCAATACATTTATGAACTCAGAGACTGCCACCACGTGCACAAGACCTTCACTAGTTCAAACCAGACAAAGCTCATACTGAAGGAAAAGTAGACCCAAAGATTGACCCATAACCAAGAAGCTATTTGAAATTGGTACTTTCTGGTGAAGGGAAAACATATATATATATATGTTTTTTCATATATATATAGCGTATCTCTAGGTATATCAACCATGCTCTAAGACAGGCCCATGGCCAAGAGTGATTGGCCATCTCAGAAAGAATTCTAAAGGTTTTATCTGCTTGTTTACTTTTATTAGTTTCTGCCTTATTGATTTTTGGGTGGACACTATGTTGGGAATGAATTGGGAGAGTTGGGAGAGAGGAAAGACTATGATAAATATGTGTTGTTAGTAAAAATAACTAATCAAAAAATGAAAAGAACTTGCAAAGAATGTGTAATGTACTAACGTCCATTGGGAAAATATAAGAAAATATACCCATGAGCATGGCTTTATATTGTTTTGTTATCTTTAGTAGAGGCTTGTAAATATTAGTATAGAATATAATAAAAAAGCACACCAAAAGTCTAATAAAAATCATTATCTTTTGAGTTAAAGTGGGGGTTCTTAATGTTCCTAATGCTATAACTTTTTAATATAGTTCCTTATGTTGTGGTGACCCCAAAACCATAAATTATTTTCATTGCTACTTCATAACTATAATTTTACTATTGTTATGAATTGTAATATAAATCTCTGACATGCAGAATATTTGCTATGCAACCCTTCAAAAGGGTGTGATAATTCACTGGTTGAGACCCACTGAGTTAGAGAGATGTGTTAGTGGATACTTGTATGTTTTACTCTTCCAGAAAACTTGACGACAGTTCCAAGTATTGACATTCAGCTACCAGAACCCACACCAAATACCTGCCTATAACTGCAGTTCCAGAGGATCCAAAATGTCTTCTTCTGACCTCCTTGGATGCTTAAGTGTACACAGAGTACTACAATTCACTTATGCAAACATACATACACATAAAAAGTAATGAATACAGCTTTTACAAAAATCTTATAATAGACGAGATGAGAGAATAAGGATGGAAGGAGAAGAAAACGGTCACTGTGATGATTCTTCAGTGTCTTATCCTGGTGTTGGGGAATGAACCCATAGCCTCACACAGAATAACCAAGCATTTTTCTGAGTTAACTTCCCACCCTTCCATGTGTTTTAATGCAGAATCTTTCAAAAAGTAAGTTAAATCAACTGTATTTATACTTAATCCTTACTGTACTCATTAAATTTAATTATTATAGCTCTCACACAACTTTAGACTATTTTTACAACATTCAGTGTTGCTAAGGCAATCAAGGGCTAAATCAAAGTGATTGCCATGAAGATAGCAGTTTGAATAAGCAGATGGTCAACACTATGTCATTGCCTGACCAGAAGACCACAATGCATTTCATTTCTCCTCAACTTGGTACAATGAAGTAAGTAAGCTTTGTAATTATTTTGCAGCTAAAATAGTGAGATAGAAGTTTCAATGAAAACATTTTATAAAGAGTAGTATACTTTGTATATCTCTATGGGTACAAAAAATAATTCTTTGAAACATTTTATTCAGGCATATTTCATGACTTTTTGTATCCAAATCAATGTAAGTTATATGGTTATTTTTACCATTTATCCTAAAACTTGTACGCTTATTATTCTACAATAATGGCATTAAATAGATTAACAAACAAACAACTTGACCAATGTAATCGTTAAACAAGTACTAGTTGTGAGCTGTGCCACTTATTTTTTTTTTATTTTTTGCAATTTTTATCTTTTTTAAGGTAAACAGTACATAAATGTAGTTTTGATTGACATACCATTCTTTTTGCTCTGATGATCATAACCTATAATCATGTTTTGTCTGATTTACTGATAAACCCAGGACCAGACTTTCAACATGTAAAAAGTGAAGATAAGACGTTGTTTAATGTGAGAAAGCATCTGTTTTTGGGTTTTTTTTTTTTTTGCAATCCCTGAAGTTAAACTATGTTTGGATAAAGACTAATATTTAAGGTAGGAAAAGAGAAAATAGACAGCACTAGTATATTTTTTTAATTTTTAAAAATTATTTTATTATATTTTAGTGGGTAGGTATTTATTTCTATGTGGGTACGTAGACATCAAGTGCACGTACGCTGCTCTCACAGCCACAGTACTGGACTTAGACTGTCCTGAGCCTCCATGTGTGTGCTGGGTATTAAACCTAGGTCCTCCGGTAGAACATCCATGAATCTTAACTCCTGAGCTTAATTGTGGTATTTTTGGTATACTTGTCATGGATGGTGGTCCAGTTAGCAGGACTGAATGCTACAGTAGACAATGTTGCCTCCATATTTATGACAACAAAGTTCATCATGGTGGAATGCAGCATGGAGAATCACAGTTGCTGAGTAAGATTTTTCTCTCTTGTTCTTTCTTCCATTCTTATTTATTTATTTATTTATTTATTTATTTAAATCATTTTATTTATTTACATTTCAAATGTCTCCCTGCCAGGTCCCCCCCCCCAGAATTCTGCACCCTATTTCCCCTCCAGGTTGCCTCTGAGAGGGTGCCCCCTTCACATCATCCCGTCATCCCCCCTTCCCTGGTCCATCAAGTCTCTACGGGGTTAGGCACATCCTTTCCACTGAGGTCAGACAAGGCAGCCCTCTGTTACATATGTGTGTGGGGGTTGGGGTCACGGACCAGCCCATGTACGCTCTTTGGTTGGTGACTTAGTCTCTGACAACTCCCAGGGGTCTGCGTTAGTTGATACTGTTCTTCCTATGGGCTTTCCATTTCCTTCAGCTCCTTTAATCCTTCCCTATAACTCTTCCACAGGGGTCCCTGACCTTATTCTAATGGTTGGATGTAAGTATCTGCATTTGTTTCAGTTAACTGATGGTAGAGCCCCTCAGAGGACAGCCATGCTAGGCATCTGTCTGCAAGTACAACATGGCATCAGTAATAGTGTCAGGGTATAGCACCTGTGCATGGGATGGATGCCAAGTTGGGCTAGTCACTGGGTGGCCTTTACTTCAGTCTCTGCTCCAATTTTTCCTCTGTATTTCCTTTAAACAGGAACAATTCTGGGTCAAAAATTTTGAAAAGGTGTAGTGCCCCCAGCCCTCCAGCGGAGGCCCTTTCTATCTACTGAAGGTTGTCTTTCTTTTATTTAAAGCTATTTTTTCTTGCTTTCCTTTCTGCCTTCCCATCAAAAATTTTCCTTCAGCTCCTAGGAGGAGTAAAGAGGACATAGTGATCTGTCCAAATATCTGCTGTTAGGACTGACTTCTTCTCAACAGTTTCTAGGTAATTAAGTTGCTTGTATCTCTCAGCAATCTCTCTCTCTCTCTCTCTCTCTCTCTCTCTCTCTCTCTCTCTCTCTCTCTCTCTCTCTCTCTCTCTCTGTATCCCTGCATCAGTATAGTTTGAGATTGCCCAAATAAAGTGTCCCTTCACTGAGTGACAGTTATGGATACCAATTGGCTGAAGCTGGAATAATTTTGAGGATCCCTCAGTTTACATAATTGATTGAGGCCTCCCATCAGTGTACTGTTTCTAAGGTCAACTTTTGACCTGCTTCCTCCATTCTAGTTTTTCTCATTTACTATCCAGTATAGATGCCATTAGTACCTCCCAATCAGCCATGGGAATAAGCTGCTTCCAGAGGACTTGCTGTAAGGCTGACATTTTAGTAGCCTCATGACATAGTTGCCTTGTTTCTCTTTGGTTGCATTTTGCTTTTGAACTAAGTGCAAACTACCACTTCCTTTGGAGACAAAGAAGTCATGACATTCAGAATCAATATGCCTAATTGCCTTTGCATGCCACTCAGCCATCTCAGTGTGTCTTTTCCAAAAATGTTCTGCTATTCTACAATTCAAGAGAATTTCTTTACAAGTTCTCAGGGTTATTTCTATATTTTTTTTTCTCCAGAGAGCTTTTTAGCCCTGACCAAATTAAAAATAACTTTCAACTATTTCCTTCAAAGTCATTTTAATTTCACTCCAGACCAGTATCAACACTAAGATTTCTGTTTAGGTTTTTGTTTATATTATGTCCCAGGTCAATATCTGTTTAGAATACTTGGGGGAAAACTCATCTTCAGCTCCTGATTAATATATGGCAGAGAGGATAGACGTTGTATGTTAAAAGCTACAACTCGGAAACAGAAAAAATTTCTGAATTTCGGTAAATTGACAACCATTTATTGACATAAACTCAAATTTCACAACACAAAAAGGTTTTTCTGACTAGACTATTTCTTTTCAACTTCAATTAAGGCTTATTAACTTAATATAACTTAAAAACTACTACGATGTAGACTAAATTTGCCTTTCTGGAGAATTAAAATAAATAGTTACTCTAACACCCATTAGAACATCTAGTGTAGTAATCATTAAATTTATAACAGTCAATCAGTTCTAACAGTGATACATAGTTAATCTATGAGAAAGCAACACTGAATTTCTCGTGGCATAACAGTGAAAATTTTAATTCTGTTGAGATATTTTTTATCTGTGTGTTCTGCACTAAAGGATTAAAAACTGTAGATTCAAAGACTAAAATCTGTATTGTTTTGAAGTGAACACAAAAACATTTTTGTATCATTGTTCTCTAAACAAAACTGTATAACTGTTTTAATTTAGTTATTTAGTTTGAGTTATACAACATACAAAACAAGAGATGATTTAAAGTAGATATGCTGATTGTGTAATTTATATGCAAATACTCTGTCATTTTATTTTAAGTGACCTGGATGTCTGATGGGATATTCACATTAGGTTTTAGTGGAAATTGAGGACTATTTTCTAATGCTGTAGGAAGGAAGGGTTTAGCTCTTTAACATCAAATTTGTTTTCTGATCTCACACACAGAAGACTTTGGATAATGATATGTAAAAATCATTTACTTTATTTGAACTTTAATTTCTCCTTTGTTGAATTAATATTTTAACATTTTCTAGAGTTACTAGAAAACTGATCACTCTTCTAACAATGCAGTTCACTAATAAGGTGTTTAATGGTTTATTGGCATATCAAAATATCATTGTCATAAAAAGCACAGTTAGCTGTTTTAAAAAGAGCATCAGAATCATATTAAAATGAAGTTTTGGGAATACTTTTTCCAATATGTCTCATGGAGTTTAGATAAAGAGCTAATGTTTTGGGGATTGTTAAACTGATGTCCTTCTGTCCTTGGTGCCAAGATCATCTCCTCACACATGGGTAGCTGCATAGAGAAGCTTTCATTGTAACAGAGGAAGCACCTACCAGCCCTCTACTCTGATCATCTGAAACAACTCACTATGTATAGTCTTTTCTAGGGTTGATGGTATTACTACAGAAGGAAATTGATAACATGGGCTAGGTCAACAGGGTTACCTGAAGTTGCTCACCACACCAGACATGCTTGTACTATTTGAAATGGGTTAAGTATAATGATGCTTCTTTTAAAAAGTAAATGTCTGGAAAAATATTTTTCTGTTAGCTACTTCAACTATTTCCTGACCCTCCCTCAGTTGTATACATTTGGTCAAAATTTAGCATTTAAAAGTTGTTTGAAGAAAAATGACTCAATGTGGTCAAGGAAAGGAGACCTTGCATATTTTTATCATAACTTCATGATCTACTTACTGTTGACTTAAGCTTAGACAGCTTCTAAATAGCTGTCTCTCCGTTTTAGATGTAAAGCAATAATTTTAGCCTATGGATTTTATATTTTTCTTTTTAAAAAACTTCTTATTGTATTAGAATTTCATACACATGCCTGTTTTTTTTTTATCCAAATCCACCCTCCACTTCATCTTCTCCAAGTCATCCCCCAGTACCTCCACATTGTTCTGTCCTGTTCCTGTCCTGTTTTTAAACCTAGTATGTCCATTTAGTGCTTCTTGCATGGGAATGAGTATAAGACCACCTACTGGATTAAAAGTAGAATCTAAGAGACCATGTTCTTGAATAAAACTGAGTCTCTCTCCCTCAGTAGTTATCAATTGCTAAAAATCTTCTCAGGATTGGAGAATAAGGAGTCCCTTCCCTACTCATTTTGGAATGTTGGCTAGTTTGGTCTTACTGAGGTCTTGTACATGCAGTCACAGACACTGTAATCATGCTATCATGTGCTACAGATACTCTTTTCCTTTAGTTATCTATAACATTTGGCTCTTACAATATATTTGACCCCTCTTCTATAATGATTCCCAAGCCTTGGGAGAAGGAGGATGTGATAGAGCCTTCCCATTTATAGATGGGCATTCCACATTCTCTTACTCTCTGCACACTAGCCACTTGCAGGTCTCTATGTTATCTATCTACTGTTTAAAAAAATGATGCCTTGTATGGATCAAGAAACACCAACAGTGTTAATTAACTTGGACCATTGGGAGCTCCCAGAAACTGAACTACCAACCGAACAGCAGGTACAGACTGGACTTAAGCCCTCCAAATACATGTAGCAGATATGCAGCTTGGTTTTCATGTGGGTGCCCCGACAATTGGAGTGGGGGCTGTTCCTGAATCTGTTACCTGACTGTAGATACTGTTTCCCTAACTGGATTATCTTGTCTGGTCTTGTGGGAGAGGATATGCCTAGTCCTGCAATGACTTGATGAGCCAGAGTTAGGTGATACCCAGACTGGGGCTCCCTTTTCTCAGAGATGAATGAAAGGGTGAAATGATGGGGAGTCTGAGTGAGGAGATACTGGGAGGAAAGGGGGTGATATTGGGATGTAAAGTGAATAAATAATTTTTTTAAAAGGAGACACACTAACCTATGTAGAGAAAGAAAGTAACTTAAGAGGCGGTTTGTCCTATGCCCACTTAGTAGGATAACATATGCGGTTTACCTGTAAAGCAATGACCTAGTCAACCAGATTTTTGTTCTGGCTTAATTTGTTTAGCTCTGCTAACAGTGCTAAGCATGTGTCCTATCTTATGTAGTAGAGCTTATATCTAACACAATAAAGTGGTTGGTCACTCTACTAACATTCATGCCACTATCATACTACTGAGCATCTCAACCCAGGCCTTGTAGCTCATAAGGTTCTCAGATAGATAAGGCTGTTTCTCCTGGTCAAACAGTAGAGACATGTCATGTGTAGAAGTAGAATGAAATTAGACCCTTACCTCCCAATCTTTGTTGAAAATTTGAAGGTGATCACATTAGATCTGTTGATGTCTTTTGGTAGGATGGCCAGTTTTTTTCTATGAAACCATGAAGAATGGAATTTCTTTTCTTCCTTTGATATCTTTATTTTTTTCTTAAGTGAATTCATATTCACTGTACAAGCTTTCAACTCCTTGGTTAGATTTATTCTAATACTTATTTATTTGATTCTTTAGTTTTGAAGTTATTATAAATGTTATTGTTCCCATGACTTCTCTTTGTTACTTTGTCACTGATAGTCAAAAAGGCTACTGAGCATTGTTACATGTGTCAATTTGTATTCTGCTGCTTTGCTGAGTGTACTTATCCACTGTATGTGTCTTCTGATAGAGTCTTCACGTTCATTTCAATGTAGACTACCATCACCTCTAAATAAGAATGTATTGACTTTTTCTTTATATTTTGAATTTCTTTGTTTGCCTTCTCTCAAATTATGACTCTAAGAACTACATCAAATAGAAAGAAGTAATGTGGACATCTTTTTTTCTGCTCTTGACTTTAGTAGAAATGATTTTAAATTTTCTGTATTAGCAAGTTCTTAGTTATATAACTATTGTGTAAAGCCTTTATTCTGTTGAAATAATGACATATTGCTCCAAGATCCTCCGATTTACAAAAGGATGATGATTTTTGACAGAGGTTTTCTGTCATCTAGCAAGATGATCATATGGTTTCCTGACTTTGTATCTATTTATGTGGTGGATTATTTATTGACTTACCATACATTGAGTCATCTTGGCAACTACAGGATGAAGCTGGGTTCATTGTGGTAGATAATATTTTTGTTATGTTCTTGAGTTCTTTTGGGAAATATCTTACTGAGAATTGTGACTCTGCCCATCAAAGAGATTGGCTTATAATTTCCGTTTTGTTGTTTTATCATTATCTGAATTCTCTATCAGGAAATTCTTGGAAAAAGAAGTTAGAAGAAGTCTATCCTTTTCTAACCTATGAAATTTGAAGAGCATTGACATTAGATGTTCTTTGAATGTCTGATTGAATTCTGTGCTTCATTTCTCTTGTTGTGAACCTTGATACTATTAATTATTGTTTTTCTTTTAGATTTTCGAGTTTAGTAGAATATAACATTTAAAAGTATATAATTCTTCAAATTTTTATTCATCTCTGATTTTATTAATTTGTATCATTTTTCTCTGCCATTTGGTTAATTTAGCTGTTTGTCAATCTTATTAATTTTATAAGAGTCAACTCTTTGTTTTATTAATTTTTTGTATTTTTCTTTTGCTTATTTTTATGGCTTTTATTTCATTAATATTGGATGTTGTTTTAATTATATATTTCTATCCACTGTGGTTTGAATGAGAAATATCCTCCATAAGCCCACATATCTGAATACTTGGTCCCTCCTTGGAGGTCACATTCAGGAAGATTATGCAGCCTACAGATTTTGTAGCATTGCTAGAACTATCTCTCTGGCAGGGTGTTTTGAGAGTCCATAGCTTTACCTTACTTCCTGGCCTGTTGTCTTTTATTCCTGCACATGGTCCAATTGTGAATTCTGGGCTATCTTTTTTGGGCCACCTGCTGCTTGCTTCCTCTTCCATTATGGACTCCCCCTCTGGGACTCTTAAGATAAACTGAACATTTTTTTCTTTTTTAAAAATAAATTATTGATTCTTTATGAATTTTACATCATGCACCACAATCCTACTCATCTCCCCATTCCTCCATATCTGTCTTCCACTCTTGCAAATGCTCTCAGGAAAAAAAAACAAAAAATAAAAAATAAAATAAAGTGATAACCTTGTGATGTGTCATGATATGTCTTATCACACAGTATACCCATTTGCCCAAACAGCTTTACTTGCAAATGTACAAGGCAATGAGTCATTGACCTTGTTTAAGATCTCTAGCTTGTTTTACACTATCAATACCGAATCCTCACCAGGACTTCTGTCTGATCTCCTGTTGTTGCCCTGGGTCATGGAAATCCTGCAGCTTTTGTTGTTCTACAGGACCAGTTTGGAGATAAGATAGATGTTGATGAAGACCAGCTTACTTCTGAGATATGGGTCTGGGTGGTAACTGAGTTGGTCATCCTGCCCACTTTCATGCACCTAGCCCACAAGGGCCAGATATCTTAGTTTGCTCAGGAAAGGGGAAGGACCCACTCTCCTACCTGTCACAGGTTTCACGGGATAGGGCCAGCTCTGTAGAGTTGTTGCACATCAACATGGTCCCAAGTAGCATCTCAGAAGAGAATGTTCAGATCTTTCCTGTGTTGTGACACCATTTCTAGCTATTGAAATAGAAGTGCTCCTTCGTGTTTCATTCATAGTGTTTTAAAATTTTTAATTGACTTGTTACTGAGTTTATAGTACTTCTCTTTTGTTGTCCAGCTATAACCCTGTTTAGAACATGATTTATTTTATTGGTGAGGTTTTTTTTAACTAAATTTTTATATGGCTTATGGCATTTCTGCTTGGCTTTTCTTTAGAAACTATCTTTTATTAAATTTTATTTTCATAACTTGAATTGATTTCTTCAATTATGTAAACAACTTATTTTTGTTATGTTAGAGCATAGTTTTGACTTGTTGAGTTATAACATGATTATGGCCGTTCTTTAGAATTCATTGTCTAGCATATCTTCCAGGTTATTCTCATTGGAATATATTTCTGTGGCGTTAGTAAGTTTTAGTGGGATGCATTGCCTTTTTAAAAATGTTACTTTGTTTTTTCTTTTTTCTGGCACTTGTGCAACTAAAGTAGCGCATTAGTTGTATCTTTCTTTTTTTTCTTCAAATCACTTTTCTTCTTTCAGTGTAGGTGGGAAAAATTCAGGAGAGAATAAAATTGTAATAAGGTTAGGTTTTTTTTTTTACATCTTTATAGAATGGTATTAAGGGGAAGTATAGGTTCATTTTTGGTCAAAAAGAGACAATCATTAGTCTCCTGTCCATAGTCACTACTACTATTGTCTCCATGAACAAATGCTGTCCAATTATCACCACACTTTTTTCTGGTCCTCACTTGTGTTGCTTCCTCCTGTTTTTTATTCCTTGTGCCAGTCTGAGTGGACTGGTTGATGTAGGCAGAAGACCTTAGGTGGCTGAGTTTGTAGTCATAGAGGCTGCAGGGTTGAAAGTTTTAGGGTGTATCATGAAGCACAAGTCATTGAGATTCTGGGGGGCTATATGGATTATACAATAGGAAGGAGTACGACAAGTTTGAGTCATTAGGACAGGTCATCCTAGAAGATCAGAGTGATTGATAGCAGCTAGAAGTAAGTCCCAATGTGAACTACGATGCCTATAGGATGAGGAATAATGATGTCTAACCAATGATTAAGTAGCAGAGAAGAAGGAGTACCTATGTGATGGGAAAGAACAGAGCCTGCTTAATTGGGGGTGGGATATAATACCATGATAGGAGGGATGTGACTTGTCTGAGAAGTGCGTTTGTCTGAGAAGCCCCTGAAGAACATGGCAGGCCTTTGCAATAGGAAAGAACAGGCCTATCTGATGATATGGAAAAGGCTGTTCCAGAAGAAATACTAGCATACATTTTGTTCATTACTCTTTCTACATTCCAACAGGCCATTTTAGTTAGGTAGAACTCACAATATGTGTATCTTCCATATTTGACAGAAATATTTATTATTTTATATTTAAATGAATCCTAATTTTCCATTTTTCTAACCTTATCTTTTTCTGTCCTCGAGCATCTTTTTAACATGTAAAATCTTTTGATAATCTTGCAGTCATTTATTTTATCTTTTTTCTGGATTTACTCTTACTGTAAGTATAAAGTAATGGGGGAAGTGAATAACAGTTAAAAATAAATTTTAAAATTAGAGTTTTTGAATGATGTAATTAGTAACCCTGAGAATTTAATCCAAATTCTAGGATGATGAAGACATCAGAATAAAAAATGCTTTGTCATATTTTAGTAACTTACTGTTGATACATTGATGATTTCCATATAATTTTACATTGAGGTATGGGTAAGTTAATATACCGCCTGTATAAATATGAGAACTAATAGAATAAGTGATTGATAAAATTAAACTATATAGAGGGCAGTTCACAGTCAGCTACTATGTGTCCTGCCTGTTTCGTGTCCTAAGTGTGTGTCTTATAGACAGATCATGACCACTGTCTCAACTTGGAAATGTAAAACCAACAATCCTTGAAATGAAAACAGAATTTTCCACTCATATTTTGACATTACAAAGTTAAAATTAGATCCCAATTCAGACAATCATTTTTAATTAGGAAACATCCCAAAGAACACTGCCCTATTATGCTAATTGGAATGGCCACTGCATAAATCTTGGGTGGATCTGAAGACAGAACTTGTTATCCTCATGTCAGATTTCAAACACACTTGTTTTATAAATCATATTTCCTTTAAGAACACAATCTGATAGGCTATGAGTGTTACTAATGATATTAAATAACCAGCTTTTCATCACTCCCTCATATTTAAGGATCAAGCCCTTAACCACTGCATACTTTTCAATGATACAGTTCCATAAACAGTTGGAAACTCTTGGATAAACATCTCATTGTAATTAGGTTTTTCTGAATGATCCCTCTGCTTCTTTCAACTTTTAAAAAGCTGATATTCTACGTTATTCAAATAATTCTTATAAGGCTGTGAGAAACATGCAACTATACAGTTGTCTTGGGAAATTAAATTTGAAAAATCAACTATATATTTATATATGGACAACAGACTTAAAAGTGGCCATTCTATACATCGAATGTTGGGTGGATTTCTCTTCCCACTCCTTTTTGCTGCTTTTGTTTGTCAGTAGCTATGAGTCATGTGGACCTATCTGTATCCTCCAAAAAATGCTTTTAAGGAAATAATGCCAGAGCAGAAAACAGGAGACAAATATTGTTATTTTTTTATTGGTTATTTTATTTATTTACATTTCAAATATTATTTCTCTTCCTGATTTTCCCTCCAAAACCCCCACACCCTTCAACCCTACTTCTAAGAGGGTGCTCTCCCACCAACCCACCGATCCACCAACCTGCCCACTCCGGCATCATTGCCCTAGCATTCCCCTACGCTGGGGCGGGGCATCAAGTCTTCACAGGATCAAAGGGCCTCCCCTTCTATTTTTGCCAGATAAGGCCATCCTCTGCTACATATGCAACTGGAGCCATAGGTCCCTTCATGTGTATTTTTTGGTTAGTGGTTTAGTGCCTGGGAGCTCTGGGGGTTCTGGTTAGTTGATATTGTTCTTCCTATGGACTTGCAAACCCATGCAGCTCCTTCAGTCCTTCTCCTAACTCTTCCATTGCTTAGTTGGATGGTTGGCTGCAAGCATCCGCATTTGTATCAGTAAGGTTCTGGCAGAGCCTTTCAGGACGCATCCATATAAGGCTCCTATCAGCAAGCACATCTTGGCATCAGCAGTAGTGACTGGGTTTGGTGGCTGCATATAGAATAAATACCTAGGTGGAGCATTCTCTTGCTGGCCTTTCTTTCAGTCACTGCTTCAGTCTTTGTCCCTGTATTTCCTTTAGACAGGAGCAACTCTGGGTTAAAATTTTGAGAAGGGTGGATGACCCTATCCCTCAACCAGGGACAGTGCCTAAACTCTAGATATGGTCTCTACAGGTTCTCTCTCCCCTTTGTTAGGTATTTCAGCTAATTTAAATCTCCACTGGGTCCTGGGAGTCTCTTGCTTTTCTGGCACCTTGGATTTTCTGTTGGCTACTCCCAGTTCCCCATCTTCCACTGCCACACATCTCTGTTCAATTTCCTGACCCTCTGTACATCTCCCCAGTTTCCTCTAACACCTGAGCTTGCCCCGCCTTTTTGCCCTCCCTCTCCTCTCTTCCTTCCAAATCACCCCCTCTACCTCCTGTGATTATTTTGCTCCCCTTTCTAAGTAGGAATGAAGCAATCACATTTTGGTCTTTCCTCTTCATGAGGTTCATATTGTTATATCTTGTGTATTCTGAGTTATTTTCCTAAAATCTATTTATCAGTGAGTACATGCCATCTCTGTTATTTTGTAACTGTATTACTTCACTCAGGATGATATTTTCTAGTTCCATCCACTTGTTCAAGAATTTCATGAAGATATTGTTTGTAATGCTGATTAGTATTTGTAAATATACCACATTTGCTATATCCATTATTCTGTTGAGGGACATCTGGGTTGTTTCCAGTTTCAGGCTATTATAAAAAAGGTTGCTATGAACATAGTGGATCATGTGTTCTTGTTGTATGTTGGAGCGTCTTTTGAGTATATGCCCAGGAGTGGTATAGCTGGGTACTCATGTAGAACTAGTTCCAATTTTGTGAGGAACTATCATACTGATTGCACCGACTTGCAATCCCAACACCAATGGAGGAGTGTTTGTCTTTCTCCATATCCTCATCAGCATCTGCTGTCACCTGAGTTTTTGATCTTAACCATTCTGACTGGTGTGAGTTAGAATCTCAGGGTCATTTTGATTTACATTCCCTGATGACTGAGGATGTTGAACATTTCTTTAGATGCTTCTCAGCTTTTTGAGATTGCTCAGCTGAGAATTCTTTGTTTAGCACTCTACCCCATTTTTAATAGAGTTATTTAGTTCTCTGGAGTCTAACTTTTTGAGTTCTCTGCATATTGAATATTAGTCTTTTACTGGATATAGGATTGGTAAAGATCTTTTCCCAATCTGTTGGTTGCCAT
This sequence comes from Grammomys surdaster, assembly GCF_004785775.1. Classification (NCBI taxonomy): domain Eukaryota; kingdom Metazoa; phylum Chordata; class Mammalia; order Rodentia; family Muridae; genus Grammomys; species Grammomys surdaster. The sequence goes on from NW_021604565.1 coordinate 6,978,151, forward strand.
TTTGTCCAATTGACAGTGTCCTTTGCCTTACAGAAGCTTTGCAATGTTATGAGATCCCATTTGTCTATATTGGATCTTAAGGCCTGGACCATTGGTGTTCTCTTCAGGATTTTTTTCCCTGTGCAGATGTGCTCGAGGTTCTTTCCCACTTCTATTAGATTCTCTTCCATTAGATTCAGCTAATTGTCTATGAGCATTCATTATAGCACTATCTTTCTTTATAAACAAAACTGCTAAATATTTATTGATCATTATTGATGAGCTATTTATGAGTTACCATTCTTTAATTTTATAATGCTCATGTTATTATTTACATTCAATCTTATGATTAAAGTGAAGTTATACCCTACAGAATATGTGAAATTTCACTTGAATGTTATTTTCATGTCTGGATATATAAGGAATTTTGTGTGATCTTCAGTTTAGTTCTTAATACGAAGGGATATTGTAGTACCATAATATTTTTACAGAGTCTTCCGCTTTTGAAGATTTGTATTAATTCCCATTTCTGTTGTCCCAAATTTTGGCACATCAACACATCCTGGGAAACTTCTTTCTCATGACTGTATGCGTACATGGTGAGTCTGTAAACTAAATTAGCAATGTCAGAAAAAAAGTAAAACCCTCCCCAAATATTAATAGAGTTACATATATATATGTGTAATATATATATATATATATATATATATATATGCCAATGTAAGGTAGCACATCACTATCATTATAATCTCAACAATGCAGAAATAAATAAGACTCTGATTGTGTTAATCCTTTAGAATCCTTTAGACCCCTGACAAAATTACACCTAGTTTTCCCATGTATTATTATTTTCATACATTTTTGAAATGCACTTCAGTGTGTTTAACCCTTTATCTGTTTTGCCTGCTTCATATTACTGTATTACAGAATTACTTAAAATTTATTTTTGTCATGTTTAGAGGTATTCTCTTTCAGGATCTATCTTTTTAATTATGTTAAGCTTTCTTCTTGAGAGTTTGAAAGGAAACTGGGAAAGGAGTTTCCCAGTTGCTCAAAGTTAACACTCTCCTTTCTATTCCTCTTTCTCTGTATATATATATGTACATATGTATATGTATATATATATATATATATATATATATATATATATATATATATATGTGTGTGTGTGTGTGTGTGTGTGTGTGTACATGCTTGTGTGTCTGCATACTTCTGCATGGAAATATATGTTCTTATGCATGACTCTGTCACTCCTATTCTCATTTTGTAAGACAAGTTCTCTCACTCATCTTGAAACTCACTGATTTGATAAAACTAGTTCATAAATGAGATGGGGATCTTGTCCTGTCTGATTCTCTCTAACATTAAGATTAGCAGCCTATGCTACCATACTGGCTCTTCACAAGTATAATGAAGATCAGAACTCTAGTCTTTGTGCTTATGCAGAGAGCACATTAAAATCAAGCTTATCTCCCTAGTCCCAAATTGGCATTTCCATTACTTGATTATTTTTTTTTGGAAAATTTTCTTGATCACTTGCTTAAATAATTAATAGTACAGTTTCTTGAAGCGTGACAGAGACAGAGAGTCAGAGAAAAACAGATGTGTCAAAACACTAAAATCATAAATTGTATTATCTACAAGCACCTATTTAGGTGTGGTGATGCACTACACTTTAGAACTTTGAAAATAGACTTGAACTTTCCATAAGGTACAGGCTATATGGATGATATCATATAAGTGTTTTATAAACATGCATTTTGTTACTGTAACCCTAGTAACATGAAATAAACCAATGAATATTGAGCACTGTGGAAACAGAGAACAGAATTAAAAATGTTCCAACTCAGAGTTAAGTATCTTCTAAAACATTTTCTATCTTCAGGACTTTTTCTTTAACTTAAAAATTCATCCAAGAATTCTGGTAAGTTAATTTGTTTTAGTCCCTTAAGGAACAGAAGAGGACTATGTACATTAATGAACGGTCTAGAATATTATACTTTGTTCTCTGATTCCCCAATAATGCTCTAAAACGTAACAGCAGTCACTCTTGGTGTAGCCCTGCGAGTCTTCCTAGTTTACGCAACTTGATTTCCCTTGGCTTCAATGCTGCTGGAGCTCAGGGACTTTCTCTTTCTTTGGCTGCCCTCTCTTCCACTACCCTTCCCTTCTCTCCTTTTCTCTCCCCTCCACTCTTCTCCTCATCTGCCCTGCCTTCCTCATCCCATCCCATTTTCTCCCATTCTCTACTTTCTCCCTCCCCTCCCTGTCCTTCCCTTTTTATCTTGCATCTTTACCCCTCCTCCTTTCTCTTCTCCCAGTATTTCAGCCCAACTATCTATACAAGAGATATACGCTTTTTATTCACATGCAGCTGATATTAAGTCTTAATATTCCTTTCCTATTTCCTAGTCCATGTTGAATATCTAATAGAACCTGGCTCTGTATGGCCATCATTTTCTAGATATAAGAAACTGTTACTTTCTGAGTGTTACTACTTATGTAAACACTGTAAATAGAAAAACATTGATGGATATTTGTAACATCTTAAAAAAAATCCTTTCCTACATTCCTTATAAAGTACTTAACAAAAGGCTTCAAACAAAATAATCTACTTTTATAAAACTGATTACCATGAAATTAAAAGTATTAAGACGTATGTGCTTCTCTTGGCAATAAGTATCTCTCATTTTTCAGACTATACAAAGTGGGAGGGATGGATAAGTATAGGTATCCTATGAGGTGACTGAGCAACAGCTTGGGGTTCTTTAGTGCTGGGAATCACTGGTCCGTCTCAACTTATTCACTGCTATCTCACAAAATATGGACCTATATAGGAAACATCTATTTGGCCCAGTTTTTATCATCCGAACAGTTACTAAAGAATGTAGGAATTACTTCTGTGTAAAAAAATAAACTTGGAACAATATCTTTTCCAGTTTTCAAAATAATTTTGAAAATTTACTCTTCCATCATTGCCAATTTTCTTTTTACATTAGAAATGGTCACTTCAATCTTTGCCATCAATAGTGAAGATTCTGCCAAACTCCTGTAAATACTCTTTGTGTGGTACATTGAATGGCACCAAGTGCCACCATCAATAAGGAAGTAAACACAGCTAAAAAGAACCCAGTGACTTTTCTATCTTAGTACCAAGAAACTAGAGTCCACTGTAAGGAGATTTTACAGAATCAGTTTTGCAATACATCCTGGCTGATTTAGAGCGCTTGTGGGTTACGGCTTTGCTTCTCCTCCTTGTCTATTCCCAGGCATAGAGAGTGAGTGAAAGCTGCTTAGTAGATGCTCAATTCATTGATATATAGAACAAACTGACAGACCCAAAGACAAAGAAAAGGAGTTAGTGTTATTCATGAAAGTGCTCTAATTTCTCCTTCAACTAGGAGCAGTGCTGTGAACATTTGCTATCCCAACGAATCTTGGAACTATATCAATTTCTGGTGACATCTCAGTAGTGTGGGACCTCCTATAACCAGAGAAGGCCGAATTTTGTAATTTCCAATGATCTTCTTAAGTGTCTTTGATTTTCAGACCAATTCTTGCCCTCTCACTCAGGTCTCACCACAGATGTACTTTCTGATCTCTCTGCATTAAAGCTCAAGTGACATCTTCCCCTTTTTTACTGTTTTCATATATATATATATATATATATATATTGGCAAGTCTATATAAGATTTACTATGTAAAGATTTATTTGTCTGTATTTAATGTGTTTGATTGCTTTGCTACATGTTTGTTTGTGCATCATGTGTATGGTTGGTACCTGGTGAACCGGAAGAGTATGATGAATTTTCAGAAACTGTTATGACAGATGGTTAACAACTGTCATGTAGTTGTTGGAAATCAAACCTGTATCCTCTTGAAAATAGTTAGTGAGCTTGCCCACTCAGTCTACACTCTAGCTTTTTCCTTCTTTTCTTTTTCAATACACAGCAAAAAACTGCAAAAGTAAGATATTGCAGCTTGGATGTTTTGGTATCCTCAAATTCACTCTGCCAAACAATGAGGCCGTTAGTTTCAGATTCTGTCTCACTTCAATTTCCAGAATATGATCTGAAGGTATCACAATTCTTTGACAGATTATACTATGAATTTTATTTAGCTCAGTTCCCAAGAGGGAACTTTTTTTCCTGAACATTCCTGAGCTGAATCTCCAGTGTTGGCTTTCTCTTAGCCTCCTCTCCTTCACAATGATTCCAGCATAATGAACCATTATGTTCTGCTCTTGACATGTTAAGTTTTCTCTTACCATCAACACCAAATCCATATTTTTCAAAAAAGAAAAACAACACCAAAACAATACCACAAACAAATAAACCAACAAACACACACATATACAAACATTCACAAAATATAAATAATAAAATTCAAAGAATTTCCAAAGAATTTCCAAAGGTCTACAGACTACATGGCCACCTAGTCACAGCAAAATCTTGACCAATTTTCTGTTTTAACGAGTTCACTCATGAATGTGACAAAACATATGACAAAATGCATCTGTGGATGGATAGGTCTATTGACTTACTAAGTAGGTCTAGACATGGAAGACATGGCCACAGATGGTTTTAGCTGGACATCAAGAGCCGATAGCATGTCACACTCATAATCTAGTGGTAGGGAGAGTTAAATGTTTATGCTCTTTCCTTTCTCCCTTCCCCTCTTCTCCTTGAGTCTGGCAACACAATCTATTGTTGTGTTGACTACACTCAGGGCTGGTCTGTATTACTTCCACACCTCAGTGAATCTTCTCTATACACCCCACATAACCTTCCATAGCCATGCATCCCAGGTGATGCTGCATTGATATTCTTAACTTGACACTGTCAATTCTAAATCCAGTTACAATATTCTTAACATTCCTACCCTGAAAAGCTGTGCTATTTATTTTTCCTAATAAAACCACCCAAAATAATCAACTGAATATTTTGAATATTTATTTTGTACAGATTATAGTGATTTCTGTCGGTGATTGGTTAGACCAGGTTGCTTTAGATCTGTGGTAGTGGAATACATCATGTGTTAGTAACCTGACAGTGTAGGCTTCTTGCTTCATGGAGATCATGGAGGGAAGAAACACACACACACAGAAAGAAGGGAGGGAGAGAGGGAGGGGGAGGGAGGGGGAGGGAGAGAAGGAGAGGAAGGGAGAGAGAGAGAGACAGAGAGAGGGAGAGAGAGAGAGAGAGAGAGAGAGAGAGAGAGAGAGAGAGAGAGAGAGAGAGGTGAGATTCTTTTCTTTTTTCTTCTAGGCCCAAACTGTTAATGTTCTATTCATTCCATATAGCATTAGAAACTAACAATCAAGCTTTTATTAAGTACATCACTATTTGGGCTTATGATATTCAACAATAAGAAAAGCTCTTTAGAGTTCTAAAATAATTGGATGAATAATAGAGGAATTGTAGAGTCTATGAAGATAGCACATGAGTAGAAAGAAAAAGAAAGAAAGAAAAAGAAAGAAAGAAAGAAAGAAAGAGGGAGGGAGGGAGGGAGGGAGGGAGGAAGGAAGGAAGGAAGGAAGGAAGGAAGGAAGGAAGGAAGGAAGGAAGAAAAAACTCTGGCTAGTTTTATATAAATTTGACCAAAGTTCAATCTATAAGAGAGGAAAGGACCTCAATTAAGAACATACTGCTATAACATTGAGCTATGGGCAAGCATCCATTACATTTTCTTAATTACTGATTTATGTGGGTGGGGCCATCCCTTTGCTGGTGGTCCTGAGATTTATTAGAAAGCAGGCTGAATATTCCATGAGGAGGAGGCCAGGACTAGCACTACTCCATGGTCCCTGCATCAGCTGCTGCCCTTAGATTCCTGTCCTGCCTGAGTTCCTTTCCTGACTTCCTTCAGTGATGAACAGTAATGTGGAAGAGGACATCGCACAAAGCCTTTCCTCTCCAAGCTGCTTTGTGTCATTGTATCAACCATAGTAACAACAATCCTAATCAAGACCATATGTTTCACATTAAAATTAAATTGAGTAATCATCCAAAGCTTAAAAATTAAGAAGACTCAGCATTTTAAAAGGCTGTTAATTTTTCAAAAATATTAATGTTATGAATGTATTGTATTTACTAACTTTTAATAATTTTAGCATTAACCAGGACTTTTATTTTCTAATATTTAATGCTTCTTAGGAAATACTTGCATAAGTCCAAATACTGAGAACCCTGCTCCCTTAGTCACGTTTCTAAATTAGTTTGCATTCAAATCCTTCCTATATTATTTCATAATCCCCCATGAATAGAATATGGTCTTTTTAACACATGACATTATTTGTTAAAATGGATAGTATTGTTTAGGGTCCTCTGGGATCATTGTCACATGAGATTTATACCAGATATTTTCAAATAAATCATATAAAAATATATCTTAAATTCCAAATTTTAGTAAATTTCTTTTTACATTATTTTATAGTATGCATTTTAAAATAATATTCATAATTTCCTAATGATTACATTTCATAATTAAATAAAGATGCAACCTATACCCCACCCTGTGAAGAATGCATTACTGTGCCAATAAAATGATGACTGATGTCTACAATTTATGCATGCTAATGTTCTCAGAATCTCTTAGTACATCTTGAAGAAATCACCTTTTAACACCACCAAATGGTTTCTTCTCATTCTGCAATATGTGGCAGATTTCATATGGGGCTTTTGCGGATAGTCTGTGGCTTCTTGATCTGTGGTTTAAATGTTTGTTGCCTTTGCAATTAGCACTGATTGCTTAAGAGAATGGTTTGTTTTGCAAGGGCTGCTTTCAGTTTAGTGGGTTCTGTGAATAGTTAGATACAATGCTTTTATTTTGAGATGGTGGTTCAGTCTTTTTAGGGCATTCATTTCATTCTTACTAATTACATATATTGCAGAAAGGATGCTTCGGTCCATACATGGAAAACACACACACACACACACACACACACACCTAATGGAATGGATTCTTCTCAAATAGTAAGAGAAAATGATGAAATTAAGAGAATAGATATGCCTTATCCCATATCTTAGATTGTCTCCTATTTCAACCAAGTTTATTATACTTCGTATTGTTTTGATGCCCTTAAATTCAGGAAGACAACTATCTTTTCTATTTTATGTTATGAAAAATAGCAACACCAGTAAATATAACACTATGTGAAGTGAATGTATGCTAGATATAATTATAAACATGACTCCTACACAGGTATAATGAAATCTTGTTAGAAAAGAATTATTTTATTGTGATGAAAAATTAGCCAGTAAAACACATACACTTACACACACAGACACACACACACACACACACACACACACACACAATTCATGGTGGTCCTGAAGCTGGGCAGATTTTAGACATTTTTGTGTGTTTTGAAATGTTTTGTTTTTGTGATTATGTTCTACTAACCAGTTCAACACTATATAACTCCAAGATTTTTGTGTTAATAGTTTAGAAACTCCATGTCACTTTCATATTTATAGTTTTATGAATGAAAATGAAAGGACACATCTATACAACATATTTTACTATTTCAATACTGTACATCAATTGAAGTGTAAATTTAGCACTCATTGGCTATTTTATTTAGAGAAAATAATGATAAGGAAGAAGCAAGCACTAGAGGAATGAGAAGGAAGCACAAGAGAGAAGAGGAAAGAGGGAAGAAGTAAGAAACAAGGCCTCTATAATTATACAATAATTGCCTTAAATATATGAGCTGTGGCATCTTCTCTTTGGTCAAAGAAGACTTTTATCCCTCAGATTAATATTGATAGAAGATGTGACCCAGGATAACCTTCATTCATCTTCACTGGCATAAGAATTCTTAGAGTCCCTTGGGCCTTGCTAGCAACTTATTAGTAGTAGTATTTTTCCTAAATGGGCTTCTAAATAAGTTTTTCTCAACTGGACTATGATATAAAGAGTTCTTATTTTCTCATATCCATATTTCTGTCCTCTGCTAGATCTACAGCAGTGCTCACTTCACTTAGAACTTGCACTGGCATTGTTGCTTGGAAACCAATTGCCTAGTTTAGGCATAAAAAAGACACCTGTTGTCCCTCAATATCTATCAATGTTTAAAATTTCTATTACTGGGAAAACAAGATATATTTTAACATATATTCAAGCCTTCACATTTTGGGTACTTCAAAGAGACCTTCATGGATCCATTACTCAGGATACTGCTGATGTACTGAAGATGAAGAAGAAGAAGAAGAAGATGACTTTGTCACTTAGAATCATTATCAATAATTTTATTGTCACATCTGCTATTCATGAGATGACTTCTATGAGCCAAACGGAGGAAATAGAAGTAGGATTGAAGAAAAACAAATCATAATTACAGGTATAAATAGAAGAGACAAATATTGAAGAGAATCATGTGAAATTGAAATTGAAAGAGATGGACCTTTCTTCCTGCAGAATGATTGAATCTTTCTAGAGAATCACCTAGGGAGGAGTTAGAAAGAAATGACCCTTGTTTTAAAGAATGATGCATACTGCTATGAATAACAGCTGAAGGATTATGGGATGGCTCTAACACTTAGAATCTCAGTTATTTTTATCTTTAGTGGTTCATAATTCTTTTTGTGTAAATAATCATAATTATTTCTATCTATATCTTTACTAATCATCAGAAAGTCTTCTGAAAGAGCTTCATTAACCTTCTGCTATTAATGTTATTAAGTGCTGGTTCCTATAATGTCATACTGCCTAGTCTAAAAGTATCAGGAAATACAGATCTGATGAAGCTTCCAAGCCCTCCATGAGTTTGAGTCTAATTGTTCATTAAAAAATATGGTTTTTAAACTTTATTCAGTCTCTCTCTCTCTCCCTGTCTCTCTCTCTCTTTCTTTCTCTCTCTCTCTTTCTCTCTCTCTCTCTTTTTCTTTATGCATGTGTTTGTGTGTGTGTGTGTGTGTGTGTGTGTGTGTGTGTGTGTGTCCTATCCTGGTCAGAGGAACACTTGCTGAATTGTTTCTCTCTTTCAGCCATAGTTTCTGGGCCTCAAATTCAGATTGTTAAGATTTTACCCACTGAGCCTCCATTTTCAGACTTTAAATATTTGTGCTTTATTGTCTTAAGGATGTTTAACTTTTAGCATCAACCATTCTCTAGGAGACTATATTTACTTCCTTTTTGTCTCTGATTTTTGTATAACTCATATAACTATCTTGAATGATGCTCTCATTCTGATTTCTACATCAAAAATTTTGTTAACATGTTATCTTTGTCATGGTCTCATCAACATTCCTTGATGATAAGATGTAAGAATGGCAGCAGTACATTCGTCTCAGAAATAAGCACACAATGATGAGCTGGAACACAAGTGTAGGTCGTGCTTTAGAAAGAAACCCAGTTGAACATCAACCCTTATCTTTTTAGACAGAGTAATATTGGCCGATCTGTGTTTGCCTATACTGGACTTTATACTACCGTTTTTCACATCTGGCTCCTGACTTCCCCAAATAAAAGTAACTTTCTCTTTTCATATTCTACAAGCTTAAGCTTGACACACTAAAAACAATCAAATTTATAATTTATTCTTATATTCATATATTAAGCATTCACTTGTCCTAGGCTTGTACATACAGTATATGCACAACTAAAAACAGTCATAACACTTTAGAAGATTGTAAATTCAGTATATAAAAATGCTATTATTTCTATATGTACTGTCTATCAGAGGTCAATGGTAAATTTGGATTCTATCTTTCTAATGTGAAATCTTCTGTGTTACCCCCTTTCACATATGATTTATTTAGAATGCTTGATAGGCAAGAGGTAAGAGTATGTCATGGCCACACACAAATATTCATATCATTTGAACATTTCATGTGTTCTACAATATTCATGCAGGCTTGATTATTAATTCCATGTGATAGATGAATGAAAGGATGCATATAGGTTAATTGAATTGTTTTAAGTCATTCATCCATATTAAACCCAAATAAAAATTCAGCATAGAGTGATGAAGGTTTTAGTCAAAGCATCATACCTTCCACTTTTGTGCTTTATTTCACTATTGTTAAGCTTTGGTGAAGTCTTTGACAAAATATAGAAGTAGGTACCATGCCTTTTCTTTTGACAACTTGTGTGATTTTGTAAAAAATGCTGAGTTAACATATATACTCTGTGGTGAGAATGTTATTATAAGAACGGGTTGGGTTACAGAAGCACACACTGTTCTTTGGAAATTGTGTACCTTCACACTGCCCCAAAGGGAATAGACGCATACAGTTTTGGCCCTTGTACTGCATTCATCAAAAGGAAACTGACTTGCGGGTGGGAAGTGAGGTTAGGCTCAGCAGAGACTTGCCACACTTTAGTAATTACTGGTTTCATGTTAATTTGGGGATTCAGTTGCGTCTAGTATTATTACTACTTCCAAGATTTCTAGCTTTTTTCTTTTTTCTTTTCTTTTTTCTTTTTTCTCAATCTGGGACAAAGCAATGTTTTTAAGGCAGTTAACCTTGTTGTAGACCAGAAACACCTTAGTTCTCTTCAAATGGATAATTTATTCTTTTCATGATGCTTGTTTAATGATTTCCGCGAGAATTCTGTTTTAATCAGATAATCTAACTTTATAAACCCCAATATGTTTACTTTTTAACCATAAATTTACAAAAAAATATTTTAAATGAAAGACTAAAATATCTTTACTGGCATTCCTATGAAGCAGCTATAATGAGAAACACTCTCCTCAGGCTACTGAAGAGGAGGACAGACAGTTTAACATTCTCTGTCTCAGAAGCCCTTGGTGAGGGAGTCAGGGGAGGGCTTCAAGTGGGTTCCATCACCACTCACTGCAGCCCTTTCTTCTGCACTGCTTCTTCTAGATTTTCCGATGTTCTGCCTGGTACATGCCCATTGACATGCTGCTGGCCTTTGGCAGTTTGAGGTGTAAAGCTGGGGGATATGCTGAAAGGCTGGGTGACATCCACACATCCCTGGTGTTGACTGGCTGCATGAGAGATGAGGCAGAAAGCAAGTCCTGTGCGTTTACAGAAGATGGAATGAGTTCCATATGCTCACCATGGAGGCCGCCCATGTTTGCACAGTAAGGATTTTCTCAATGCCTATATTTAATTTCCATGCAAAGTGCAGGCTTTCCTAAAACCCTCACCACATTTACCCATGTGTCTGTGTAACTCAGAATGTTTTCCTTTGTGAATCACATGTTGAGTAAAATAGCTCTGGACCACAGGCACTATTAATTTATTTACATGAGACAAAAGATGTATGTGTGTGTGTGTGTATGTGATTTATGTTTGAGCTCTGACTTTGCCAGCCCCTTTCCTCTACCCTTGGCTTCTGGGCTTTATTGTTCTTTTTCAATTTTTCTTTTCTCTTCTTTCCTTTTTCTTCTTTCTTTTCTTTTTCTTTCATTTTTGACTACTATTTGATTCATTGTGCCAGTACTTGACTTTGCCATGTGTAAGTAAGCAATAGTGTTCCAGCTTTTAGTCACCAAATTCTGAAGTTTTCCCAAAGCTAAATTGTTCAGATTGCTTTCTTTCGCCATGTTTATAAATCAGAAGGTTAGCTGCAAATGAACAGATTGCCCAGAGTAAACCCTGATTCAGTGAATCTCACCTCAATTCCAGCTCTAGCACTGAGATATTGATAATCACACAAGTGTGATACTAGGAGACAGAAATGGCTGCTGAGATCTGTCTCTCAAAAATCTTTCATGTAATCTCTTCTCTCTCCTACCTTCGCTCTCCACACACAATTTCTTTATGTATGAAAGAATTAAAGGGTACTTCAACAGGTGAGATAGAAAAGATGATGTTCTTTTTAAAAATGTACCTTTATATATTAAATTTTCTTATGAAAATGCTTCATTACCACAAAATGAATCACATAATAGATTTCATTTTATTTTATTTTTCACAGCTACAATGTATAAAATCAATGTCCATTTTACCAAAAGTAATCCACAGATTCCAAGCAATCACCATCAAAATTATAACACAATTTTTCACAGATCTTGAAAAAAAATTCTCAGCTTCGTATGGAAAAACAAAAAACACAGGATAGCTAAAACGATCCTGAACAATAGTAAAAGAACTTAGGGAGGAGTCACCATCCTTTACGCCAAGCTGTACTACAGAGCAATAGTGATAAAAACTGCATGGTGTTTGCACAGAACCAGTCAGGTTGCTCAGTGGAATTGAATCAAAGGCCCAGAAATAAACTCACACATCTATGTACATTTGATTTTTGACAAAGAAACCAAAACCATACAATGAAAAGGGGAGAGCATCTTCAACAAATGGTGTGGGTTTAACTGGATGTCTGCATGTAGAAGAATGCAAATAGATCCATAGTTATTAGCCTGCACAAAACAAGTGGATCAAGATCTCACTTTAAACCGAGGTACATCAAATCTAATAGAATAGAGAGTGGGGAATAGCCTCAAACACTTCAGTACAGGAGAAGACTTCCTTAACAGAATGTCAATGGCTCATGCACTAAGATCAACAACTAATAAATGTGACCTCCTGAAACTGACAAGCTTCTGGAAACCAAATGACACCATCATTAGAACAAAATGACAGCCTACAGATTAGGAAAGATTATTAATATTTTCCTGACATTCATATGATTGTTATATTTATAGCCAACTATTACATATTTCAATGAAATATTTTTGTTTATCAGTTTTAATAGTTTTCAAAATCCTATTAGTCTCACTGACAAGATGAAATTTTACTTTTTGTGTGCAAAGATTTTTTTAAATTATTTATGTGAGTTTGTGCATGTGTACACGTACATACAAACACATATATGTGTGATGGTTATATGTGAACATGCAGGTAAGTGCCACAGGTCAACTATGTAGAGTCAGTTCTCATCCTTCCTCTTCTTTAAGTGGGTACCAGGGATCAAACTCAGGTCACCAGACTTTTCTGACAAGCATCTTTACCCACTGATCTAACTCTCTGGCCCTTGAAAATATTTGTAAACTTATCATTATATTTTATGCAGTTGACATTGTGTTATGCTATGTCCCTTTGTTTTCACTCTAGATGTGCCTCCACAAACATCTTTCCCATTTTGTAACCACCTTAAAGGAATTCTGGTAACATGAGCAAGTAGAAGAGAGTAAGGGGTATATATCTTGCTTCCCACCCATAATTAACACATGTGGAAAGAAGTTACTGAAAAGAGTGATTCTTAAGGGAGATGTGAGGTTTGTTTTTAAGCCAACATACTTACCCTGTGAGTTCATCAACCAGTATTTGGTAAATGAGCTTATGCTTGCTAGAATCAATGTGAAGTGAGTTAGCAATTTGGAACACAAACTGCTCGTATCATTTAATTTAAGGGTATACATACTCGATGTATGAGCTATAAAGAGCCACACCCATTGGAAAAACCCTATTATTGGAAATCAATAAGAAACCATTCCTTCAGGCAAAGCAACCTTTTAGTGTTTGGCCTAGCATAAAATTTATTTTATTATTAGAAAATAAAACTATGTTTTATGGACATGACAAAAATTATCTCTAAAGTCTGCTTTGTTAGGGATTTTTAAAGCATTGGTTTGTTTGGGTGCCTGTGATATCCATTTGGTCCTCATAAGCACTCAGGAAAATGGCACAACGTCCAGTGCTTTTTATATAACATGTGTTTAAGAATCAAGCTGAAACAACATTAGTATTCACTATTGAGAGCAAAAATCAGCTCCCCAGTGTGAAACACATTTTTTAGTTCTGTGTAAATGTATCTGTCTATAAATGGGCATGTGTGTACTATATCATTATGTAAAACATATTTTCTTGTGGATGAGTGTAAGAATATTTGACAACTATAGAAAGAAATCAATATATTTTAAAGTATTACTAGTGTTGTTTCTTCTCTATTCCTTCAGAGGCAATGGTACTAAAGGAATAATTGGCTTTTTGTGTGGTCAAATGTAATCAACAGGTTAAAAACTAAAAATCTTGGACACATGTACAATAAGTGATTTTCTGAGTATTCAGTGAACAATTAATATTCTATGAACAGTTAATCAATATTTTAATTATTATTTTTCTATGCTATGCTGTCAATATTTTCCAACAAGAAGAACAACAAAGCCCTTTTAGCTTTCTTCCCTCAATTAGGCTGTATCTGCTCCTAGTATTCCTTAAATCCCAGAATTGTATGTGTAGCCATTGGCATTTACTAATTATTGCCCATAGACTATACATACTGGAAGATTGAAGGATAATTTTTATGGTTTCTGGGCTTTCAGCTCTCACACCTGAGTGATTTCAAAAGACTCAGGTAAGAGCTCATCTGATACAGGGAAAGAATTGATAATTGCAAAATGCATAAAATAGCACATTAAAAAAATTCAGTGTCTCTAATCAGAAAGGGATGTGTCAAAAGTTTATATCTGTTTAAGTGAAGACAGTGTGAAGGCTTGTATGTGAAAGATTCAACATTTATATCAACAAACTCTAAGTAGTATTGGCCAATATTAAGTAATATCATAGATAGATGGATAGATAGATAGATAGATAGATAGATAGATAGATAGATAGATAGATAAAACTGTTAGAGAAGAAAAATAGCCACTATTTCTATAACTCAACCATTTATTTGTGTGAAAAATTGTAAGGGGCATAAATATTTTATTCTTAAATACTTCAAGAATGATTACTTTCTTAGATGCTACAAAATGATGACAATAATTAGCAACATTTCAGAAGAGATGAAAATAAATGAGAAAAATCATTCTAAGCTTCTGAGGACATATTTGTGGGGACTTTACAGTTACTAGGGAACAGAACTTTAAAAGGACTAGCATAGAACATAACACTGTTATGTACAACACTCTCTGAGTTATTTATTTTATATATGTGATCCAATTCCTTGGTAGTTTCTTTTCTTTTTATCTTTTTATTGGTTCTCTGTGAATTTCACACCATGTACCCTAATCCACTCATCTCTGCCTCCTCTCATACCTGTATTCTATCTTTGCTTTAATCCCCCCCCCCCATAGAGAAAAAACATAGTGTGGACGCTTTGTAGTATGTCATAGTGTACTTCATAGTATATCTTTTTTCCACACTGCTTGCAAATGTTCATTGCAATGCCTCCTTGATGTGATGCAACGCCTCTGACTTCTGCTACTCTAACAATATTAGGACATCACGAAAACTCCTATTGAATATCCTGTTGTTCTGTGTCATGGAGATCCTGTAGTTTTAGATCTGTAACACAGAGCACTTCATGCACTTCAGCAGTTCATCTCCCACTCTCATTTCCTTGAGCTCATCAGGAAATATCAGGGTCAGTGCTCTCCTGCTGCCCAGGCAAGGTACAGGGCCTGCTTTCTGTGTGCTGCAACCAGAGAGAGATATGGCCAGTTCTTCCACTCTCATGACCTCATGGTTTGCTCTCCCACTTGCCATAGATAGCAAGAAACAAGGGATGGTAGGAGAGCATCTTTTCCTTGTCTCCACCACCGCCAAGCAGACAAAAGGAAAGGCTGAATGTTCTACATCCTCATCCTACGTGCTAGCTCACTCAAGACCCCATATCTAGGGTTAGCTCGACGGTGCTACCCAGGTAAGGTTAGCTCGACTGTGCTACCCAGGTGAGGTACGGGCCCACTTTCCCAAGTGCTGCAACAGGTGAGGATCAGGACCAGAAAGGTGTTGAGGTGTCTGTGTGTGTGAGGTTGGGGGGAAGTATCTCTTCCTCATTCACCCCACCACTTGGAAGAGGAGTGCTAGGACCAGTTCTCCCAAGCTTGAATCCTAGTGCCAGCTCACCTTCAACTCCTGCAACATGCATGGCCCTGGCCCTCGCTTTCCTGAACACTGCGGCTGTCTAATCATCTCACTAGATGCCGAGAAAGCATGTGACAACATTCAATACCTCTTCTTGATAAAAGTCCTGAAAAGATCAGGATCCAAGGCCCCATACCTAAACATAGTAAAAGCAATATACAGCAAATCAGTAGCCAACATCAAACTTAATGCAAAGAAACTTTAAGCAATTCCACTAAAATCAGGGACTACACAAAGCTACCAACTCTCTCCCTACAAATTTATTATAATATTTGAAGTCCTAGGCAGAGCAATTAGACAACAAAAGGAGGACAAAGGGATACAAATTGGAAATTAAGAAGTCAAAATTCCACTACTTGCAGATGATAGGATAGTATACTTAAATGACCCCAAAACTTGCACCAGAGAACTCCTAAACCTGATAAACAACTTCAGCAAAGTTGCTGGATATAGAAATTAATTCAAACAAATCAGTGGTTCTATTTCTCTTTCTTTTCACCACTTACTTGCTCTTCTTTGTGGTGGCCAGGATCTCTGAGTGTCAGAATTCATCTGCGGTATGATCTCAGTAGTGTTATGCTCTGCTTTGTTCTGTTACTGCACAGTGGCACTATTCAGGAGTCATCTTGGGCATGGTTTGCCCTCCCAGGTCTGCCTAGAATTATTTAACTTGTGGTCATCTCAGGCTAGCTCCCTGTCCAATTGTGGTGGCACTAGTTTGGTGGTGACTTCAGGCTCAGTCCTTACCTGTCTCATGCCAATGGCCCCATGTGAAGGTGGTCTGTCTTGGACTCATTCCCACCTGGGGCCTCAGTCCTAGGCAGGTTCTTCTTCTATTCTCCAGCTTGGTCCTGGTACTGGGAGCCAAAGGCATCTGTACAACACTGTACCGCTGGTTGTCTCAGGCTAGTCCCTGTCTGAGTCTCCTTTTTCCTGACTGGTGTTCTCAGATTCACTTTTTCCAGAGAATGTTAGGCTGCTAATCATTTAGATATTCATAGGTCAGAACACGAAGGGTAGATATAGCCTCTCTCTTTTCTTCTGCCTACTGATGCATGCATGATACTCTAAGTCTAAAGGGGAATAGAGGTGAGTAGAGGTCTGAGAGAGGTGGGGTACCAATATTACCAAAATACATTCTCTGAAATTCTCAAAGAATTAATAAACAAAATAATTCCATAAAAATAGCACTGTTCAAGAAATGAAAAAAATGATGTGGTGGTTGTGAACAGATACTATTCTTCCTGAAGACCAGAGTTTGCTTGTCAGTACCCAGACATAGTTGCTACTACTTCTCTTAATTTCCTGCAGTTCCTGGTCTGTGACACACTCTTCCAGCTCCACTGTGACTTTGTTTACAGTTAATATTCAAAATAAAGTTATAGCAACATATACTGCACTGTGATATATCAATTAATATTTTTAATTTCTAAAACAGTGCTAATGTTGTATCTGGTATTATACAAGTCTTTGAAGTACAAATAAAATATCCCAAAATTACAAGATAAGAATTGATTTTACTGGAGCATACAATGATGATAGAGTTTCCAAGTAATTAAAGTCTCAGATAAAAGGAAGAAAATAAAAAGCCAAAAAATAACTTAGGATATAGCGTGCTAAATTTTATCAAAACGATGAGAAACAAACTAAGAGGTAATCATCTATGAACCAAAGAAACACACAACCACCCTGGTAGTATAATCAAATAGCTTTAATCAGCTATACAAACTCCTAAAATCCGAGAAAGTACACATTTTAAAAATAAAAACAATTGTGAATTATGGTAGAAACACTACTAAAGATAATGTAAGTCAAGAGAATGTATACTAATATTTTTTCTTGCTGGAAAAAAGCTCTCGACCCCGAATTTCTCTTCATGTTTGCTTAATACAACAGTAGCTGTTCTGAGACATACCATTCATCCTTAACTAGCAAACTGAAGAAAATAACTCACCATGTAACTTATTTCATTCAAGAGATAACAACACATTCCTGAGATAAAGCATGCAGACAGGCCTTCCTAGGAGTAGGAAGCAGAAGAGTAGACACTTCTCTAGGTTTTGACTAATTAATCCATGTACACTCCTCACTCCCTTATTCTGGTTGGAATGTAAAATTTTTATTGCCTGACTTGGTACTGTTTTCCTTTGGTTTTTCTAAAACACTGCTTCTATTCTCTAGAGGGGAGAATACTAGCCAAAGTCTGCTAATAATCTTTCTCCTTTTTCTCTCAGCTGCTCAAATGTCTCTGAAGCTCCAGCCTGTGCAATGCTATTGGAGGTCTAGCCTGTGCAGTGCTATTGGAGGTCTAGCCTGTGCAGTGCTATTGGATGTCTAGCCTGTACAGTGCTACTGGAAGTCCAGCCTGTGCCGTGCTATTGGAAGTCCAGCCTGTGCAGT
>NW_021604565.1:6996330-7010585 GCF_004785775.1 Grammomys surdaster
TGCTATTGGAAGTCCAGCCTGTGCAGTGCTATTGGAGATCTAGCCTGTGCAGTGCTATTGGATGTCTAGCCTGTACAGTGCTATTGGAAGTCCAGCCTGTGCCGTGCTATCAGAGGTCCAGCCTGTGCTATTGGAGCTCATTTCATCTCATTTTCTTCATCTTTCATTAAGCTTTTTTAAAAAACTTGATCTTTTTACATGTCAAAATGATATATTATACAAATGTGACTATACAGATTTACTTTTAGAATTGAATTTAAGTCTTTATTTGTACACTTTTACCACAGCTCTGAAACAGAATGCTTTATATTGTATGTCCATTGGCTAGCACATTCACAGAGAACTAGTAGAACAACTGAATGTCATTGGAGGAATCTGAAAACATGGGAACAAGTGTGACTAGATCATGGATCTCATTCCACATAGTTTAATTCTATACAAAATTTCTAGTAAATGCCATAGGAAAATAGGCAGAAAATAACTTTGGTTAAGATAAAATACATGAACCATAGAAGGAAACTTATGATAAATTAGGTATCAAAAGTAAAACTTAGTGAAAGTGAATAACAAAATCACAATGCCAATCACAAATAATTGGTAAATATATTGGAAACATAAGTGAGAACATATTAATAACTTATAAATAAAAAGGGCATTCTTATGGGCCAAAATGGCAAAATCTTCAGAAAGCAATTTTAAAAGACAACTATTCTACATATCTGATAAGCCCTCCACTCTTCCCAAATGTGCATAGGTTAAAATTGTAGTGGAATTCCACTCAAGATGCTGTAATGATTAAAATCTAACGATGGCAGTATTCACGTTTGATATGCAACTAACTGATGTGAGTCCTTCTAAGTTGCACGTGAAGTTTCAGAATGCACAGCTACTCTGCATTTTCTTATACAGTTAAATGTATTTCTGCTATAAGACCAAGCAATGCCATGTTTAAGTATATACTCAAGACAAACTTGCTATAGACATTGCATACAAATTCCCCAATTTACCCACATGATATAAACAACACTGTGTGCATGGTGACAGTGGAACACAACTCAGCAGTAAAAAAGGATTTGTGTATAATGAGGGAAGCATGAATGTATCTCAGACATAAAAAGTGATGAATAAAACAGACACAAAGTAATAAAAAAAATGTGTGTCTTTTTGCACGAATTCCTATGAAAGGAAAAATGAACCTATCAACACAGGAAGCATGTATGCATTATATAGGACAGTGCATAAGAGCAAAGGGCAAGTGAACTATTTTGAGATAATGAAGCTACCTGTCTTGGTTGGAAGAACAATTATTATAATTATGACATCTACTATCATCAATGACGTGGTTGCAGAATCACTGTACAGACAATACTTTCCTATTACCTTTGATAAAAATTACATAAATGCTACATTAGAAGCTTTAAAATATTGCCCTGTGAGTTTACTGTAAATGACATTAATGAGTATGTGTCCAAAGCAAGGATAATGTATTTTGAATGTCTTGTTATACAGAACTGATAAATACATAAGGTAAATACACTTATTCTTATTTTAAACTATAGAATATACATGTTAACAGAAATAGCACATGATATGCATCATATATATGTTTCAGTAAAAAATGAACTTAATGTTATCCTGGAGATATAGCTTAGTGCATAGTTTTGCCTAATATCATTGTGCCTGCTTCTATCCTTTGTATTGCCAAAGATAAGTAAATAATCCAATACAAATTTTAAGATGAGACTAATTAATTATGAAGATTCACATAACAGTGAATTGAAGAATTAAGTTTTCTGCTTTTGGAGGAGTTGAGCTCATATTGAATAGATGGAATTTCAAACCCATAGGATAATCTTGTTCTTAATTAAACAAATCAAGACAAATACACAAAAGCTTTAGAATGATTTTAGTTTAATAGCAAGAATTAACTTTGTTTACTTTAAAAACTATCATGTTTCTTTGTTTTGATGAGTTAATGATATCAAGTATGTTATAAAAATATGTTAGACGTCAACAATTGTATTAACTAATCTGTAAGATGATACATAATATTAAAAATATGACAGTTTTACCTATCATTTTTTAAAGTATAAATTTATATTTCACTAGTACAGAGTGCAGAGGAAATTGTGTTTATTAAATTTGTTCACAGTCTAAATATTTAAGTACATAACCTGAAAAAAGATGACAAAAATACACGTAGATGCAACAAATTCCACAGTAAGAATATTTGTATAAACAGTGCTGTTTATATTAGCTTTATAATAGATAAATGAAGCTACATTCTTAATGCACTGTTACTTTCTGAAACATTCAAGTATTAGTCAGGACCAATTGAATGAATTAATTAAATCATGAAACTTTTATGTGAAAAATTATCTAGGATTTTAGAGGCTATTTTAAAATAGAAACTATTTCTGAGAGTACTTTGAGTGTAGTACTGGAGTGTTTTTACAACAGCAAGTGTGTTTAGTATCTGATTGTGCAATCCAGGAAAATCTCAGAAGAAAACAGGAATGATAAGCTTATTAACCATTTAACATTGCTAGGGTATCTACAGGGTTTTCATGTAGATATCAATAATTGACTATGAACTACCCTCAGACATGGTTCACTTGAGTTTCATCAAATATGACAACTTACATTACCTAGATCCTTCCAATCCCACTGACCTTACTGTGCTGAAGTCTACCTAGCTTTGATGAAAATGGTATAGTATAAGTTAATTTAAAATTGAAACAGACTCTTCCGACTTCAAAAACTAGGTCTTCATAGTCACCTAAGCATCTATTGGTATACAATTTATTTACTTATACTTTCAGAAATATGAGTAAGTGATATGGCAATGGTGCATTGATTTAAGTTTTGTTTTCTGTGGAAATATCCAACGGATTTGGAAACTGAACACAACTTACTATATTTAAAATACATAGAAATTAGGGAGTAGAATCAGCAAAAACACCTATTACAGAAATTTTAATCCTTCATACTTGCTATATGTTTTGAGATAATGCTGTCTTATTACCTCATCTTTTCAACTTACCTAATGATCACATACGTTCTGTGATAACTATTCTGAGTTGACAATTTCACATACACAGGGAAAGGGGACTACAAGTGAGGCATTTTCTCCATCCAATTGGCAAATGGATATGTCTGTGTTTCATGTTCTTGATGGAGGAGGGCCCAGTTCACCGTAGACAGTGCCATCCCTGTGCGGGTTGCATTGGTTATATAAGAATGCAAGTAACAGAAAGCAAGACAGGATAGCTTGTTTCCCCAAGGTCTTGAAATTCTGCTCCCAGATTCCAGCTCTGAGCTTCTGCTTTGCTTCTCTGGATGATGAACTGTAAAGTGTAAGTTGAAATAAACCCTTCTTTCTCTAGATTGCTTTTGGACAATGTTTTATCACAAGAAGAAAAACCAAACTAAGACACATGTCTTGGACTTCCGGTTTGGGACCGAGCCTAGAGCAGGTCGCAGGCAGCAGCTCCGTACCCAACCGCAGAAAACCAAGAAAAACAGGGACTCCCAGGAGCTTGAACTCACGCAGCATCCCAGGTAAAATTGAATCACCCATGATGCCTGCTATTAGAAGTTCTAACCCAGATGGACCAGAAGCCAGGAGCCTCGCCCTTACCCTCACCCCCTACCTTTTCCCACCTGCACAAGGTCCCCTGAAGCTGGGCAACTGCAAGATCCTGCTTGGCAACTGCAGATAGACTCAAAGCAGTGTACCATATCATCTGAAGAATAGCAGGGAGACCATAACTCAAGCAGTGTACCATTTCTTCTGAAGAATAGCAGGTTGCAGTCCTCCTCGCCCCCACAAATAACCAGGACCCGCCGGTCGGGTCAAGTGGCACCCAGACGTGGGGCTCGAGGCACGGACCCATCCGGACGGACCCTCATTGAGAGGATGTGCGCACGACATCAAGATTGAGCAAGACAGAGATCATCGCCCGTGACCTGTCATCCACGGAACCAGGTTGATGCTGCCATCAAGAAGGCAGTTGAAGTTCATTACCATCAGCTGAAAATTGCAGAGGATCCAGAAGTGACTCCGCAGGAGACTGACACAGCTGTCAGCTCCCCTGCCTCCCCCTACGGTTGACCCCTAGACTTCCACGCCCTCCAGAAGGGTTCCTGGTATGCCTGGCTTTGCCCTCATTTCTCTCGCTAGAGAGCTTGGCCTCTTGATCACCACAACAAAAATTGGCTTTTTCCTAAACCAAGGCCACCCTTGATATGGCCGCTAACATTGGGGAGCCTTCCTTTATGACAATATTACACCCCAAACTGACAAATGGTTGGTAACTTGAACATTTACAAGAGACTAGGATGGCTGTGAGTTAGCCCAATGACGGGATTATTGTAGGTCCACTTCCCAGGGGCCCACCCAATGCAGCCGAAAAGGAGTGCGTGGTGCTGGGAGTGGGTGCAGCCTACATGGCCTAAGACAGGGCTCTCACCCTCCTTTCACCCACATCAGAGTCCCTTGACGTTGCCCATCGTCGACAGCCTAAAGCCTTCGACCATCGATGTGACTCGTCTCACATCAGTGTTTTGGGGTTGTGAACTTGTCTAAGACCCCCCATAATTAGACATCCAAATTCAAAACTCACATAGTTGGTATTGAACATAAGAAGCCTTCTCTAACTAAACAGAGAAGGGGGAGATGCCAGAAGCCAGGACCCTCGCCCTTACCCTTACCCCCTACCTTTCCCCACCTGCACAATGTCCTCTGAAGCTTGGCAACTTCAAGATCCTGCTTAGCAACTGCAGATAGACTCAAAGCAGAGTACCATGTCTTCTTAAGAATAGCAGGGAGACCATAACTCAAGCAGTGTACCATATCTTCTGAAGAACTGCAGGTAGATCATAATTCAAGGCAGTGTACCATATAGACCATGACATGTTTCAAGGCACAGGCCAAGAAGATTTTGTACTTTTCCACCACCTGGACCCTCTTACCCCCTCCCCTTGTAAAACATGCTATAAAAAAGCATTTCATGTTCAAAAAAAAAAAAGAAATTAAAAAAAAAAAGAAATTGAAAAAAAAAAAAAGACACATGTCTTTTTCGGTGACAAAATGCTACCTCAGGCATGATCAAATTCATCACATAGATGAGAAAGTATTATCTCCAGTGCCCTACCTGAATTTGTTAGAAAATATATTATTCATCAGATATAGGCTTTAAGAGAAGATAGTAAATTTTTTATTTGTATCACCAGCATATAACACATTATATAATATATAATATATATAACAATCATTATATGCTCTCTCGGTATTTAATGCTTTGTGCACCAGAGCAGAATGTTATGCTCTAAATTCACACTGGGGTATTCTAACAAACAGTCCCTATGCACAAAATTCCCTTGGGATAAAGGACATTGTTTTACATACTGAAATTCAGAGAAAGTACTAAAATTTAAGTCAGAAGTCAGGTAAATATTTTGCAATTCACACCTTCAGAAAGTATTTGAAAAATCTCATAATTTCATGCAGGATTTATTGTTTGTGGGAAAGTCTTTATATAGCATATCAAAGTTGACAATATTTTAAGTTTATCTGCCCTTTTAGTTTGAAGCCTGCTTTTCAAAGGATGATAGAATAATGTTATTACCTGGTTTCTTCTACCATCATGACCAACTATAACATATATGTAAAACAATTTTGTTTTACTTTTTGATGCTTTGCTTCATAGCTTCAGATATTGTCTGTTCTAACAATAAACATGTTAACTGAGTACAGTTTAATTGTGTTATGCCATAAAGTTTAAATATTTTTCTAAAGAGAATCAATGCAGTGACCATGAACTTAACTGTAGTACCGTTGAAGGCTGAGGTTGGTATTTTAAACATGAATAACTGCTTAGATATAGATCAGAGAAAACAAAAGTAGACATTACACAAACTGGTGTACTTTTACATTTGAATTAATGATTGGCTGATTATATTATATCAAGTTTAAAATTTCAGGAAAGCTAATTGATGCTTGTGTTTTTTCCTGTTTTAATGCAATATTATTTCATCCAAAAACTATATTTCTAATCTGTAGTTATTCAATTTTGTTCATATTTCTACCATCCATGCCTCTTTAAGGTATGAGTGCATTCTTCTTCATTCAAAAGCATATAAAAATCATTTATGGGTCTTAGTTTTTGATCTACTAAGTATATCATCTGCTCAGATGTATCATATTTAATTTCCATATCTTATTAATATTTACATCATTTACATTTTATTTCACATGTAAAACTGTAGTGTAAATTTGAACATTTTTTCTGTTTATATTTTATTCTGAAATATAATTTAAAAACAACTTGATTCTTTTCAGGTTTTTTTTCAATATTATAAGTGTAACCTAAATAGGATTTAGTTTAGAGAGAATTGAGCTCTAATTCTAAGGCTACACATCTGAATACCCCTCCTAACTGGTGGGGCTTGTATTAAATAGTAGCAAATTGTATTTGCATGCTTTTTAAATGAAGAATTTATAAAAATTTCTCCCAGTAATTACAGTACTTAACATTTTCATATGTTTCACCCATAAGAAATTAATTTCAGTAGTAAAAATGAGGAAACTGAATTTGTCTTTTATAGATTAGCAGTCTTTTCTAGTTTTAATACCAATATTTTCCTGAATTATATGTATATTTTGTGCCACTGGCTTTTTAGAGTTTATCATTTTTATTAACAGTCTTATAATGCCCATTGCTATTTACAAGCTTAGGTCCAATATCTAAAATTCTTGGCTTAGGATGTTTTTATCTCTTTCAGTTGTTCAATGTGGGAGTACACAACACCTTCATGTTATTCAATCTTAGCAAGAAGCCAGATTTACCTATTATAATTTACTGATGGATGAATCCTCCTCTCCATGCTCATGGGGCCTAGTTAACTGTGCCTTAATACTAAGTATTTATACTAAGTAAAGCTTTGAAAATTATTTCTTGATAAAAATATATTTCTAATTATAATGATTATAAATATATTCCGGTTATGTGAGAATTCTTATTGTTCTCCTCTATCACGTATTGACTCCTCTATTTTTGTGAGAATTAAAGTAAGTATATTTCAGCATTGCAAACAAGAGAAATGAAATGGAAAAAAATCACCTTAGTGTCAGAAATATGTGTCATGTTATCAATCTTTTATTTTGTTTGAGGAAGACTTTACAAGATTTAACTAAAATTTCATCTTCAAGATCATTATAATGAAAGCAAGGAATTCCAATTTGATTAAAATAATTATGCAACTTAGTGTATTGAAACTTATTAGATGACTGCTCACAAAATCACCTTTCATTGCCTCAATATTAGCAGAGATTTGATGGTTTCTGCCTCCTATTTTAAGAACAGAGTCCAAATAGATTCGCCTCTGTGGCACAGTGATGTGCTTGCCAACAAGCTATTTTTCAAATGTTTGTCCTATAGATGAAAAGGACAAGTATTCACCAGAACTCAGAACGTAACTTATCAGTCTTAGAAAAAGCAGACCTTTTAAAAGTAAAATTTTAGTAGTATTAGTAGCAGCTCGTTCTTCATCTGTGATAAATTAGAGCCTTGAAATCCCACCTCTCACAACACACTGCATATGTGGCAACGTTATCACTCCCAAGAGTTGACTATTGGGAGTGATCATTTCTCTTATCAAGATTACAGAGTTTTAGAATATAAAATATTGACAAACAGTAACTCTTGTGCCGATTTATTCTGATTTTGTAAGAATTGATCACCTATTTTAAATAATATTAACCCATCTGACAATATATTTCTAAATTAATGTTTACACTGTCTCTTATCTTAAGGCAGTTTTACAAAGAATAGTACTAGGAAGATGATAAGCATAGAGATTTTTTAAATCAATTTAATTTCCAAGAATGAAAGCTTGTAACATGTATCATATATTAAGGAATGAATTCACAAGTATAAACTCATCTACATGGCTGTAAATGTAAAGTACATATCTGTAATCAAACCGCATCTCCCCCCACCCCTCTCTCTCTCTCTCCGTGTGTGTTTTTTTAGATCTTTGCTTTTGTGTGTATGGAAAAGAACACACAATCTTGTTTCACTGGGATTTTACCTCTTTGCTCCCTCAAAGTTGGAGTCTGCTCCTATTCTATCTGTACATCAGAGTAGAACGTGTCTGTATGCTATGATGATAGTCACTGTAAACAGATATTTATACAGTTGAGATCAGAGATAGAAGAATGTCAGCACCAAATCCACCCATGATGGCACATATACCAGATAGACGACAAAGTCTAACTCAGGTTATAATAGCTTGTGAAATACTTGAATCATATTTTGCAACCCTTGAAAGAATTCAAGTTGGAGATTAGCAGAAAACAGGCTCAGTTCTGTCCATAATCCTCTTCTATCTTCTAGCCAACAAAATGAAAACTTTAAAGCCGGAGGGACAAATAGAGTGTGAAGGACCTTCTCCCACATTTCAGGGAAAATCAAGACTGCTGTGTGCTGAAAATGGCTTCTTACAGTATTATTATTTTGCTGTCAGTTGTAGAAATAAAAATAAAGCCCTACATGGCAATTGCTCCTGGGCTCATTAATAGATATAACGGCAGTAAATTAGCTACTTTAATAATGTTCTGGTGATATAGAATAAAATCCTGTTCACAGAAGGTAAATTTATATAAAAACAAATGACTGTATTATCCAGAATCTTATTAAATTACTGACAATTGGGCACATTAAGGTAGGAAAATCTCTAGGGACAGTTCTTACTGAAGTAAAAGTGAAGTGACTTGGAAAATGGGAAGCAAAAAGCAGGGAAGGTAACGTATGAAGCATTGATGAGTGGGTGGGAGACCAGCCTCTGCATGCTGTAAAGTAGGAGAAGTGGGCTGAACATGGGTAGGAGCTTTATTCTCATTTAACAGTGCTGTATGTTTCAAGAGGGATGAACAGCCTATTAATTAAAAAGACTCATAAATCTATAACATTAAAATTCATTCTTTGAAAATGGAAAAATTTGAGACATCAAGTTAGTAGGATAAATCTAACATATGATATAAATTCATTTTCTTACTTTATAAAAATAATCATAGCAACTAAAATATACCAACAAGTAGAAAGTTAGTGAACAGAACTAAACTGTCCAACATGTATAAAATGTATGGAGGAGAGACATATAATATAGAATTTAAAGATACATCGTATTTGACTTTAAAAAGAAATGTATGCATTTATATCACCTCCATGAGGTGATTATACGTTATCACTATTATTGTTATTACTGTTATTGATGAGGACTGAACTGTCACTATATGCTGATGTTCCATAACTAGCAAAATATATGCTGGAAGATAAAAATGATCTTTCAGAGTACTGGGTATGTGTACTCAGAGTACTGGATATGGATCTGAATTAATTATGTATGTCTTCTTAAAATTTCCTTAAGAACAGACAAATGAAGACTCCTTTTTGTCCGCAATGGCAAACAGGAATCATCACATACAACTCTCAATGGGGGACTAACCACTGTCCTGTGGCTTCAACCACATAAGCAATCTGAGAAACATCAAAAGAGTTTGATACATGAAACAATGATAAAAATTTTTAAACTTCTCAAACGTAGTTCACTCAGGATTTGGTCTATTATATAATGTTCAGAAGAAAGAAAATTAGCACAAAGTGACCTATGCTAGACCAGACACCAATCAGTAAATTGACAATGTGGGGTAACATTCAATACTCAAGCAGTAGAAAACAGCAGTACTAAAATAAGGAGAAGATAAGAAAAGGTAGAATCAAAACAGTAGAAAACTACAAGGTTCAAGTTTCATGTGTTTCCTGGAGCTTAAGTATGGAAGAGAAAAACAAAGGAATAATTTAACGCTGTAAAATCAAGAGTAAATAAAAACAGTAGATAATAGATAGAAATTAAGTTCTTATTCTTTTTTTGGTTTTGTTTTTTTGTTTTTTGTTTTTTTGAGACAGGGTTTCTCTGTGTAGCCTTGGCTGTCCTGGAACTCACTTGGTAGACCAGACTGGTCTCGAACTCAGAAATCCGCCTATCTCTGCCTCCCAATGGCTGGGATTAAAGGCATGTGCCACCACCGCCCAGCAAGTTCTTATTCTTATGCACAGAAAACCAAAGAATAGTGGAACAAATCCAATGGTTTAAACATAAAAGGAAGTAACCCAGGAGCCGTGAATAAGCAGTGTATTTATTCAGATTAGTTTTTCTCAATATATTTTCAAGGTATTTTGTGGAATTATATTCTTAACACAATAACATGCACAGGCGTGTTAACACTAAAATCAACTGAAGGTTCAAAGCAATTGCATATAGTACAAAGATTCATTTGGTCAAGTTATATTAAAACAAAGATTGGAAATACTCAGCTTAAGACAAAACTACCAGTTCCTTAGCAACATGATAAGTGAAAGTAAAGTAGAGGAAAGGAGAAAGAGGATAATAGTATCCATCTATAGATACATAGGCTTGAAGACAAACATTCATGGTCGGCTAGATGGGACCTGCGGAAGGGATTTTGGTGATGGGAAATGAAAACATTGTCTCCTTGCTTGCTTTTCAATGGAAAATAGAAGCAATATCTCTTTGCACAATGAATTTCTGTGCCCACTGAAGTGACATAACAAAGTGTGATACATTATGTCACCTTGGTTGTGTGTATTTCTCAGTGCCTTTTGAGAATCTGGTATGAGCATTACAATTCAATAATGATACTGCAAAATTATGAGCATTGATTCATAAGTCTTAATTTTCTCATGAATGCCTTCCTGTTGATCCTATTAATCCATCAGTCAAATCTATGAATGAGAATGGTTTGAGTGGCGTATGTAGCAAGCCTCATACTTTTCTATAACGTATAATTTGTATTTCTTTATAAGTTTTTTTACTTCATTATATTTTAAATATTTCATACATTTTGACCATTCTTTACAAATGCTTTGAACAAATGAAATTAATGTTAATTTATTCCATTGTGGAATATATTTTATTACTTTTTAGCAGAAAATAAAAGTTCTTTCAGCTTCCCTAAAATCAATGTTGCCTTTACAAAACCAAAATATTTGCATTAAAATTATTCTTAAAATTATAAATTTCCATACTCATTAAAACTATCTTTATTTTAGTTATGATTATACAGAGAAATAGATACTTATTTAACTCCAATTTAAAGATTATAAAACATGACTATATCCCATAGTTTAAAAAGGAAAACAGTTTTTCATTGTTGAAGTTAAATAATGTATGAGGATTATAAAACCATCTTGATAAGGCATATGTCACATACAAAAAAAAATGTACCAATGATCTTCAAGATAGTTTTAGCTAGCTGAAAATCAGAAGTTATAATAAATATTTAACAAATAATCTCTGACTCATTTTAGATCATAATTCAAAAAGTATTGAGGTTCTTATAAAACGTGGAAATGATCATAGAAGTTTATGGAAAGCATAAACTTGATCTTTGGTATAGAAAATTTTTAAATTAGTCACTCAAATATATCATTGCCAAAATTAAAATTAATTCAAATTGTCTGCAGAGTTCAAAGGAGCTTACTCTTTTCCTCTATAAACTACTTATAAACTATATGTCAAGAACTAGAAATCAAAATATATGAATTAAAATCTATTTTTTATTTATTTATTTATTTATTTATTTATTTATTTATTTATTTATTTTTACACTCCAGATTTTATTCCCGCCCTTTCACTCTCTGACAGTTCCACATCTCATACCTCCAACTCATCCTCTGTCTCCATGAGGCTCTTCCCACCCACACCCCAACTCCACCAGACCTCCAAACACCCTGGGGCCTCCAGTCTCTTGAAGGTTAGGTGCATCATGTCTGATTGAACACAGACTCAGCAGTCCTCCACTGTATATGTGTTGGGGGACTCATATCAGCTGGTATATGCGGCCTTTTTGGTGATCCAGTGTTTGAGAGTTCTCAGGGATCCATATTAATTGAGACTGCTGGTCCTCCTACAGGGTCACCCTCCTCCTCAGCTTCTTTCAGCCTTTCCCTAATTCAACCACAGGGATCAGCTGTCCATTGTTTGGGTGTAAATATCTCCATCTGACTCCTTCAGCTGCTTGTTGGGACTTCCAGTGTACAGTCATGGTAGGTCTCTTTTAGTGAGTGCTCCATATCCTCAGTAATAGTGTCAGGCCTTGGGACCTCCTCTTGAGCTGGATCCCACTTTAGGCCTATGTGAAATATATACATATCTACTGGATATCAAATCCAAAGTGGTTAGCCTAGACGTTATGAACATAGAGGTAATACATGCAGACTTATCAGGTTGTATTTATATATCTGAAGTACACAGAGATAAATTCACAAATACACACAATTAAGATAATAGAGGTTATGAACTTCAAGAGAAAGCAAGGGATAGTGCACAAGAAATGTTTGAAGGAGGAAGAGAGATGAGTAAAGTACCTTATTATACTTTAATTAAAAAATAAATATTTAGGATTAAAAACATAAAAATATAAAGAAATGGTTATTTATATTAAGGTGTTTCCAGACTATCAGGAGAAGCAGAAGTAAAAATAGACAATTGAAGAAATATAAAAAATAAAATAAATTCTTATTGACTTTGTGGTATTAGCTACCCACACAATCAACAAGTGTAATGAACTCATTTCATTTTCTAGTAGATGAATTTATACTTAAATTATGCAGGTATATTTTTCTTGTTATCAATTACAATATAACTTTCTACAGGCACAAAGAATGGTGACATGGCTATTTGGATAATGGATAGTTAAAGAAGTGCTGAGTGAAGCTGATGTATTAGGATTGAAGATTATAAATGCATAGGAGCATTCAGGAAAAAGAGAAACAAGAGAATGATAAAATAAATTATTGTTCTATTGCTGCCATGGTTAGTTTATTTTACCAAGAAGCATCCATTCATGCCAATAGTTTTCATAAATAATTTGAAATTATATATTCAATATTGAGATTTCAAAAAGATTAGTAATTTGATTTATTCAAAAATTTAGAATACTGTGTTAGCACCATAGAACTCGTTGTTGGAAACAAAATAGGTCGAATCATCAAAATCGTTAATTATTATTTGTCACCAAGTTGGACAGAAATTTTATCATGTACAGGTCAATTGTGGGTCATAGGCTATTTATAATTTTCATCAATGACTTGGATGATCGGAATGTCTGTGAACTTAGTAATTTACAGTTCTCTATCATTGGAAAGCCTGATTAACACTTTGAATGTCAAGATCAGAGCTCAGCATGACCATGACATGACCTTAACAAATTGGAGAGGTGGTTTTAAGCAATGCAGCTCAATAAAACTACGACAGATACAGTTGTTAAGAAAATTGGGTAGAAAATGAAAATTGTAATAATGTAGCCGATACAATAGTGCTGTGAATGTGTTTGATAGAGCAGGATTTTAAAATATGATGGAATAAATTATATTGAGATGATTTGAATCAAGAAGGAACTAATGGGTGTTTTTTTTTAATTTCCTGTTTACTCTTGGTGTCTTTCCACAAAATAATGCTATTCTCCCTTCCTTTTCTCCTTCTTTTCCTCCTTTCTTCCCTTCTTCCTTCCTTCCTTTCTTTCTTCCTTCCTTTCCTCCTTCCTTCCTTCCTTCCTTCCTCCCTTCCTTCCTCCCTTCCTTCCTCCCTTCCTTCCTCCCTTCCGTCCTCCCTTCCTTCCTTCTTCCTCCCATCATCCCTTCCCTTCCCTTCCCTTCCCTTCCCTTCCCTTCCCTTCCCTTCCCTTCCCTTCCCCTCCCCCTCCCCTTATCTTATCTTACCTTACCATACCTTCTCTTCCTCCTTCTTCCTGTCCCCTTCCTCATTAGCCTCACTCATGACAGGGGGTACCTTAAGCACCCTTAAAAATTACTGTAACCCAGGTTAGCACCAAAACTTGATCTCCTGCATTAACATTCGGAGTTCTAACTGTAGAGAACTATATCACCATGTCTTACATATTATCAAATATTTGTATATATTATCAATTACCACAATATCCATATCACATTATATATTCCTGTGAAAAAAGTTTAAGAACAAGAAAAATATAAATAGTTTTGATGTATCACAAATCACAATGGCTTTTATTCCCAAGTAAATTTGTTCTTAGCAACTGTTTTTCAGAGAATCCTAGCAAATATTAAAGTATATCTTTCTTCTATATCCTATATATGCACATTTTCTATATATCTCTAAAATCCTCTCTCCCTCTCCCTCTCCCTCTCCCT
>NW_021604565.1:7010985-7039009 GCF_004785775.1 Grammomys surdaster
CCACAGTGTGACTTGTGTTTCTCTCTCTCTCTCTCCCTTCTTAGGTGTCTACCAATCCTTAAAAGATTATGTTATATGTAGTGACCATGTATTTTTGATAGTTGACAAAATAAATTTCTAATTATTGTGTCATTTATGTGAAATATGAGATCAGAGTTAAATAGTATAGAAACTTTCAGACTTCTCTTTCTTAGAAAATTTTAAAAGAAATGTTAATTGATTAACTACAAGTTTCTTAATTTTAGTTTTTATGAAATATAATGTCAAGTATATTAATAGAACTATCAATACATTTCTCATAAAATATACAGAGGACAGAGATAAGTAGGCTATTCTTTCCAAATGGTAAATATTCTAACCCAGAAATTCCCTCTAGATACAGAATCTTTCAGATACAAAAAAGAAAATGTTGGAGATCTTATCCAAAGTATCTTCCCAAATAATTACGAAGTTCTTAGATAGAAAGTGCTGCTGACAGTAAAGTAGAAAACTGAGAGTCAGAGAGAAGTGGATAGAAGTGCAATGGGAGAGGGGTTATTTATCTGGAACCTCTGCATTTAGGAGACTGAGGCTTGGGGATTTAAATTAGAAGCTAGCCAGAGCTTTATGTTATGCATTTACCATTTCAGCTAGGTCTGGGAAGGGCAATGAGCCAGACAGGGTTGGGTTAATTTGAAGAGTAATGTAAATTATATTTGTTAATTCTACCAAATGAGAGTGAAAATCATTACCCAAATTCTTTGGTCAAATTAAGCAAGTTTTATGTTTTGTTAGACAGGGGTATCTCCCTAAAGCAGGGTTTGAGAAAATATCATTGTGCCCAGGAGAAAGTGCAGTGAATATATTAGCCACAAATCTGTAAACCTAGTGGATTTTCAAGAGTTTAGGCTTATGTAGGAACCTGGAAGAACATTTCAAAATTATTTGTCGGAACATCGTATCAAGGAGGAGGTAAAGGTATAGGGCATGAAACATGTCAAATTCCAGAAATTGGGTTAAGGCACAGTTTACAGAAAACAGTATTGGTCACATCACAAGATGGCTTTTAATCTTAAAATGGAGTCAGGCTGCTACATTATATTACCAGTAGTGTTGTCCGAAACAATAGATATGTCAGTGACAGGTCAATACCCAAAATGTGCTGTAGACCTGGTACTACTCAGGATGATCAGCAACATGAAGACCTGCCAAAGAGACTACACTACAGGAGGAATCTAAGAAATAAGCAGCCATGGTGAAATCACTGTCTGAACAAGTTACAGCATAGGACAGCCTCACACTCATTTAGAAAGACAGAAAGGGCATTTGTAAGCTAATTGCCTTTGATTGAATGTGAGATCCAGAGAACATCGTTTTTTAAAAGTCATGTTTGTAAGCTGACTGAACTTTAACTGCAACATTGCTTGTGCTTCAAGATAATTTTTACTGATGCTGATACTTTACAATTCAACTTGAACCGGTACCAGATTGAATCCTGTCAATTAGAATTAGTTTTTGATTTTACCACTGTACTATCTTAAACACCTAGGTACTCTTACTTTGTATATATAATAGGAAACTATATATTTCAAGAAATAAATAACTGCAGGGAATTATTTTCGATGATTAAGGTAGTAAAAACTGTTCCACAATTCCAATAATATGTTATTTTTTTCTTGTTCGGCATGACTAACTTCCTCTATCAGAAATAAATTAAAGGTAATAATAAGATCTCAAGTGAGGCAGGGGGAAGAAATGGTTTTCAGTGCTACTGACATGGAGTTAAAGCAGAATGATTACACTGTGTGTGTGTGTGTGTGTGTGTGTGTGTGTGTGTGTGTGTTTGGAAACTGCAGAAATGGGAGGAACATCAACATGTATATAATCATAAGGATTGTAAAGACTTTTTATATTTCTGGGAAAGAATGGTTGATAAGGTTCAAGTTCTGCAAGTGTAAGAACATGTGTTTCTATGTTTGAAGACAAGCCAGCCATTTGCCAAGTGCCTTGTCCACTGCATCTTCTTTAGTTTTCAATGAAAATTTTCTTACACTTAGGTTCCCATTTCTGTTATAAATTAATAGTTTATTTTCACCCCAAACACTTCTAGGATTCTTGGTTTTATATTTTTATAAAATTTAATATCTACCATACAACATATTTTAGAAATTGCACTGACTAGCAAGCCAATGAATTATGTTCTGTAAGGGAAGCACAGAAAACAATCATGACCTGGAATTGGAAACTCACTTCCTTTTTCTGAGTTATATGAATTTTAATTTTTCTAAGCTTCATTTTGTAACAACATAAAGTAGAAATTATGTCTACTCTATATATCTACACATTTATTGTGAGAATTAAATAAGACAAAGTATTCAAAGTAAACAGTACGATCTTTGATAGGTAAATGGCAATTGTAATTTAGATTAAAATAGATGTTGGAACTTAAGAATCTTATATAATGTATATTTTGAAGTACAGGTTTGTTTGCCAGTTCACTTAATTTTTTTCTTTTCTCTATGGCAGGGCTAGTATTTCCTTTATACTGTGCTCATGTAAGGGTCATTTAAACATGGCACATTCCCATAGCATCTAGAATTTAGCAATAAATGTCTTGTATTTTTGTACCAAATAAATAGAGAGAATGCTAATATTCTACAGTAAATAAAACCTTTCAAAAGCTAACTTATCTAAATAATGACTTGGATCATACAAAACTATATGCTTCTTCTAAAGATATAGTACCTTGATGATGTGTAGTACATTTAATTTTTCTATGAATGAATGGCAACATTTACAAATGAGGTATTCTTTTGCATACACACAGTGAATAGTGTTATAGTGACAAAGACACTCCAGGAAAAGCTTGTCACACAATAGATTTTTCCTACTTGAAAAGAGGATGGGGACTGGACCACAGCTGTACATATGAAAGGGAGCCAATGCTGTCCCAAGTGTGGAAAGCACTCCAGATGTCAGTGCTACTGCTGGGACAACATTCATCAGAGCTTGTCATCTGGGCATTACTAATGCTGAAATATAGCCTTGGCCACAACTGTTGTCTGCCTTGTTGGAAGATGATGGTGTATGAAAACACTATAGTCATGCCAGAACAACTGTAGGTGGTTAGAATATGAGTATACCCTGGTGAGAAAATCAGTGCTCAGTTTATTTTGTCATAATTATAATATAAAATAGTTGCATCTGCAGACAAAGTATGATAGTTTCTCAATGAATGTTCTTTAGAAAATAGTATAGACCACACTAATAAGAAAGGTGTGTTGTAAGGCTCATTATGAGTGGCTCATTTGTTGGTTGAGCTTACTAATGATTTGAAAGAATGCTGATGTAGGAGTGTCAAGGTTTTCAGATCTGAAGTTTGAAATATAAATACCAAAGTGTATATTCACACACTTTCTACCTAACTTGGTACATTTTTTAGGAAATTTTCAAAGATTACTATTCCACAGCTTTGGTAAGCACTATATTTCTAAGATTAGATACAAAATACATGATGTTAAAATTATTTAAACTAAACAAATATGATTTCAGTTGAGCTGAACAGAGCTGAATTTAATCAAATGTTCCCATAAACTATCTTTTGGGTCACTTTGGTTTTTAGTTTTGTTGTAATCTGAAACTGGCAAATAGAACATATTTTGTCACTTTATAACCTATTCTATAAATATCAATAAAAGAAACTAATAGTAAACATATTTTGAAACATCATTCATCTTGCCTTATCTTATGCATGTATAAATGTAGTTTTAGATTTATGTGTTTTATCTCACTTTGGGTTTTTTGCCATTAAGAAAATCCGTAGCTCATTAATTGGATTAAGATCTAGAAGAAAATCATGCCTGGTACAAGAAACCTAGTCAATCACACAATGTTAAGGAAGTCATGGATTTTGGAGAAAAGAAAAAAAAAACTAGCCTCAGTTTACTAAAATAACATGATCCTTAACTAAATTTAAATATATTTATGCTCACAGATTAATGTACTCATTGGCCATCAGGGAAGCTTTGTTTTGCAACAGAGACCAATCAAAATAAAAGTTTTTGATCCCAGTGCCAAAGAATATATCTATAAAACAGTTCTTGCACATAAGGCTCAGGTAATATTCTACAAAGAGATGGCAGGAAGATTGTAGGAGCCAGAAGACTGATCACTAGCTTTCTGAATTTCTTTTAGAAATGGCAGAAACTATGCCCATAAAGTCTCACCAACATGGCTGGCTAAACATAGGCTAAAACAGGGATAACAATGACAGGCTTGCTAATGGAGACAGAGGAGGTGGAAAGCCCAAGAAGCCTCAACCCTCCACAAAAACTTTAGATGACTCAGAAATGCTGAGAGTGGGAAAATAGTCTTCCTCTGGGAAGAGCATATCATTTGGTTCTTTAACACTAAATGGTCAGCTCTGAAAACATACACACAAATAGTACTACACAGTTTGAGCAGGTTGTAATAATTTGAATAATTTGTAAGAGAGCTTTGAGTTTTATATGGGATAATTTATAATGGAAAAGGGGACAGGAAACAAGACTTTCTAGTGAGGTTTGCTAGAATTGAGTTATTTTTTGTTGCAGAAACTTCTATATTTTAAACCATATCACTCCTAGAAGCAGTTTAGACTTGTGGTATATGTTATTGTTTAGATATGAGATTTCTGTCATGTATGTTAACACATGTTCCTTACTTGGTACCAACTATTTGGAAGACCTTTGGAAGATACAATCAAACTATATAAGTACAGCACTGGGAACTAAAAAACTACTTGTTATTTATAGGTATGTATAGCTTGACTTTACTCCTGCTTTCTCTCTGCTTCCAAACCTACCTAGAAGGAGGAAGCAAACTCAGCTTCTCTCAATATTGCAAGGAGGTCCAAGCTCTCATTGGTGGACTTCCCTTCTAGAGTGGACATGACCTTTGAATCATGCTTCTGGCTAAATTCTCCCGTCTTCATGCTCCTTCTTATCAGTAATATGTGTAGTGATGAAATAAAGAATAAGTACAAGAACTATCATATGAAATTTGAATAAAAATTCAAAACAATAATTGTTTGAAAAATATAGTCATATGTATGTGTCTCTATTTGAGTGCATGTGTGCCTATGTATTATAATGAAACTTTGCTGGTATTACTAAGATTCCAATAACTTTAAAAGATGTGTCTTTGGGCTACAGAGAGTTACCTCTGCAATACAGAGTGGGCATGGATTGTACTTTTTCATGATCATGAAAGTTAATTATTTCACAGTCTACCAACCAGAAGTATCTAGTTTGACAAAATAATGAAATACAGAGTTCTCTCTCTCTCTCTCTCTCTCTCTCTCTCTCTCTCTCTCTCTCTCTCTTCTCTCTCATTCTTTTCTTCTCCCTCCATCCCTCCATTCTACCCCTCCTATCCTCCTAGTCTTTCTCCCTCACTCCTTCCTCCCTCTCTCCCTTCCTCCCTCCTTCCTTGCCTTCTTTCTCTGTCTTTTCTTGTCTTCCAATTTGAATCAAAATCTCAGATTTTGTGTGAAGCTAAGGATCACTTTCAGTTATAGATTCTCCTGCTTTCACCTGCCAAGTAAAGAGATTCCAACATGTGCTACCACATCCACTACATCCTGGTAGTAGAATGGCTTCTGATGAGCATAGGTAGGCTGCTATCAATACTGAAAAAAGAGACTGTCATCCTTCAGGACACATCACAGCAGAGTGCATACTTTTTGCAACTCCAAGTGCCCAAAAGTGGCACCAGATTTGGATGATGAAGAGATATCAGAAGAATCATCACCATGGCATAAATCATTCATCTAGAACAACAAAAGAGCTTGGGCTTGTTTACTCAACATGAGGAAAAGGGGACTCCTGTGGAGTTATAGTAGGATGACAGACGTAAGTATAAGCTGGTACCTCTAGGCCCCTCTCTAACAGTAGACACACCTGTTTACCAAGCAAGATCTGAGAGCAGGATACCTAACAAGTACTAAAAACCTCAGAATACATATTTGAATATCATAAACTTTTCTAAAATAAGGATTGGAGACTACAGTCCATTAGTATTTTCGGGTTTTTCATATTCAGAGCTTTCTAAGCAAAATATAGGAGAGACATTTGTACCCAACATTTGACAAACATGCATGCCTTAGAAATTGGAGACTAAGAATTGCTCCAGAACTATTTGCCTATATTTTCCTGTACTAAATGAGGAGGTGTGTTTTGTAACTTTCCAGGAAATGGTAATTTATACCACAAAGTGCATTTCTCTCTTCCTTTTCTTATCCTCTTCCATATGCTTTAATGACCTTAAGTTTAAAGTCAATTTTTCCTTCATATGCCTTTCAAAACTGTTTACTTACAAGTATAATCTTTTTTTGTCATCTGTTCCTTTATAGTCCCAGTATAGAAAGCTGGTCATGACAGTCAAACATTAATATATTTGGTTTATTAATAGGCATTTTGTAGACATAATCATATTATTAGAATGCACAAAAAGTAAAAAAAAAAAAAATGCTGTTTCCTTGGAAAGATGAGAATCAATCTATCTCATGATTCAGTGGTATTATTCTTGGTCATACACCCAAAGGATGTTTCCTCCTACCACAAGACCCAGAAGGATAAATATGGTATGTATTATATTCTTTCGCATATATTATATTCTTTCACATATATTATATTCTTTCGCATATATGGATATTAGCTATTAAGTAAATTATAACCAAATTATACTTATATATGCAAAGAGGTTACATATAGAGGAGGGAACTAGAATATACAGATGGATCTCTGTGGGAGAGGGAAATAAAATAGATTTTATGGGTGGACTGGAAGTGGGGAATGGGAAGGAGAGAATAGGATTAGGTGGGAGAAGGGAGAGGGAGTTGAGAGAGGGAATATGGAGAGAGATAGGCAGGACATTTGAGGGGTGATATAAAAACCTACTGTAGTGGAAAGTTCTTATATAAAGACAATCCTAACAATGTCTCCAAGTAATGAGGTAGACACGGGGGCTATCTCTTATTACCAACTGAGCTTCCAGAGCTTAGACTAGGTTGCATCCAATTGAATTGTTGGCTAATAGGCTAGCAAGAAAATCCCCAAACAACCCTGACTGTTAGCAAGACAATAAATTGTTCTCTGCAAATTGACAGGAAGGTGTCATTGCTGAAGACAGCACTTATACAAACACTGAATATGGTGAGGTCAAGCTGGTGTCTATATAGAACATTTGATTCTATGTTCTAGTTTCCTTTGTTAAGGAAAGATACTCTATAGTTCCCAAATGACAAACATAAATATCAACACAGTCCTTGATCTAATTGGACTTTAGCTTTGTGCAAGGTGACAAATATGGGCCTATTTTTATTTTTCTACAAACAGACAGCCAGTGAGACCAGTACCATTTACTGACAATGCTTCCTTTTATCCATTGTATATTTTTGGCATCTTTGTCAAAGATCAAGTTTCCTAAGTATATGGTTTTATTTCTGGGTCTTCATTTATATTCCACTGATCAACTTGTCTGTCACTGTACCAATACCATGCAGTTTCTATTACTATTGCTCTGTAGTAAAGCTTGAGGTCAGGGATGGTGATTCCCCAAGAAGTTCTTTTATTGTTAAGAATTATTTTACCTATTCTGGATTTCTTGCCTTTCCAGATAAATTTGAGAATTGTTCTTTACATGTCTTTGAAGAATTGTGTTGGGATTTTGATGGGGATTGCACTGAATCTGTAGATTGCCTTTGGTAGTATGGCCATATTTACTATATTAATTCTGCCAAACCATAAGCATTGGAGATCTCTCCATTTTCTGAGGTCTTCAATTTCTTTCTTGAAAGACTTGAAGTTATTATCATACAGATTCTTCACCTGATGGTTAGAGTTACCCCAAGATATTTTATATTATTTGTGGCTATTGTAAAGAGTTTTGTTTCTTTAATTTCTTTCTCAGTATGTTTATCATTTGTATAAAGAAAGGCTACTGATTTATTTGAGTTAATTTTATATCCAGCCAGATTGCTGAAGTTGTTTATCAGCTGGAGAAGTTCTCTGGTAGAAATTTTGGGGTTGCTTATGTATGCTATCATATCATTTGCAAATAGTGATATCTTTATTTCTTCTTTGTGAATATATATCCCCTTGATGTACTTTTGTTGTCTTATTGTTCTAGGTAGCACTTTGATTACTATATTGAATATATATGGAGAGAGTGGGCAGCCTTGTCTTGTTCCAGATTTTAGTGGGATTGCTTCAAGTATGTCTCCATTTAATTTGGTATTGGCTGTTGGTTTGCAGGAAATTGCTTTTATTATGTTTATTGTTTTTGAATTCCTGCTCTCTCCAATACTTTTAAATGAAGAGGTGTTATAATTTGTCAAATACTTTTTCTGCATCTTTTGAGCTGATCAAGTGACTTTTTATTTGTTTATATAATGGATTATGGGACCTCAACATGAAACCATATACACTGACTTTAATAGAAGAGAAAGTGGGAAAGAACCTTGGACTCATTGGCACAAAGGGGAATTTCCTAAACAGAACTCCAATGGCTCATGGTCTAAGATCAAGAATTGATAAATGGGACCTCATCAAACTGGAAAACTTCTGTAAGGCAAAGGACATATTCAATAAGACAAATTGGCAACCTACATATTGAAATAAAATTTCACTAACCCCACATGTGATAGAGGGCTAATATCCAAAATGTATAAAGAACTCAAGAAGCTAACCACCAAAAAATCCCAAACAACTCAATCAAAAAATGAGGTATAGAACTAAACAGAGAATTTATATCAGAGTAATCTCGAATGGCTGAGAAGCACCTAAAGAAATGTTCAAAGTCCTTAGTGATCAGAGAAATACATATCAAAACAACCCTGAGATTCTACCTTATACCAATCAGAATGGCTACAATTAAACCTTAGGCAACAGCATATGTTGGCAAGGATGTGGAGAAAGAGGAACACTACTCCAGTGCTGGTGGGATTGCAAACTGGTACAACCACTCTGGAAATCAATCTGGAGGTTTCTCAGAAAGTTAGAAATAGATCTACCTAAAGATCCAGAGATACCACTCTTGGGAATCTACCCAAAAGATGTCACACAATGCCACAGGGACACGTGTTCCGCTATGGTCATAGAGGCTTTACTTGTGATAGCCAGAAGCTGGAAGCAACCCAGATGTCCCACGACAGAAGAATGGATACAGAAAATGTCATTCATCTACACAACAGAATACCACTCAGCTGTTAATAATGAGGACATCCTGAGTTTTGCGGGCAAATGGAAGGAACTAGAAAATCTCATCCTAAGTAAGGTAACTCAGACCCAAAAGGACGTGAATGGTATGTACTCACTAGAATGTGGATATTAGCCAATAAAAAAGTACAGAATACCCAAGATACAATCCACAGAACTCAAAAAGGTCAACAAGCTGAAGGGCCCAACAAGATGAGGATGCCTCAGTCCCACTAGGGAGGAGAAGAAAGCAATCACAGGTGGGGATGGAGAGAGGGAACTGGGAGGGAAAGTGGACAGGCAAGGGGGGAGAGGGGAACCTGTTTGATCTGTTATTGAGTGAGGGA
The DNA here is from genome assembly GCF_004785775.1 of Grammomys surdaster. Taxonomy (NCBI): domain Eukaryota; kingdom Metazoa; phylum Chordata; class Mammalia; order Rodentia; family Muridae; genus Grammomys; species Grammomys surdaster. The sequence continues at coordinate 7,020,548 of NW_021604565.1, forward strand.
AAAGGACTGAAGCCCTGAGAGTCAGCAGAAAGAACTGAAACAGGCAACCTGGGGAGATAGGAGGTAGGGGGGACCCTCCAGGATGCAATAGACAGCTGGGAGGTAAGATACTCATAGGACTCAAAGGGAGAAACCTGACAGTAGGGAGAGGGAAATGATTGAGCCTACCTTCAGTAGGAAGACAGGGCATCAAATGAGGGAGAGGGTTGCTATCACACAGTCAAAACTCTGACCCATAATTGTTCCCGTTTGAACGAACTGCAGGGATGGAAATGGAGAGGAGCCTGAGTAAAAGAAGGTCCAGTGATAGGCCCAAAGTGTGACTCAGCTCAAGAGGAGGTCCCCATGCCTGAAACTATTACTTAGGCTATGGAGCACTCACAAAAAGAAGCCTATCATGACTGCTCTCCAGAAGACCCAACAAGCAACTGAAAGAATCAGATTCAGATATTTGCACTCAGCCAATGGACAGAGGCGCTGATCCCTGTGGTTGAATTGGGGAGTGGCTTAAAGAAGCTGAGGAGGAGGGTGACCATGTAGGAAGGCCAACAGTCTCAATTAATCTGGAGTCTTCAAGATGTCTCAAACACTGGACCACCAAAAAGGCAGCATACACCAGTTGATGTGAGGCCCCTAACACATATACAGTGGAGGACTGCTGGGTCTGGGTTCAGTCATAGAAGATGCACCGAACCCTCAGGAGACTGGAGGCCCCAGAGAGTTTAGAGGTCAAGTGAAGTGGGGGTTTGGGGATCTAGGACAGCCCCATGGAGACAGGGAGATAGGCTCCAGGTAGGGGATGTGGAATAGTCAAGGGGTGAATGAGGTGGGGAATGAAAGCTGGCGTGTGAAAGCATAAATGAATAATAATAAAAAATACCAAAACAGTCACAAAAACACAAAAATTTTGAATTACAAACATTTTCTACATAAAAAATATGCTAGGTCATTGTGGCACATAGCCTTTGGGAGAAACTAGCAAGCATTTTATTTGATATAAGGTCAATACCTAACACTGCTTAGGTGACAACGAACCAGAGATGAGATAGTCCAGATATGTAGGGTAAACCCAAATACTACTGATCATACTAGAAAGTGCAGTTATATAATGACTCTTAATGACTTCTGCTAAACTCATAGACACTGCAGTACCTTGCACAGTCATCATCAAAGAAGCTTCATCCCGAAGCAGATGGAAACAAATACAGAGACCCATAGCAAGTTATTATTCAGAAAGAGAAAAATTTTGGAACACTCAGCTGTGAATTTGATAGCTACATAAAATTCCAACCCTCAGAGCTCTAGGAACAACATAAAACAGGCAGAGAGAATATAAGAGCCAGAGGATATGGAGTGCATCAAGAAACCAAAGCCCTCTAAATCAACTGAGCAAAGCTTATAGGAACTCATGGAGACAGAAGAAGAAAACACAGGTTCTATATGGGTCTTTACTAGGTTCTGTACATAACAACATACAAAGAATACCAGAACAGCCACTATAAAAACAAAATGATATTGATTTGTTTGAGTTAATTTTATATTCATCTACTTTGCTGAAGTAGTTAATCAGATTTAGGAGTTCTCTGGTAGATGCTTTGGCATCACTTAAGTAAACTATCGTATCGTCTGCAAATAGTGAAATTTTGGCTTCTTCCTTTCCTATTTGTATTCCTTTGACTTCGTTTTGTTGTCTAATTGCTCTGGCTAGGACTTCTAGTACTATATTGAATAGGTAGGGAGAGAGTGGGCAGCCTTGTCTAGTACCTGATTTTAGTAGGATTGCTCCAAGAGTCTCTCCATTTAGTTTGATGTTGGCTACTGGTTTGCTGTATATTGCTTTTACTATGTTTAGGTATGGGCCTTGAATTCCTGATCTTTCCAGGATTTTTACAATGAAAGAATGTTGAATTTTGTCAAATGCTTTCTCAGCATCTAGTGAGATAATCATGTGGTATTTTTCTTTGAGTTTGTTTATAAAGTGGATTAAGTTGATGGATTTCCATATATTGAACAATCCCTGCATATCTATGATAAAGTTTACTTGATCATGATGGATAATTGTTTTGAAGTGTTCTTGGATTCGGTTTGGGAGAATTTTATTGAGTATTTTTGCATCAATATTCATAAGGGATATTGGTCTGAAGTTATCTTTGTTGTGTCTTTGTGTGGTTTAGGTATAAGAATAATTGTGGCTTCATAGAGCGAATAGGGTAGTGTTCCTTTTGTTTCTATTTTGTGGACTAGTTTGAAGAGAATTGGTATTAGGTGCATGGAAGGTCTGATAGAATTCTCTACTAAAACCGCCTGCCCCAGGACTTTTTATGGTGGGGAGACTTTTAACGACTGCTGCTATTTCTCTAGGGGTTATGGGACTGTTTAGATGATTTACTGCTCCTGATTTAACTTTGGTACCAGGTATATGTCTAGAAAATTGTCCACTTCAACAATATTTTCCAGTTTTGTTAAGTATAGGCTTTTGTAGTAAGATCTGATGATCTTTAATTCAAACAAATCAGTAGCCTTCCTCTTCTCAAAGGATAAAGAGGCTGAGAAAGAAATTAGGGAAATGACAGCCTTCACAATAGTCACAAATAATGTAAAATGCCTTGGTGTGAATCTAATCAAGCAAATGAAAGATCTGTATGATTAGAACTTCAAGTCTCTGAAGAAAGAAATTGAAGATCTCAGAAGATGGAAAGATCTTCCATGCTCATGGATTGGCAGGATTAATATAGTAAAAATGGCCATCTCACCAAATCAATCTACAGATTCAATGTAATTCCCATCAAAATTCCAACTCAATTCTTCATAGATATAGAAAGAGCAGTTAGCAAATTCATTTGGAATAACAAAAAATGCAGGATAGTGAAAACAACAACAAAAGAACTGAGGGAGTCACCATCCCTGACCTAAAGCTTTACGACAGAGCAATACTGATTAAAACACTGCATAGTATTGGTACAGAGACAGGAATAGAATGGAATAGAATTGAAGACCAAAAATGAACACAGCTATGGTTACTTTTTTTTTTTTGACAAAGGAGCTAAAACCATCCAGTGGAAAAAGGACAACATTTTCGACAAATAGTGCTAGTTCAACTGGAGGTCAGCATATAGAAGAATGCAAATTGATCCATTTTTATCTCCTTGTACAAAGGTAAAGTCCAAGTAGATCAAGGACCTTCACATAAAACCAGATATACTGAAACTGATAGAATAGAAGGTGGGGAAGAACCTTGAATACTTGAGCATGGGGGCAAAGTTCCTGAACAGAACACTAATGGCTTATGCTCTAACATCAAGAATTGACAAATGAGACCTCATAAAATTGCAAAGTTTCTGTAAATCAAAGGACACTGTTAATGGGACAAAAAGCAACCAACAGATTGGGAAGTTCTTTACCAATCCTACATCTGATAGAAGGCTAATATCCAACATATACAAAGAACTCATGAAACTAGACTCCAGACAACCAAATAACTCTATAAGAAAAGGGGTACAGAGCTAAACAGAAAATTCTCAACTGTGGAAACTCTAGTGGCTGAGAAGCACCTAAAGAAATGTTCAACATCTTTAGTCATTCAGGAAATGCAAATCCAAATAACCATGATATTACACTTCACACCAGTCAGAATGGCTAAGATTAAAAACTCAGGTGATAGCAGGTGCTGGTGAAGATGTGGAGAAAGAAGAACATTCCTCCATTGTTGGCAGGATTGCAAGCTGACACAACCACTCTCGAAATCAGTGTGGCAGTTCCTCAGAAAATTGGATATAGCATTACCTGAGGACCCAGCTATACCACTCCTGGGCATATACCCAGAAGTTACGCCAACATGTAACAAGGACACATGCTCTACAAAAGAACACACATGGTATGCACTCACTGATAAGTGAATATTAGCACAAAATCTTGCAATACCCAAGGTACAACTCTCAGACCACATGATGCTCATGAAGAAGGAAAAGTAAAGTTTGGGTGCTTTGGTCCTTCTTAGAAGGAGCAACAAAATATTTATGGGAGCTAATATGGAGACAACGTGTTGGACAAAAACTGAAAAGGGGGCTGTCCAGAGACATCTCCATCTGGGTATCCATCCCATGTGCAGTCACCAAAGGTAGATGCTGATGTGAATGCCAGGAAGTGCTTGCTGACAGGAGCCTGATATAGCTGTCTCCTTAGAGGTCTGTCAGAGTCTGACATATACAGAGGCAGATGCTGACAACTAACTATTGAACTGATCATGGGGTTTTCAATGAGAAGTTAGATAGAAGAATGAAGGAGCTGAAGGGGCTGGCAGCACCATTGGAAGAGTAACAATACCAACCAACCAGAGCTCACAGGGTCTAAACCACCAGCCTGGGAGCACATAGGGAGGGTTCCATGGCTCCAGCTGTATATGTAAGGGAGGATAGCCTTGTAGGACATAGGTGGTAGAGGAAGTCTTTGGTTCCTTGAAGGCTGGATGCCCTAGTGTGAGAGAATTTGAGGGTGGGTAGATGGGACTGGGTATGTGGGTGGGGGCACATCCTCATATAAGCAGGAGGAGGGGGACATGGATTAGGGTGTTTCTGGGTGGGGAGAAATGGGTAAATTGGATAACATCTTAAATGTAAATAAAGTATCCAATAAAAAATTAATTAAAAAAAACAAAATGCAGGCTCATCATAAACTAAATATTGAGTCAGGGTACCTAATACACAAATTGTACTATTGTTTATACATCTAAAGGAAAGGAAAATAGAATGTTAAAGATATTTCTTCAACACTGACATTCATAGTCACCAGTATGGAAAGATTGAAATCTGGATATGTATGTGTGTGTGTGTGTCTGTGTGTGTGTGTGTCTCTGTGTGTGATGTGTATGTATGTATGTATAATATTATCAGTCTAATTGGGATTCTAAAGGAATGGAGACATGATGCCTAGGACAAGATCAAGGATGAAAAAGAAAAAATTCACTGAAGTGCAATTGGTGATTGAGTGTTGGATATTATTATGGAATAGGTTATTTAGAGAAGTTGTTCTCAACTTCTGTATCAAAGCCCCTTTGGCAAACCATCATCTCCAAAAAAATATTTACATTATGATTTACAACATTAGTAAAATTACAGTTCAGAAGTAACAACAAGAATAGTTTTATGGTACATGGTACTATAACATGAAGAACTATAGTAAACGTTCATGACATTAGGAAGGCTGAGAACCACTGATTTAGAGGCTCATGCTTAACTCTGTGAATTACTCACAGGCACACACTGCACAAGTTGCACACTGTCATTTATGCTAAGCAAGTTAATGATCAACTCCTCAAAAATGTTCTGTATTGACAGTCCATTGTTGTCACTTGAAGAGTATAAAAATGTCCTTGCTTGGCCCCAGACCCAGGAGATTCCAGATCAAGTAAACTGGATGGAAGGTGTCAGGGTTTTAATATTTCAAAAATGTTCTTGGATATTTCTGAGTGGATATTCATACAGAATCAAAACCAACTGCTCAAAGTAAAACGCAGTTGTGGGAGCTGAAGGGAAATGATTGTTAACTTTCTTTCCTAAGTTAATAGAAAATTTTGTTTCCATTTGAAATGTCTGTTAGGGGGACAGTAGTTACTAGATTTTATTAGGTTATATAATGTTAGGATAGTTTGCATAACTTCTTTCATATTTATTTGTGTTAAATTTTTATTTGTTATGTGATTGTATATATGTCTGTGTGTTTTTGTGTTTGCATGTCTCTCTGTGGGGTATGTGTGTTTGGATGTGTGTGTGTGTGTCTGTGTCTGTGTTTGTGTGTGTGTGTGTGTGTGTATGTGTGTGTGTGTGTATGTGTGTGTGCACTGTGGAGATCAGAGGACAAATTTAGGGAGTTGGGAGTCCTTACTTCTGCTACATGTCTCCTAGGACTGACCTCGGGTGATGTGATTGCTAGATTGTGCCTTCACTTGCTCAGTCACCTTGCTGGCCCATGCTTTATTTCTTGAGTGTCTAATCCAAATCACATTTTCATTTCAACCTTTGACCTAAGCTATTCTTTTCAAGTAATAGATATCCATAGAAAATTGTTCCTCATACCACTGAGTTTTTTCCAGGGTCTTTAAATACACATCCTTACTGTAAATATGTGTTGACAACTGTGGATTCACAAATATATTTTTATACTTTGGTGTCAGGTGATTAGTAAATTTCTTGTTACTTTGTGATTCTTAAATGAGATAGGAAATGCCCTGTGTTTACATAAAGAATTAAATCTGTGAAAATGGTAGTTGAATGTTGAGGTACCAGGCTGTAGGACCCTCTGTTCACAAACTCATTGAAGCGTGGTACCTGATCATAGCTTCAATGGTGTCTATAAACTATAAATTTTAGGTTTATGCCTTGGGTCCTTAAGACTTAATGATCTGCCCCTAGCATATTCCACATGTTCCTCTTCACTTTACTCTTCCTGCAAATATCATCAATGTAAATAAGTGGGTAATGTCAGCAGTAGGGAAATTCATGTCCAGGTGGTCAGTGGTCAGCAAGGGACTACACGCTGGGAGTGGGTCCCTATGACATCAGTATTAAGACTGCATCAATGCAATTCTTTGAAAGAACTACACAATGTTTTCTAATCTTCTGCATTCCACTCTTGGGTTGCTCAGTCATTGCATAGGGGCTTCTGGTAACAATTAATACAACCATAAAAAGAGGGAAAATAACAGGGGAAAACATGCACATAAATTGAAAGCAGATATCTGGATGCTTGTCTCCCACAAATTTAGATCAACCATATGTCTGCCTGGAAATGTGCAACTAGCATTCATAAGTGATGTTATCATATAAAGCCTGATGGAGAAATCACAATGGGGTCCATTTGTACATTCTGGAATTAATATCTATGTGCAGATAATTAAGAGAACAATAAAAACACACAAAATGAATGTACACAGGGGAAGCTTGGAACAGCACATCATCCAAATGTGTCATATCGTGGAAACCTTAGGGGAAATAAAGCTTTATGGGATACTGGCAAAGAGTATTGCTGCTGGAAGTAGGAATTTAAAGTCTTGCAACTTGGAAATAAAGCTTTCAGTTAACAAGAATGTGCAAGAGAATTAAACACACCACTCCCGCTATTGTACTCGGAGTTCTGTGCCTAGTTCCCATGCGCTGTCCTGGAAATAATCGTTACAAACGTCTCTTATGAGAACGCTCTCAAGCGAGTCATGGCAGAATCAAATGAGGTCTAGATCAAATGCTTCCCGATGTTGAACTGCACATTATTTGAATTTTATGAAGTTTTCAAGAGGTGAATTGGTGTCTGGTGCCTCAGTGTATTTCAAGTGAGCACATCTTAGTTTTTGACCGAAAGGAAATGTTTTCGAAAGAGGACACTGAACAGTGATGACGGGACAATAAACTGTGCCTTTACCACAGGGTGCTTCCTGATTTAAGAATGTGTGTTGACATGATATAGATTTAAAGCCATCATGGCCTCAGTGGTTTGAATGCACTGTTTATGTACTTTATGGTAGAATGCATTAGCTTTTGTTGGGAAAGCAAAGCTCAAGTTCCAGGTACAATTAAATGCACATGCAGCTCTTGCTGCACAACTCATCACTCTTTGCTCTCCTTTAACAGGATGAATTTCTAAATCAAAATGTTTATATAGCAGCAGTTTATGCATGTGATATGCACGCAAGTGTGCACATGTGTCGCTATGCAAGGCTGTCTGTGACAACGTGTAAGAGTAAAAACATACATGCATGGGAAGTCAAAAATATTTACATTTGCTATGAGTTATCTCTGCTATTTTTTTTAAATCAACTCCAATGATGGGATTTATAAGCGATTTTCAAAGAAAATGAAAAAAATACTTCATAAAACAGAATTTCTGAATGCAGTTTCTACTCCCAGATTCATACTTCCTTTTGAGTGAAGTAAATGGAATAAACATATTGAATAGTATAGACACTAAGCTTTCAGGAAATATTTGTTTTATAAACATACACCTTCAAATCTTTTAACTTTAAAATTTGTAGACAAATCAACAAATATAAAGCTTTCAGTACTCAGATAATATAAAATGAAAAATGTTAACTTATATATTTCTGTATTATTCTCCCTCCAAAAACCAATAAAACAAAATGAAAATCAATCATGTTACTCATATAATATCCTCAATAGATCATTCTATTTTTGTGGTCATTTTCCTTTGCATATTGATAATTTATGTTCATGTGCATATCACCATGAGAAACAGAATTTTCCTTACAACAAAACTTTCTTGACTTAAAGTGGAATCTTTTGCAGTAGAAAAAAAGATACACGCACAAACATGTATATTGTCACAGTGCGTGCTGACCATTTCATTTTTAAACATGATGATGCCAGGAAAAAGCTCCTCAAACAGTTTGGTAAGCTAAGAGAAATAGATTCAGTACCCAGATAAGAGTGAGAAGTTATCATCCCGACAAACATTAGGGTCCTTGCTGCTAATGCTGGATAGCCTTCTGGAAGAGTTCTCAGAGAAAAGGGCTTTTTGTAGTTGTTGTTTTTAGCTAGGATGCCCTTTGTGCTCTGCTAAAATTCTTAGAGTGGATAATTCTAGAGACAACGAGTAAATTTTTGGCTTCTGATAGGATTGTGACAAAGTGAAGTGATTTGTTATAGAATGTTCCATAGCTGTCTCTGCTCCATCACCTATGTAGCCCTCAGTCTCTGGAACATAAATCACCGAAATTTCCTGAAACTAAAGGTCACTTCTTCATGGAATTTAGGAGTTAAAGGTGATCTTTTAAAACTAAAGGCCCTGGGTGAATCTCAGATATAAAAAAGATATCTGTGCGTGTATAAGCGTGTGTGTGTGTGTGTGTGTGTGTGTGTGTGTATGAATATGCATATATGAGTGTGTGTATGTGCATGTGTATTTGTAGGTGTGCATATATGAGTGTGTTTATGTGCATGTATGAGTGTGTGTTCATGGATTTCTGTGTGAATGGGTGTTTTCTTTTAGATAGACTACATAGGATGGAGATGGCCTTCTGTTTCTTTAGGAGGTCAATTCTATCATTAGGAACTCCTCAGACCAGAATTTTCTTCATAGTTGACATTATAGCAAAGCAAATGGTTAACTATAAACCTGTCCAGGGTTTGCTTTTACTTACTAGGCCCCTTAGTGGATAGGGGATACTATTTGTCCATTTAGTGACTTTTTACCACAATGCCTTGTATATCGGAGACATTTAGATGTTTATTAATTATTTAAGTGTGTAATTTTTCAGAAAGTTGTATCCAAGTAACATTATAGAGACTAAGCAAGTTGTGTTTATGTATTTATAAATGTGTGTGTGAAACAAAAATTAAATAAAAGGAGTATTTAGATTTAAATTTAATAAAAACCAAGGAACAAGAAAATGAGAGGATTTGGAGATGAGAAAAAATGGAAATGATGTAATCATAATATCAAAAATCTTATAAAATAAATCTCCTGAAATAATAAAGCTTTTCTTCTGAGATACACAGCATGTTACTTTTTAAAATACTTGGCACATGAATGTTCTGCATAATGAAAAGAAATATAGTTCCTTTTCTTGATAAATTTTCTGATCTAGAATAAGAGAGGATATGCATGTAAGTACTAAAATCTGGGCTACCAAATATCAGTGGCTGGCCTAAATTGGGATACAGTTCAAGAACGTATATTTCAAGAAAATTTTTGCCTTGTTAGAGTATAGGGAACATAAGATAAGACAGGAAATAACTAAAACAAAAACTAAAGCCAAGCATGGTGGAATAGATTATGTAGATGCCCAATCTGTGGACAAAATTATTGGACATTTTATACCATAAAAATATTTTCAATGAAAGCTGATCATACCTTTTTTTGAAAGGTTTATTTTATTATAAATTTGTGTGTGTGTGTGTGTGTGTGTGTGTGTGTGTACGTGTGTAGCTTTGGAACTAAATTTGATCTTCTACAATAGTATGTGCTCTTAACTGGTAAGGCATTTATTTAGCCACTCATCATAACTTTGTTCTTATCAAAATACAGATATCATTATGGAGAAAGATTCAGATGAGAGAAAAGCTGATGGATTAATCAATACTTATTGATTAGACTTGCAGATTTTATTCCAGGTTTAGTTCTAAATACCCATGTCAGGATGGACACAAACTTTCATAACTCTGAAGGACTTGACACCCTCTTGTGGACACTGATAGTACCTGCACACATATGCACATATCCAAACACACACATACACACACACACACACACACACACCAAAAAAAAGTTGCAGTAAAATAATACAGGACCCAAACTTGGAAGAAGTAAAGCAGTAGATTTTCATGTACCCATTGATCATTCAAGATCATCTGACCTTTCATAGTGTTTCCTGATGTTGAATCTGCCCTGCATATATCCTATGCATAAAGTAAAGGACTAAATATAGACTTGTTCAGACTCTGAACATTTGTAATTCTTAAATTTCAATGGGCTGTCATAAATTGCGATGGCAAAATATTACTCTTTTGGGCTCTTTTAATGGAGATATAGGGGACAGTAAATGTGTATACACAATGTAGTGTCAAAACCCACAAAAATAATTCCAGTATCAATTCTATATGTTGGACACACCTAAATAGCCCTCTCAGATTCATGGAACTATAAAAGAATCTCCCCACAAACCAATAATATACCATGTATAATATCACATAAATAAAGAAAAATTCTTTAACCACATACTCTAAAGTATGTTTCATAAAAATGGACCTTTAAAAATACTCTAAATCCAGTGGCCTAATTATTTTAATTACTCTCTTTAAGATTTATGGTTTTCCCTTATGATGCAAATCTTTGTAGCAAATAACTTACACCTCAGTGAAGCAGGGAATGTTTGAATCAGGAGAGAAATACAACTTGACATTCATCCATTCTTCTCATTTTGTTTCAGCATTGACCAATTCAACATAGAGCTTTACTAAACAGTGTGCACATGATTCATATAATTAACTATCCATGATAAATGTTCACGCAAAGAAAGATTTAGATGCCCAATCTGTGGACACGTCTAGATCAATGGTCCCAAAGTACAAGTGCCATAGGAAGATGAAAACAAATCTCTGGAATATTGAAGGAAAGATTCACAGAAGTGATAGTAGAATTTTGAGTTTGTCTTTAAAGAGCATTGAGCCAGATTTAAAGGAAAATGTCATTCAAACAAAGATATCACAGCTCAAAAAATGTACTGGTAAAAAGATTGACATGTGAAACTTGACAGTGCAATAAAAGTTTCAAAAACCACAAATGATACCTACATGTTTGAATATTAACAAGTTGATGTCTGTGTCTTCAGGAAGTGCTGAATGTCTGGCCCATTGCATCTTGCCAGAGAGAGACAAAGGCAAGGCTCATTCTCCACTGAGAGTTAACTCATTTCCTGTCTGTTGCCTGTTTGTCTTGAGTTATCACTTCATCCTTAACAACCCCTGCATTAGAAAAGAGATTTTTATATATGTATCACATAAATCATGTAAACCTTTCAGCCTTCTATTTCAAGATTTTAACTTAGGGAAAATGGTTACTAAACTTTGAATTTCAACTCTAGGGTTTGATTCTTGTTTCTGTCTCTTATCACTGTATAGACAGACATCAGTGGCCTCTTTACTGTGTTCTCAGAATCACAGTTCAGTGTTCTGTAGATGCTGAACAATACTCACTACTCACTCACCCGCAACACAAACTGAGAAAGGGTAAATGATGTCTATGTCATTTTTGGAAATGGACGGTGATATCATTTTCTCAATGATTGTGATGTCAGTAATGAAATGAACCCCTACTAGCTTACTGTGCTCAGCTTTGTAGATTCAGATAAGGGAACATCAAGAACTACTCTCAGCCTAACCAGAATTCACGTGACAGAGGGGTTAACTTTCCGAATCTTGGTATTTCTCAGGTGAACACTGTGAATATAAACAGCTAATACTTCTAAATATAACCGATTAAGCAAGATAATAAATGTTATTTGTCTTGTATGTATGTTTTCAGAGCTGATTATTTGATATTGAATAGCCAACTTCTATCTTATTTCCCAGAGAAGATTTTCTGCACCTTTAGCATTGCTTAGTTGCCTTTAGTTTTTTATGTGGTCTATATTTAGGAGTATATATGCATGAAATAACAGTAAAAAGAGATGAATTAAAAATAAAGCAAGAAGGGTTATATCGGAGTGTTTGGAAGGGAGAAATTAACTATATTATATCCTCCAAAACAGTCTAAAAGACAGTTCATATGCACTTTTCTTATTTATCTTGTGGTTGTGGAGATATTCATATACATATATAGATTAGTTTGTTAAATTATACACATATAAACAACTGTATAGTTATGTTAAGCAAAAGCTAAACTTCCAAACCTACATGATTTATTTTACATCATAAGGCCAAAGCCAAGGGAACAAATCTTTAATCACTGTGGTTTAGTTAAGCTGATCTTTCCTCAGTGACATTCTGCTTCCATCTGGCCTGTGTTTCTACTTGTATTGTTTCTGACAATGTTGTCAAGATGATCTAACACAAGGATAGATTCAGATTATGCATGAAGAACTATGCATGGAAAAAGTGTTACTGCTATTATTATATTTCCTGAAGATTCTGGTGTTGTTCATGTAACAGATATTTGCCTGGGTTCATATATATCTCTACCTTCTTAATGTTCATTTAAATTTTATAATGTCATAATGCTCAAATTACAAAGTAAACATTATACTCTAATTTTATGTTTCCTTGATTTCTTATGAGTGTGGAAGAGTTTAGTTTTATCCCAGTGTGCAAGCTAAGCCACTGTCATTAGCTTTTTAAGAAAGAAAAGCACCATTCAAGCCCTTGTTGCCCTTGGTTCTCACACTTAGGCACAGTTTCCTTAGGTTTCCTTATAAGCTATGGCATTCTCAAAGAATTAGCTGTGGGCAGTGAAGAAATTTTAACTCCCCTGGAATAATCAGGTGAATTACCCTGGGATAAGCAAACAGGAATGAAACAAGGCCTGAGTATTTTCAAGCCCAGACTTGGATTTGGGGCTCTTGTCCACTTACATGAAGGGATTTTAAACAAAAAGGTATCCACTTACCTTAAGAAGTACAAAGTTTATTTAAGAGCCCCTGATTTCTTTAGAATGTGATCTGAGTATTGGCAATGAAAAGAAACACGTGATTCTTGCAACATGTGTTCACATGTGGCTCATGAACTCCACATGTGCTCTTTTCCTGGGTCCCATGACCTTGCTGTGGATCACATGTGCTTTACATATGCTTTCTATGGTTCACATCTGCTTTCAACATTTCTCCCTGACAGTAGACACCCTTGTTATATTACCATTTGCTGTAATAATTAAATTCAAGGACCTGAACTTGAGAGGCCTTTGTGGGGGAGGGTTTGTTAGTTTTGATTTATATTTGGGGTTGTGTTGAGTGATACCTATTATAACTGCTTATCGTTTTTCTTTGTAGGCACTCTGTTGCTCCGTTTAACCTCACTGAAAACAGACTAATCCTTAGATGTTCTTAAGCTCCTGTGACTCATAAAGGTTATCATTTTAGTAGAGACCTTGAAAACTTATGCTGGATTTAAAGCAAAAAGTAAATAAATAAGACGACATTTCGAAGAGGCAAGGTTTCTTTCAGTTTTATATACAGAGCTAACAGGATACAAATATACACTCTGAATAACAGGATGTTGTTAATCACATAAAAACTAAATTTAAAGGATACACATCTATTGTGAGTCTCAAGCACAAATATAAACAGAGAACGTAGACACATGCCTCTTTTATTTAGACTAGAAAAAAGTGAAACTCTGTAATTTAATGAATTATTTTCTGTTGTAGTAAGTGTGTACTTATCTCTCCTTTCACCTTCAGGAAGGATGTTTTCAAAACCATAGTTGTGTCTGAATATATGCTACCTATTAAGCAGAGAAACAGTACTTCTATTAGAGAAACTGTTTATTTTCATCTATCTTTGAAAAACATTTTGAAATTAGTCTTGCCCCTGAATAAAAGGATCCAGCATTTAACAAAATCTGAGAAGCCATGACTCCATTCTCTATCTATCCTTGATGCATGGATATAATGCTCATTAATGTTAATAATACTTGGAAGTAAATGAAGCGTATCAGATTGTAGCCACCTTATCCGTACCCAAAGTAGGAATGTGGCGCCCCTTAGCCAAGAGTTACCTAATGCTCAGTTGGCCAAATGTTAAAAGAGATTTGGTGCTGTAGACGATTAAATCCAGTCTGCCCCTGAGGACCATGCAGCCATAAATAAGCATTTTAAAAGAATCTCAGCCTCTAATGAAGAACAGGAGAATTTTCAATCAGTAATCAGAAACAGCTTTGGAAATACAGGCATAACGGTATGCATATTTTGATTCAGTGCATAGAACATGCATTGTTTGAGAGACATTCCAAAGGGTGGATCTCACTGTATTGCTAAATATTTAGTGGGTTTTGAACATTTAAAGAATTTGGAAGCAACATGATAGAATAAAACTAGGACTAGCAAGAAATGATTTTGTTTAATTAAAAAGAAATGACAAAGAAAATGATGAGAGAAGTTATAGGCATAATAAATAAACAAACTTTATGAAATACATATTACAACACTGGCAATCTATGCAGAACTTGCATGAAGCTTTATGTATATATAGACATGAACTTGTAAACTAAATGAAAACATCTTCTGTCTCATAGACTGTAGTAACAAGTGCATGGATGTAGCCCACAAACTGGCAACAGGTAATGAGTCTTCAGAGTACACACAGTTCCATTCCCACAGTGTTAAATATACGTAGAACAGAGAAGAGGAGCATTAAAGGAAGGATTTAGGTCACAGGGGGAAATGGGAAAGCTCATAGTAAGGGGAAAAACTCAGCCTTACAAGAATGAAGTGGACGTAATTTAAAATTTGTACCTGCCTCTGCAGAGATAACTATTCTGACTAAGGAACATGCAAAACTAGCCAATTATTTTGTTTTACTTTTTCTCTGTCTCAGTGTCTATATGACCCTATACATAGTGCTGATTGTGGGCTGAGAGGCCAGTGCGTTGTGTATGCAGAAATATCACTTGAAGCAGATTATGACTAAATGTAGAGTAGTGGCAAGAAATAGGAAGCAAGTCTTGGTAAGGCATTTTTGACTCACACTATAGTTCACTTTCTTCATAAGAATACCAACTGTAGCTCTGACAACAATGACATACAAAGAGTAGGAGAAGCCTTAGTTTGTAGCTTACTATCATATGGAATTTCATGGGTATGACAGTAGAAATGACGAAGGTCAAGGTATAAGAGTGATGGGCAAATACAAATAGGTGAAGATGGTGAGCCTTCCCAGAGTAAATGCAGCTTCACAGTCTACCTTCTCTCTTTGCCGCTTTGGTATCGTAATAAATAGTCAATAGCTCTCATCTCCAGACTTATTACTGCTTTATCCACTGTGTCAAAGATCTGGAATCATCCTACATATTCACCAGTTGATGAATGGATAATAAAAGTTATGAAGAAAATTTTGTGTATGAATGTTATATAGCTCTAAAGAAAAATGCAATAACAAAATTTGAAGAAAAATTGACAGATTTAGAATGTATAATTTTAAGCAAATTCGTGCAACTTCTGAAACCAGAAGAGAATCAGACAAGTGTCTTTTTTTCTCACATAGGGAAAACAGTCATTGACATATGCATAAATGTACACATAGGTACATGTGGGTGTAGTATAACATGTAGAAAATATAAAAGGAACATTGAAATGTTAGGAGATGGGGAAGGATTGAATGCAGGCAACAGAGATGGTTCATAAAAGAAAGTATAATTCTCGTTGTTTTTCTAGTTTTAAATCTATAATGTATATTATTATGTTTTAGTGGTAGATAAGTGTATACAAATATGTTTGATAATGATAGTATAAATTATGATATGGGGCCCAAGCTTAAGAATGCATGTTTTAACTATGTTCTTTGAGATACATAGGCTTTGGTTCTATACAGATCTAATTCCTGTTTAAGATTGTTTCGAGTTTCTTTTTATGACTAATATAATTAATTGTCAAATAGCCATCTAAAATCTAAAATGCACACCAGACTCCAGACTCTCTCAAATTCACCCAATCCTTACTCTCCTCTCTTTTGGCTCTGCCTTAAAAATCATTTCCACATTTTCAGACAATCATACCCAAATTGTTGAGTTAATCTTAACCTCTTTCTCGGATCCACTTTGAATCTGTGAACAACCTCTGCTGGATGTGGTCCAACTTCTGTATGACTGAATCCAGTCTTTTCCCTTCTCCCCATTTGCCTTCCATTTCCATGTTTGTTATTATTTCTCGTCTAGGTCTCTATTATCTCATTATTGACCCTGTTGCAGCAGTACTCACCTCAGAATCTATATGCAATAGAGCTACCAACATTTTTGGTGTTCTTTTTAAATCCATTCCTGAAACATTTCTCTGGTCAAATTAATCTAGGGTTTCACATTTCGGGTGTATAAAAGCCACACCTTTTTAAATGTTGTGTGTGATCTCATTTTATGGACCCTCATAATCACTTTCTTACCTCAATTTGCTTCAGACACACTGGCTTCTGCAATGCCCCTAAAACTGAACATGATCCTGCCAAAAAGACATTAACACTTTCTGTTATCTTGACTTATCCTGATGCTGAGCAAGTCATGCCTGGATTCCTGGCCCTCTTCGTCTAGGATTTTACTCAGCTGTCACTTTATTGACTATCTGACATTTCTTAACTCCATATTATTTCTCTCCATTGCATGAACCAATAATATAACATCTACATGTCTTTGGTGTCTAGAACAGTGCAAAGCACAAAAGGTGTCCAATAGACATCTACTAAATTAACTGATTCTTTCATTATAAGTGTAAAATAACCACAAGTCTTATTAAGTTTGAGACTGAGGGGAGTGGTAAAGAAGGAGGAGACTGAGTAACAAGGAGCAACATTCAGGGCTGTGTGGAGTCTGCTCAGGGGCACTAAAGGCAAAGGAAGTATCAGGTAATTATCACTTGCTTACTCATTGAGAAGTGCTCTTTCTAAATTCTACCCCATGAGGTAAAGACGGCCATTACTTTATTTTCAAAGATGAGAACTTCACTGCAAAGAGAGATCAAATCAGTTCTATAGGTTTTTCTCTTAGAACATGTCAATCATGGAGTTTAAGCTAAAACAATCTGTTTATAGATGCTTCTTTGGAATGCTGTAAGGTATCAACTTTCAACTTTCATTTTTGGTAGCAAGATCTGCACTTGTCTCACTCCTGATCAAGAAGAACTGTTCAGACAATATTTAGTTCTGGCATTATTTTAACATTTTGCACTGAATCCCCTTAAAGATTTCGTAAGTCTGTAAAGCTAATAATAGAATATAAAATAGCCTCTGTATGAATATTTAAGCACAACACACAACTAGTTTATGACTATTCACTTTGCTCATAGATATTACTCCCAGTGAATATTAATATGAACTAATATTTATGTCTAACTTTCTGTACAGAATCCATAGTTTGTATAGCAAGACCAGATTGACTATTTCATATGTGACTTAAGAAGCTGAACTTTTTCATATGAATGGTATCTGTTACTTAAGCTAGCTAAGTTATCACATAAAATCAGCATGCTGAATATTCATGTAGAAGCATAGAAAGTATAGTTATGCTATAATTTTATTATAAATGTATACACGTATACTGTGCGAGTAGGTTTGGACAAGTAAACATGTCCACTTTTTATGCAAAAGGTATCCAGTTTAGAAGTCTGGGAAAGAGTCAGTGGTTAAACTATTTGTGATGTTCATCAGAATCTGAGTTCAAATACATATAGAAATTCAAACCCCAGCACCCACACCAAAGTTAGGTGTTGAAGTATGCATCTGCAAAGCCCATGCTGGTGAGGTAGGCAAAGGCAAACCTGATAAAATGGTGAGTTCCAGTCTGAAACCTGAAGGTTCAAAAGACATTGAGGAAGATACTCCCATGCCAAATTCTGCCCTCTGTAAAAGTACATGGGAGAAAAAGTTTCCAATTTTTTAATAGCAAAGCAAAAGCTCCAAAATATGATGGTTACAATATTACTTCATACTCTTTTGCTTTAGGAATAAGAATAGAGTAGATGGAAACACACTTTATTTTAAATACTTGCCTGTGTATCTAAGGTACTTGAGGGTATCTGGGGTCCTTTGCATCACTGTTACTCTGTCACATTGTTTCTGACCCTCCCTTTATTCCCTCATTTTTTCTCTTTCCATATACACATAAAATATAATACAGGAATGTATAAAAATGAATAATCAAATGGCAATGGATTATGAAGTTAAGTGCAAGTGTGAATTTATGTACAAGTAAATAGATCTCGTACCTAGACTACATTAGTATACGTTTAATGTTAATAGAATGGTTGTGCTTGGGATGTGAGTTT
>NW_021604565.1:7039019-7097609 GCF_004785775.1 Grammomys surdaster
GTATACGTTTAATGTTAATAGAATGGTTGTGCTTGGGATGTGAGTTTTACTAAATGAAGATGAGTTTCACTGTTGCATTTTTCATTGCACATTGAAAGTAGAAAATTCCAGATTTTTCCTTTGTATCTTGACAGTAATCTAGATTGAATTGTCTCAGGGCTGCCTCTTCAACCAGTTCTTTCCTTCTTTCTTCCTTTCTTCCTTTCTTCCTTCCTTCCTTCCTTTCTTTCTTTCTTTCTTTCTTTCTTTCTTTCTTTCTTTCTTTCTTGCTTGCTTGCTTGCTTTCTCTCACTCCCTTCTTCCTTTCTTCTTTCTTCTTCTTCTCCTTTCTTTTTCTCTTTCTTTTTTCCTCCTTTCTTTTTTCTCTTCTTTCTTTCTTTCTTTCTTTCTTTTCAAGTCTAAAAGCTGTGTTCTTTTTGTAATAATACTTCTCATGACATCCTTTGTGGATCAATATGTTTAGAACAAAAGCTGAACAAAGCTTTTGTGAAGGCTAATTTATAAGCCATCTGTACAGCATACTAGTGAATGTTTAAGCTTTTACAAAATGTAAGATCTTAATGCTCACATTGTTACTATATTAAAAAGTATTGTTCTGTAAACTTTAACTCCACAGCTGTATGAAACTTCTTTTCCTTTTTTTTTTCCTGTTTAGAAATTTTATTGCACCATGACATCTATGTTTTATGATCATGGATTTTGAAGCATGGTTCAGTTAAGTCTTGTTACTTCCTTTGGTTAATAAACAGAGAGATGAAAATTGAGTAGCTGAATGAACCCCAAGCCTACCATTCCTGTGACTTGAGTCAGCCACCTGGCTGACTTCAAAGGACCTTGATGTGTGTCACAAATGCATTCCCTTGTAGATTAAATGACAAGTAGCTGCAAGTGATTTGGAGGGCACCTCTGTTTGACTTTGGGGTGTTAGTGGCCCCCAAAGCCTTTCAGAGTGCCTGAATAGAATCTATCATTTGGACAATAGCATTAATTTTGAATTGTAGGAGAAAGCAATAAAAAAAATGTTCAAACACTTGAATTTTATGTATACTGAACAACAGACAATTTTATAATTTTGGAGTTTTTCTTTATCATGGTAATGAAATTTAAGTGAAGTTATTATACCTTACTTATTATTTTAAATTTTATACTGACTTTTTTTTGGTGTAAAGTTTTATAATTATGTCTTAATCCTTAAAATGGGGAGTGTGTTGGGGGGGAGAGTCAAATACTTTGGATGCTCAAGTCGTGGTTACATGGTTTTCCAGGTAAATTTGGCCAGGTTTACCTGAAGGAGATGTTAGAAATTAGTATAAGTAGAGCAGAAGGCAGGCAGCAACGGAATAGCAAATGCTAATGTAACTGTTAAAGGTCTTTTAAAGTTTATTTAATAAAATTATATAAATTATCTTAACACTTGGCTCTATGTTATAGGTTGTAAGAAAATCTTGTTAAGGGGAATAGTTATTTTAAAAATATTAATTCTTCTATTTCATGAAGAAGAGAATTTCCCTTTGTTGTCTCTAATGACCTCAGGTGGAACACTCACTGTTCACTCTGCTTGCTCATCTCTTAAACTCTTCAGTTAATGTGGCTATTCCACTTTTCCTAAATGTTAAATGTTGAAATCTTTCATCATCTATTGTATAACATTCACTCTTTATATACAACTTTATCTAATGCTATCTGTTTTGCCATATAAAACATTGCTTCTGCCAAATTGTTTTATTAATTAACTTTACTCATCAATTTAAGACCTATTGTCATCCATATCACAGTGTTACCATTCTGGGCATGAGAAAATAAAATTTCAAGCCAGTAACTCTTCCAGTATTTCAGCTTCAGGAATGTTCTGTCTATGGTTGGTTGGTTTGTTTCATTTTGTTTATTTGTTTGTTTGTGGTACTCTGCTGGGCCACACTGATAGGCTTCACTGTAAAATTCTTTTTGAATGATCACTGCTATACACACACACACACACACACACACACACACACACAGTATCATTTTCAAAAAATTCCGTATCACGTTCCATAGAATGTGGGGTTTTATATTGAGGTTCACGTGTAACCTATAAAGGCTCTTCTTAATACCTTTCACATAACCCAATATTTTTATAGAGTGGAAAATATAAAAAAGCAAGAGTGTGCTTTAGGCCAATCTGCAGTTTGAATCCTGTTTTGTGTCACTGTCTAGCTGTGTGTCCTCAGGCAATTTATTTAATCCTTCTTAGCATCTTCTCCTCATTCTATAATGGGGTTGGTAATAAGCACTCTGCAGGGAGCTGCAAGTGCTAAATATTTAATCACATCTCTTCCTGATGATGGAGAGGTACCGAAATTAAAACTTGTTAATGCATTCTTTAGATATTTGTTTCTTTTTTTTTCAAAGTAAAGATTGCAGATGGGTTGTAAACCACCTCTACTAGACTCAAAGCAAGATCACCTTTCTAGTTCATATAGCTGCTTAGCTTTTCTCATGCATGGCTGTATTATTACATATTAGATTTGGACTAGGGTGATTGCCCTCCTTAAGAGGGTCTGGGTTTGATATTTGTTGAATCATAGAGGAAAAAAATTCCCATTTGCAAGCATCATTAGACATGATTTTCTCAAGGCCACGTATTTGTCTATTTTACTTGTAATTGCTGAAAACAAACCTTCTGTCGAATACCAATGAGTTTCAGTGTCATCAGACCTTCTCAGTAGCCACATCTGTAGTATGGATTGTTGAAACTACTAAGGAGTGTAGATTTACCTAACTTGTGCCACAGAGCAGGACCCACCAGCTACTGCTTCAGACTCCTACCAGAGACTGTAGATCCTAAAACACTGGCCACCTCAACACGAAATGGCCACCTTAGGAAATCAAGAACTGCCACCACGGTAAGTAGTACACAGGCCCAGAAATATAGTTCATGGACCCATAAAAAGTGATATTTAAGATTAATACAAGCAAAACACTTTTTAAAAAGTTGGATGAAATTAAAATGAATCAGTGAGTTGAGTGTGAGCACTGGACAGGTCATTATTTGCCCCTTTTCTCCTTCACCTTAATCTCCAGTAAACAACAACAAAAATGTTTACCTTTTTTTCTGTTAAATGTGGACTTAAATACAAATGATTAACTAAGAAGTGCACAGACCAACAAGGACTGTTGTGGGAGTTTATGGAGAAGGTTCCCTCAGGAACACTGGAGCACTGTTCATGCCCAAGCTGAACCTGTGCTTGGTGTGTTGTGCTTCTTGTGTATGTCAACAGCCCCATCAACAACCCACCCGCTGCCAAGGTAAACTAGGGATCACTGATGCCCAAGCAAAAACATGAGTACTGCACTGTAATGAAAAGCAGATTTCTAACTTTCAAGAAAGAATATATATTCAGAAATATTAAAGATCTTTATGTGAAAAAGGCATTCTTTAAACAGAGTTCCTGCAGGAAACTCATACCCCCTTGGGTGTTATGTAACAAAAGTAAGGTTCAGCCTGAAAGAAATGGTTCAGGCAGTTTAATGAGGGGAAAGGGGCAAACTGTGGATGCCCAGACTTGAAAGAGTGCACATGCAAAAATGTACCATGATCAAAGATTGCACAGCATTTTTTTTCAGTAGGAAGTGAGTTCAAATAAAGAAATAGTTTACAAGGTATTTATAACTCAATGATTTAAAATACACTTCTCTCTATAAGATGTCTTTTAATGCTTCATTGACTAATAAGTGCAAGGTAGGGTAATATACTTAATAAATTCTGAATATTGACGTATCTCTTTATTATTTTTTGTGTGTATAGAGAATAATGTACTGCCCTGAAGATAATAGCAAGCTTTAATTCACTTATGTGACAATCATCATATAAATTGGAAAAATATACATCCATCTGTCCCTAGGTCATCATTACTAGCAATAATAGTCATAATGCTCACACTAACTATAAGTAGATCATTTTCTTTCCATTTATAAACTTCTGAAGGTTTAAAATACTCATTTCTAAGCATTCAACTGTCAGTGATAAGGCACATCATGTATTAAAACTGACTTTTAAATTCATTGATCTAAGCAGGAAGCAGTTTTCACTAATGTCAGTAAGAGAGAAAACTGGGTTCTCCTTTCTGAACCTCCCTCTCCCAATAACCTGTTTTTATAAGTTATAAACACTCAATAGCATCTTTCACTGTTAACATTTTACTCACATTCCAGTGCTGAGATCTGATATCAATTTTCTGATGGACATTTTGCTGTAAAAGCGGAATGCTAAGAGAATAAAGACTTACAGAGAAAGTATTTTGATCCTTTTAATCAGAGTTTTAGGGACATTCCTGTATTCTCTCTTTGGTTCTGATGCAAGTTCCCACCTGAAGTAGTAAAAGAGTATTACCACAATGAATTATCTCAGGTGATGACACAGATGTTTCTTGTGACTTCTGATTACACTGTAGACAGAGTGGCCTGAGTGCAAAAACTCATTTTAGAAACAGGGAGATCTTTAAGAGCCTTTTTGTTGCTGAACATAACTCTATGTCTTCTTCATATTCCCTTGTGCATACCAAGTTGTCATTGGGTTTCCAAACATGAGTTTGCTCTCAAGCTTCTTTCAGGGTTATTTTCAGTCTCTCTCATCTTCTCTTATTTCTTTCATTTGCCATTCATTCTCCCACAAGGATAACTGCTCCAAGTCATCACTAATGTTGTTTGCACGAGACCTTAAGAATCTAGTTGCTTTCTAGCAGAAATGATAACTTTCAGGTTTCTCTTGGTGGAACCACATAATGCTGTGTATGGAAAGAGCTACACAGGACAGCTCCTGTGTTTCTTCTGTCTTTCCGGCTTGCTGACTTCTGCATTGTCTCAAACACAGCAGTCGGTTTCCAGGTTTTTTACTCTGTGCGTCTGATATCTCATTCTTCCTCCTGAAATAGTCTTTCTTTTGTCTCTTCAATGAAGATACTAATAATTTTTATATCAAAATTATTTTCAGTAGCTACTTGTATCATTTTAGACCCAATGTAACATCAAGCCATTAGTCCTTGCATTTTTCATGTAACTGTTGCATATTTATGTGAGCAAATGTATACAATTGTTTATAATAATTAATTATAATTAATTTATGATAACACAAATTTCTTGACACCAGAAGTTTTTTTCTATTTTCTATAGCACAGTGAATTATAACTTTGACTATATGTTCATAATCTTGCCTCCCTATTCTAAAATTTATAATGAAGTCATCTGAAACAGTGGTCTCTTCTTACAGAGGCCTGCAACCCTTGTGGAACCTTCTGCCATACTTTCTTTGTCTTCCTCTCCAACAATGGTCTGTTTTACTTTTTTCTTATGCCCAAACCTGCACAATTTTTATTTTATTTATTTTTAAAGAAAAATCCCACTAGCTCAATGGCCTGAAAATTCCATCCTATTCACCTATAAATTCTTAATTATTCTTTTAAGACTTCTATAAGGCGTCCCAGGGAAGCCTCCTGCCTGTGAAGAGCACTTGTCTTTTGAGGGTGCCTTGGACATTCTTCAGTCAGGGCAAGCATTTTCCTACATGGTTTTCAAAAGCCGAATGGGCCTTGATGTATGCCATCCCCAGTGGACAGGAACATTTTCAAGAAAAAGGGCTAAATTATATCTATCTCTACTCTGAATTTCTCATAAGCAATACAGGCCAGTCATGTGATGAACAGGTAAAAAAAAAAATAAATCTGACCAAAGTTAGATGTCAAGGATTGAGTTCTCATTTTGCAAGTGCATGCTGTTTTAGACATTATAGTTTATAGTGTCCAAGGCTCAGCTTTAGTGAGGTCTGTAAGTGGTTGTTACCAATGATCTGTAAACTAAATAAAATATTTTTAAAACTATCAAATGTTACCAATCGAGCTTCTGTTTTTATGACACAGAGTTAACCAAGGATCATTGATTTTTATCATACACTGGATATGTTCATTGTTCAGACAAGTAATGATGAGCCCATTGCGACTGATGTTGCTTAGTCACAAACTATCTTTCTCTAGAGTGGTCACAGTGCTAGGTTAAACCCATTGGTTTATCTTTGTATCTGTAAGATAAACAATGTCTTTTCCAGCTGGTTTGAGAGGAAGCAGAGGACTTATCTCTGTGTATGACTTTTCTAAGTTGTCAAGGTGCTCATGCAAGAACCATGGATTCAGAGATAAAGACCTGAAAGGCAGAAAGTGAATATATATAGAATCATGAAGCAGCATAAGCAAGTAGGCTTAATGAGAAACAGGATGTAGCCATTTCTATGAATTGAAAACTTTCCTCTGCATGTCCTTAACGTGTAGAAAGCTAAAGAAACTTACAAGGCTCAGGAAACTTAGAAAGTTACAGCAATCACAGGCTCCTTGGTGGAGTAGAAGGGTTTCTTCAGTAGCGCTGACATCAAGTTAGGAAGGGAGCTCTAAGTGTGGGGCTATTAAGAGTTATTCATGCTGGCGATTCAGTTTTATCGAGTAGTAGGACTTTCCATGTCTTACTAACAGATTCCATTGATCTAAAGAGGCACCAGGACCAAGGCAACTCTTATAAAGGACAGCATTTAATTGGGGATGGCTTACTGGTTCTGAAATTCAGTTCATTTTCATCACGATAGGAAGCAGGATCCAGGTAGGTATGGTGCTGGAAGAGCATTGAGTTCTATATCCTGTTCCAAAGGCAAACAGACGAAGACTGGCTTCCATGCAGCTGGGAGGAAGCCCACCCCCAAAATTAAACACATCCTTCAACAAGGCCACACCTACTACAACAAGTCCACATCTCCTAATAATGCCACTCACTCACTGGGCCAAGTATCTTCAAACCGCTCACACATAACCCAATAGTTCTTGAACCAAGGACCTATGGTACTGCAAACTAATGGTCACTAAAACGGACCTCGAAAAACATCTCTAAAGTTTATTGTCTCTTATGAATGTAGATGTACAATGCAGATATTCATATGTTGAAGGGAGGTGAAAGCAAAGTTTATTAAAAAAATTATAGAAAAGTTTGAAATTAAAGAAGGTTGAGGGAGACTCAATGACATATTTATTTAATCAAAGTTATTAGAACTTTGTGATTCTGCCTTTGAAGTCCTTTTTGCAGTCCAATCTCTGAGAGGGAAAAGAAGATCTTCTAGATGGAACAAGTATATACTCTACAGGTATACTTTTACCAATAATCAAATAATCAATAATCAAATATCCTCATGTAAGTGGACTGGAGTTTTTGTTTATGATATAGATTTGGGAGTCATATTTTACATTTTCATTGTTATTTTTATTACTAAATAGTTTACCATAGTTTAGAAAAATGATCTGTATGAATACTAAGTTTAATTTTACATTTTTCTTTTACTTAGTTGAAAAATCACTAAATTGGATTCACTTAACTCATTACTCTACTGTAATTATTATGATGTGACTATCAGGATTCTTTCATAAGATAAGCTCTTTGAAGTACCTTAGTCATTGTTGAAGATAATTTATCATATTTGAAGAACAATACATTTTCATTTTCTTCATTTACCTGACTTATGTGTCAGCCTACCACTGCTATTCAGGATTTAAGAATATTTTAGTTACAATGGTTACAGAAATTCTGAACATT
The DNA here is from genome assembly GCF_004785775.1 of Grammomys surdaster. Lineage (NCBI taxonomy): Eukaryota > Metazoa > Chordata > Mammalia > Rodentia > Muridae > Grammomys > Grammomys surdaster. The sequence goes on from NW_021604565.1 coordinate 7,046,619, forward strand.
GTACTAATGGTGAACTTTTTACTTGGCTTGAGGGTTAAACTTATGTTCAATTATACTGTGATTAAGTGTGATTCACATGGGTTTGTATAATATGCTTTATTTAATCTACTAATTTAGCTAGCAAATATAGATATGAATTTCCATCTACTTCCCTTTACTATTTTAAAATATGCTTTATGCATCAATATTTAAAGCCAATTCTCCATTTCAATGATGTGATAAAAATAAGTTTAAACTTATGTCATTAGTTGGAGTAATAGAATTAAATTATAAATATTACTGTGAATTGGAAATATGGCCTATATTAAGTGTCAGATAATATTTCAAATTTGCACAAATAATATCAAGGTAAAGAGTACTAAAACTTCCATCTAAACAAAATGAAGTAATGCTCAAGTCATATAAACATTGAAGTGCTGTGCTTCAGCTTCACAATGTAGAAACACATTTATTGAAATGATTTTTCTAAGTCAGAGAAAGAGAAAAATGAGTGCTGGTACAAGAATTGGTTTTCAGCCTCTCCATGGTTGTCAACCCTACCTTCTCTCATCTTGGGACCATTACTGGGGTTCGTTTTGCTTATTTCTTCTGGTCCCTGGGCCTCAAATAGGCTGAGTAACTCTGTGAAACAACAGATAAATAATTTGGTAGCAAAACTTATTCAGATACATTATCATAAGTTAGCTATGGAGGACCACGAGACTCATGATGAGGTTGTTACTTTATCCAGGGTGTTCCCAAAATCCATCTCCACCCAACCTAAAAGAGGGGACTTCTGCCCCTAGACCAAGTTGAGAGGAGCCACCCAGAACCCCCTCTGACAGGCAACCTGAATTCTTGCTTAGGCTGCGAGGCTAAGCACTGCAAGGGAATACCAATAAAAGTTAAAAATATCTCTCTGGGTTCCCTGAGGGACAAGCCTGACTGCATAAGGGTTTATGTCAAAAGTATCCCCTCTCCAGGAAAAAGACATTGGGATGGGTATGGCCCTCATGCCTCACTGGACAACGACAGGAGGACCAGAGCCACTACAAGGTCCCCTTCAATTACTGGAGGTCAGGCCTCTATCCCCTCCTTTGCAAGATTAGATTCGCCACAGCCCATCTATACTTAGAGAAGGGAGGAGATGTCAGGGGCATCCCTGCTTATACACTGAAGGCCTAAAATCAGCCATAGGCTTAAAATCAGCAATAGGCCTGTCATACATGTATACTAACACCAAGTCTCGGGTCTCTGTGGATAAACACTGAAACAGATGGCTATAAGCTATTGTAAACAGGTAGTTTTTATGACAATTTTCCAGCCTGAGTAGTCATAGACCTTGTAAATAGGTAGCCTTGGCAGATAATACCAACTTAGATAAGGACAAGTGAATCATAGGCAGAGCCATAGCAACCTGTCCCCTGAACATTTACCCAGCCGATACTCTGTTCTGAAAGATATCTGTATTCCCTCTGAACACCCACACTCCAGTGTCATCCCCTTCCCCACATCCTGCCTCTCTGTGTTTATAACCCCTCTGTGAATGAGTATAAATTACAATTTGAAAAAAATAAAAAAATTATATTAAAAACAAAGAAATGATTTTTTCTAAGAACATAGAATTGGATCTTATTCTTTTTATCATTCCCTGGAGAGTGTAATAGGTCTTTTAAAAAGCCTTTGAAACATAAGTTTTTAAAAATGAATATATATTAATTTATTGATTACCTGAATTTAATTAATTGGTTATTTGACATTCCTTCAAACTCATCATACCTAATTAGAATGTATTTTATAAATTTAAGCATATATTTTATCTCTTACATCCATTAATTATAAAGATTAGTTAAATGAAATGTTTTGCTAAAGTCTAGATCTATTTTTTATAAAACAAGTTGAAAATGTGAAAAACATACACAGAACTTTGCATATTCTAATAAAATAATTATATCACATAAACATTGAAAGATGCTATGTATATATACAGACATGTATATATACATGGACAAATAAATAGCAACAGAGATCTTAGTGTTGCATAATCATAAGATACTGTTTTGTTGATGGACATTAGTACAAAAAAGTTTCATCTTTCTGTATAACAATGTTTTTTTCTTTTTTTTTTTTGAGTAATCACTGAGTTCTGAGTACAGGATGTGCAATTGTGACACCCTTTAGGGACTTGAATACTCTAGTCTAAGAAGAATCAGAGCAACTGGGGCTTCTACACAACATTTATCAGATAAATTAGAAGTGCTGTTTCTAAAATTTTGCTGTGTAGCTCTTGAAGTATCCAATAATTATTCCTAAGTTCATTCTTTTGTTCTTCGTCAGTAAAGCTTAAATAAAGGAGAAATATAGAATTTTGAACAAGCATATTTACCAGGTACAAAGAAATTGTAGAGTGTTAAAGTATCTTGAGAAGAATTTAAAAATGAAAATTTTGTATTAAGGTAAGGCACAAAAGCATAATGACCAGCACAGCGTCTGCACCAGTGCTAACAGTGAACTGGAAGGGCTTACAATTGGCATGGTATGAAATGATCAAGAGGGCTGTAGATAAGCTGTCTAGGCAAGGGCTCAGGCAGAAGCTCTGTAATTGGCACAAAATATCTTGTGCTCCAGTGTCAAAATCAGGATGTTGTGATAACAGTTCATTAAATTATGAGACAGGCTAAAGTAACTTTCCGAAAGGATTGGTATGACTTCTTTAAGTAAAGAAATGATGAAATCAAAGAAGAAATTAGAAAAAAGTTAATCTGATATTTAAAAGTGGTATATATTATACATTGATAATCTTAGAGGAATAATATTAAATTTGATATATGCATATGAGTCATATGTCTATTAATTATAAGGCTATTTCAATATTTAAATGCATATCAATAATTTTCAGTCAAATATAAATTATGAAAACCACATTTAGTCAATATGAAAACCAGAATAGCTAAGTAAAATGTGATGAGACATTAAAATATACTAAAATAAATTTCCCCAAAGGTTTTATTCCTTAAAAAATGTTTGAACAACTTTTACTGAAGGAAATGGCAAGAAACCAGGAACCGTCTTGTAGATTCTGCTTCCAAGTGTTAAATTAAAATGAAATTTGATAGATCCTCATATTACACTGCTTTGAGTTAAATGACCAAAAATAATTGTGGGTAAAAAAAGGAATGTACATGTACTAAAATTCATATATCTATCACTGTATCTACATATCTCAGATGCACAGTAAAAAGTCATAAATATTATATGAGTCTTTCTGCATTATGATTTAATAGTGTTAGTCCAATGTTGCAGGTAAAGCTAAAAACAAACTAATATGGCAATAATTTAAAATATGGAACAAAAATTACTTAGGAATACTTAACATCCAAATGGGGCCTTGAAATTCTAATTTTAATTTGTGTTTTTTTTTTCTTCTTGCTAGACTATCATATCTATCACACATTTGTTTTGAGGATGAAAATGGTTGTCCTTTTAGACTGTTGACATCCACAACAATTTCAAAATGGCTAGTTAGATGAAGGCAAACTCTAAAGTCAAGGAAAATAAATCCATAGGAGACTGTGTGATCTGTGTCCCACATGGATATGATGAAAAAACATGAATGGGACCAAGTGAATTCCTTCATTATTGACAACTTGAATTATGAGATTGTTTCCTTCTCTTATGCAAGGACAGACATGTTATCCTACATTTAGACTCAAATGCAAGGTTTCAAATCCTGATGAACGCTGCTTCCATTTTAAAACTATATTTCCAAACAAAGGTTTTAAAGCATTGTTAATCTTAAGGATTTCCATCTTGCATGCATCTCTCTCTCTCTCTCTCTCTCTCTCTCTCTCTCTCTCTCTCTCCCTCTCTCTCCCTCTCTCTCTCTCTCTCTCTCTGTGTTTGAAAAAGGGATTTTGTTTCCTGAGAACAAAACAGCTGTAACTGAAGGAGCATTGAATGTGCTCTAAAATGACATCATTTGAGGCAAAAGGATAGAATAAAATTGGTTGAGAAGCTTCATATTACAAAATAATAATGAGAGATATAACAATGATGACTCTGCTTTACATATGGTAGCCATTAGGAAAATAGATTTATAAATAAGCAGCACATTCATTAGAAATTACTTTTTCTATAACTGTATAACAATAAACAATAAGAGCAATAAGGAGTGACTAAGGATGAAATATTTTTAGTAATACATTAAGCTGTATATTTGATAAAGACTTGCTATTTTGCTTTGCCTGCACTTTACACAATTGTTCACAAGAATATCTTCATTTTAGTTCTAAAAAGTCAAGTCTCATAATTAATATTCTCATCATTAATATTTTCTGTCCAAAATTTAAGAAATTTAGGTAGAAAGTGAATTTTAATCTGATAACCAAATATATCCTCAAAAAGTTGAATAAAGCTCTTATCAATGTAATTGTTGAGTCTAAAAGTAAACCAAAACTTCAATCCAAGAAAGTATGCTACATACTATAGTATGGAAGTTGGATTAATTAAATTGAATTGTTAAATCAAAACAAACACAAAATATGCTTCACATAGCAAATTAAATATATCTAAGATGAACATCAGTCCTCAAGTAGAAGTTAATTGTATTAGTTACTCTTCTTGCATAACAAATGTAGCTACAAAAGATTTATTTTGATTAGGGTTCTAGGAGGATAGTTCCAAGTTGTGGAGAAGATCTATGACAGAAGGAAACTGAGATATCCCTCAACAAGCCTAGAGCCTATACTGGGATTCAAGCAAATTACAAGCTACCGTGAGAAAAAAATCTTTACTAACCACATATCTGACAGAGGGCTGACCACCAAAAAAACCAAAAATCCCAATCAAAAAATGAGGTATAGACCTAAACTGAGAATTCACAATTTTGAATGGCTGCGAAGCACCTAAAGAAATATTCAAAGTCCTTGGTGATCAGAGAAATAAAAATCAAAACCCTGATTCTACCTTACACCAATCAGAATGGGTAATATCAAAACCTCAGACAGCAGCACATGTTGGCGAGGATGTGGAGAAAGAGGAACACTACTCCATTGCAGGTGGGATTGCAAACTGGTACAAAAATTCTGGAAATCAATCTGGAGGTTTCTTAGAAAATTGGAAATAGATCTACTTGAAGACCCAGTGATACCACTCTTGGGACTATACCCAAAAGATACCCTACCATGCCACAGGGGCATGTGTTCCACTATGTTCATAGAGGCCTTAGTTGTGATAGCCAGAAGCTGGAAGCAACACAGATGTCCCAAGACAGAAAACTGGATACAGAAAATGTCATTCATCTACACAATGGAATACTATTCAGCTATTAATAATGAAGACATTCTGAGTTTTGCAGGCAAATGGATGGAACTAGAAAATATCATCCTATGTAAGGTAATTCAGACCCAAAAGGACATGCATGGTGTGTACTCACTAATAAGTGAATATTAGCCAATAAAAAAGTACAGAATACCCAAGATACAATCCACAGAACTCAAAAAGGTCAACAAGCTGAAGTCCAAGTAAGGATGCCTTAGTCCCACTTGGGAGTGAGAAGCAAGCAATCACAAGTAGGGAGGGGATGAGGGACCAGAGAGGGAAACTACATATGGAGAGCTGGTATATGAGGAAAGAGGGGAACTTGATCTGGTATTGGGTGAGGGGAAAGGACTGAAAACCTGAGGGCCAGCAGATAAAATGGTAACAGGCAACCTAAGGAGGTAGGAGATTGTGGGAACCCTCCAGAATTTACCAGAAACCTGGGCGGTGAAAGACTATCAGGACTCAAAGGGAGAAATCCTAGTTGATATGTCTGACAATAAGGAGAGGGAAATTATAGAGCCCACCTCCAGCAGGAAGACAGGGCATCAAATGAAGGAGAGGGTTGCCATCCCATAGTCAAAACTCTGACCCATAATTGTTCCTGTCTGAATGAACTACAGGGATGGAAATGGAGAGAAGCTCAAGTAAAAGAAGGTCCAGTGATAGGCCCAAAGTGGGATGCAGCTCAAGAGGAGGTCCCAATGCCTGACACTATTACTGAGGCTATGGAACACTCACAAAAAGAGGCCTATCATGACTGCCCTCCAGAAGACTCAAGAAGCAGCTGAAATAGTCAGATACAGATATTTGCACCCAACCAATGAACAAAACTGCTTACTCTTGTGATTGAATTAGGGAAAAGCTGGAAGAAGCTGAAGAGGAGGGTGACCCTGTATGAGGACCAGTAATCTCAACTAACTTGGACCCCTTAAATCTCTCAAACACTGGACCACCACTCAGGTAGCATATACCAGCTGATATGAGGCCCCCAACACATATACAGTAGAGGACTGTCGGGTCTGGATTTAGTCAGAGAAGTTGTATCTAACCTCAAGTGACTGGAGGCCCCGGAGAGTTTAGAGTGTTCAATATTGTGAGCTTATGGGATACTGTTATCAGTCAAACTACCACAAGGTAGCTATTGTAGTGACAGGACCAATGCATCGATTGCAGAACAGCTAGTGAAGTGGCATAAGCAAGAGGAGAATAGAGGTTAAACCATCATAAACTAGATCCAATTATGTCTTAAGCAAATTATCAACAAAAACAGAATAAACATAAATATATTAATAAAGAATGCAGAGTACAAAGATATTGATATCTGTGCTTACTTGACAATATCTACAATCTTAAATATTTTAATTAAATAATCATCTAAACCATGAGAAATACAATATTTCAATATTTATAAATCAGAACATTCCTTTTGAGAAAGAAATAATTCCAGTTTCATGTGATTATAATGTTAATTCTTAAAACATCAAAAAGCATATTTTTAATGTTCAGTGATAACAGAATAAAGAATGTTATACAGTTTGATATATCATAGGAAAAAGTCATGGAGATTTTTGACCTTTGGCTGTAAGGTATTTGTAAGAAGTTGTTTATTCATTCACTTTGGTCTTCTTTCTTCATGAGATTCATGTAGTCTGTGAGTTGTATCTTGGGTATTTCAAGCTTTTGGGCTAATATCCAAATATCAGTGACTGTGTGTTCTTTTGTGATTGGGTTAAATCATTTAGGGTGATATTTTCTAGTTCCATCCATTTGCCTAAGAATTTCACCTTTTAGAACAGTGTAAATGACAGAATTAACACCAAAAGAGGTCTGGAGTTACATTTATTTCATTTTTAATTTCACTTTTTTTTCTAGATAGAAGGGAAACATTCATATTCAGAATGTGGGAAATAATCCTTTCCTTTATCAGTCTGACAATCATAACCACTTGCAAGGTTCCTCTGAGTTAGGAAGTTGGTACATATGACCTAGATGTCCGTAAGGTCCTAAGAGACCACTTACCCATTCCTGGGAATAAGGGATTACCGTGAAAGCTAGCAAGATGTTCTTTGTAATTCCAGCCCCCATTTCATAGAAAAATAAAAATGATAGCATTAAATTAAGCATCTCAAGTCCCTGTACTACAGTGCTGAATTCCAATGAACCTGGCTGTGCTGCCTGTGGAGTGATGGCATTCCATAATCTTATTACTGGAAACCCTGCCTTGTCAGTTAACTTTTAGTGAAGTCTCGCAGGTAAATTTTTCCTTTGGCTTAAATGCCTAACTACAACAATAAGTTGGAGTCTTCTTTATTTCTTGGAAGATGGAAGGGATATTCATTTCTTTATGTATACTTTGGATAAATATTTCTGAAGCACCTGCTGTATATCAACAGAATGTTTCTTGTGAGAGAGATGAAAGGAATATTCTTCATGATACTGAGACCTTGAAATGGTTTTACTGGACCTTCCATTTTATCCTTAGGCTCCCCAAATACCACCTCTCAGAGAAACATAATGAAAGCAGACACCAAATTTGACCACTCATGTTCTACTCACTAAACTAAAGTCTTCAAAACTAGTTCATGGGCTGAAAAAGAATCACACAGACGGATAGACTTAGAACCTGGAATGAAAGTGGTTCTCATTTCAACAGCACAGCAATTAAGTCAAGTGGTACAACTAACATATGCAATGTCAGAATTCAGGCCTCACTTCAGATTTTAACTGTGATCTTTCAGTGACCAGTTGGAAACATAAAAACACATTTATTGAACTGAATTAAATGAACATAGTAATAAAACAAACAGAAGAATGAAAAATAATAAAACCAGCACAAACCACATCCAAACAAAACTCCAAAGTGAGGTGTCGTTAGTTATTCTCAGGGAATGCAGGAAGGATTTAAGGGAAAAGGGTGAGAAATTACAAAACATAGGTACTTCTTTCCACTTCACTCACATTATCCTTGCGTGTCAGTCAAGACCTGTGGTTATGCATCAAAATATATGCAAAGAGACTGAAAACACTAGAAATAACATTTTATGAGTGTTCTTTCTTCTAGGCTACACAAATGAATAAAGACAAGATTTACATATGAAGTCAAACAAGAGAAAATTAATATTGCATACTGACCTTAAAAATGACATACGTGTCACTTATAATTGACTAAGTAAGAAAACGGAGGACAGTGGCAACCTAAACATTGTCACTGTACCACGCCCTTCTTTATTACTTTAAAGTCTTATTTTACTTTATCTGAAAGGTTATCACAATAGCCCTATATTTGGAAGTTTGATGTTCTACAGAGCTAATGATACAACTTTAGTCATCCATCCTTGTCTCCTGGAAACAATGAGTCTTTTGTGACACAAAGTTAAGTGTAGCTGTGTTCTGGATTCCACATAAAAATGTTTGCCATTGGTTTCTGTTTGGGCTGTTGAGTGGGGCCTATCAGAGACTCCTCTTGTTTAGCTGTCACATACTCAGGTCACTGCTGTTGTAAAGGTTTTCCAGTGATTTGCAAAAATATCAGTCTCCAAGAGTCCTATGCATTGCATGTCAGTCAATATCACTTGTAAGAATAGTTTTAGGATCCTTATAGGCACTTTGGTGTGGGTTAAATAAAGGAAAATAATTCATTGCTAAGTTTTCACATAGCTGAAGGTATAAGGCTTAGTCAAGTGGAATTTGCTCACAGTTGGTGAGTTCCTGAAACTGGAATCCTTTGACATTATTAAGAATCAATTAGACTTTATCCCCCTGGGTACTGTTATGGCCCTTCAGTAATTTATCCTGGGAACATTCCTAGTGTCTTTGTAGGTGAAGTACAAATGGGACTGCTTTAGAACAAGGACAGCTTTAAAACTAATGAGTGGATCCCAAAGACAGACAAATGAAAAGCTTTACAAGATATTTCCTCAACTGTCATCCCTGCATGTGCTCGACTTTAAAGCAGTTAGCAGCTTCCACTAAACTTCTTCAGAACAAAGAAACAAAATTGAGGATCATATCTATGAAGCACCCAATAAAATTGCATGGAATTATCTTAGCATAGACGTCAATTTATAGCATCCTGCCTTAAATGTGCCTTCAGAAAAAGAGGCAGGTTGGTTTTACTATGAGATATTGTGAAAGTCATAATTAAAAATAAATTATTATTGGGGGTTTGTTAAAAGTAGATCATGAGTCTAAGCTTTCAGTGAATTTATTCTGAGACTTCTAAAGCCAACACTGAGAATTTTTACATTCTAATGAGTGAACTAAAAACATATATTTCAAAGCAAATAGCACTCACAAATTACATTTATGACACACGAGGTTGCTGACTGCTGTGTGTGGAGCATGGAGCGATGGCGCTAATATGCTCTCTAGCTTGATTTTCTCAGTTCCCAACATGCTCTAATTCCACAGTACAAATCTTTAAATGGCAGTTATATTTTAATTAATGTGATTATGTGCTGCCATTAGCGAACCCTCCCCCAGCACATTTCTCCTGCTAGACCCATGAATGCCAGTAAACCATTAACATAAAAGAGCTGTTTGCTTACTGAATTCATCCACACAAATAGGCAAGGGTTACAATTGTTGATTTGCCACTGAAAGAACAGAATGAGAAGGAGTTGCTCAGTGCCTGGCAGTTGCAATTATCTGGTGTAATTAAGTCTAATTTATAAACCCCCTTCAAATGAGAAAGTAACAATTTTTGTTAATTAACAAGAGCATTTGTAAAGCTCGTTAACTCCATCATTCACAGTCCGCCTGGAAAAATGGGAGCATATGGCTGTTACGATGGGACATGTTTCTTATGTGTATTTGGGCATTAATCTGTTTTGAAGGTCTAATGATTGAAATGGGAGGAAGAAATGGATGTTATATTACCGAGCAAAGAAGATCTACTGTTTTCATTTATCTTTACAGCAATGTGAGCACTTTGTCATTATCTTCTGCATAAGGTTTCATTATTCTGATACAGCTCTCCACATGGCCTCATACCATCATGCCCATAAGCCTGCAGGGTACAAGAGCACTTATCTTTCCTGATGACTGTTGAATCATTTAAAACAAGTTATTAGTGAAACAATTAAAATGATATTGGTTCACAATTGTATTTATAGCTGGCAGGCATAATGGAACATTCTGAATAGCAGTTGGGGGGTCTGAGAATGGATGGGAAATGCTGTTAATCAGAGACAAGAGAAACCTCTAAAGGCAACCTAAATCACAAGAGCACGTTAATTGTATTGGAGCATTTCATTTAATTGAGAACAAAGGGAAGGTAAAAATCATATTATCAATGTTTTATGAACATGAAGAAATAGGAAAACTACCATGTCATCTGTCACATGTCATGAAAGTAGAAATTAGAAAGGTACTGGTTAATTCTAGCTAGAGCAGGCCAAAGACATCTGTGTCGTTCCACATTTTCAAAGGGAGTTACCAAAATAAAACGTAGCAAATTAATTGATTCATAAACAAAGAGAAAGACACTGTGCTGAAGACCTTACATTCCAGGCAAGATTCCAGTTGGAAGTCAAAATAGTTTAAGGACTAAAAAGGTAGTGAGAGGTGTCCCTGGCTCTGTTCCACTTAGGAGTCCTAAGAAATAACTACAATCAATTTATCTATAGGTGTGTAGAACTGCTTTATTTCCATCTTGAGTTTGATGGGAGAAGTGAGTGTAATTTATTAAAGAAAATATAAGTAGGTAGATGTTAGGGTTCTACTTCCATGGGCATGCCTTGATTGGTATTCAGATGGAACTTGTCATCACTCCACATGGTGTATAGGTGTGAGAGAAGGGCTGGTAGATGTTCTTGGAGCGGATGTACTTTAGAAGACTAAAGAGTTAGGATAAGCATCCTTAAAAAAGGACTGATTGGGAGAAACATAAACTAGACAGTGTCTTTAATAAACCACTCCATTTGAGAAGCTGTACTTCTTTAGTGTAAGGCCAGTTAATTAAATGAAGGTCTCAATTACTTCAAACTGGTATATTTGAAGACTGTGTTGAAAAAACTATATACAAATAAAAGTAGTAGGATTGCTAGCAATGACTCATAATCTTTGATTGGATTGCACATAGTTATTGAGACAAGTAAAATATAAATAACACTAACCACCTACCCAACCCCGTAAACTGAAGATAGAAATTATACAGATAAGAAGACAAAGGAAGAGAGAAAAGTTGAAATCACCACACCATAAAAATCATATGAAGAATACATGTTATGAGTCCTTATTAGCAACCTTGAGCATTTAGAGAAATGGATTACAATACTAACAGTAAATGGTTTGTTGAGTTCTTTGTGTGGCCAAGAACTGGTTTAACAAATATATTTAATGTTTAAACATAGTATCTTACAAAAATAATTCTATGAAATAGTATTAATTTTATTTTATAAATTAAAACTTTTCACACAGAAAATTCATGTAGCTTGCATATCATAAAAGGTAATCAATCACTAGGAGTAAGTTTTTGTTCATCGCCAAGACAGAATACAATGCACTAAACTGAATGATTTGTTTAAAATTCTATGGAGATTTATCACATATTTTCTCTTACTGAAAAATATTTTAAAGGCAATTTTTTTCTGGTAGTAATTCCAATATTTATTAATTTTTGAAATTAGAATCTCACAGTTGAAACATGATTATATGGATGTAAACAATTTTAAGTAAATAGGTCAGATAAACAATATATTCTTGATTACAGTTTACCACTGTTGATTATGGGTCAGCAAATGGGACTGAAGAATAGAGGAGGAATTAATAACTATAATTGCCTTTAACGTCTGTGTTTCTCTGTGCCACCACCCACACGTCTGCACAGAGCTTTTTTGTTTACTTGGCCATCCAATATTATGGCAGCCTGTAGCTGCTGCTTGAATATTATACAGTAAATTGGAATAGATTTAGGTTTACTGTTGAAAGTCTGCCTAACACATTTTTATTGCTTCAATAAATAGAGGTTACTAATGCTTTCTAACTTTGTATTTCTAAAGTGCTCTCATGCTAATTAATAAATATTGATAATATTGAAGCATTTTACAAATCCATCACATTGTATTTAAAGACGTTCCTTAAAAATGTAGAACTATGGATTAAATGTATTAATATATATTGTTTCGCCCTGAATCAATGAATTTTTATTATACGTGAGAAAGTAAGATTAGTATAGTTTTCATAGAACAGGGGATAGGATATATTTTAGCATCCGTCTTTATTACTTCTACATTAGCAACCAAGAATGAACATTAGTATTGTGTCCTATACAGTGTTTCATAGATGTATCGTTTAGATATAGGTGGCATATTCAGTTGATTTATGATAAACAAGTTTTACCTTTCCCACTTTTCTCATTTATATGAGCCATCATTGCAATGCTTTATCTTATTTCACACATTTAAATAATATAACATTAATTTTCGTTATAATCTAAGACTCTTCAGAGTGAAACGTCTCAAATCTACAGAATTCCATTCTATTAAGAATTTAATGAGATAAAGCTAGTAAAATTATTTTCAAGGATTGAAGGAAAAGAAGAGATAGATTTAATTTACATATAGTTTTATTGAGCTTAATGAAACAGTTGTCACGATACATACAATATCGGATTAAAGAGATGCTGAGTAAAGGGCTGAGGGTATGGCTCAATGAGTAAAGTGCTTGAGGCACAAGATAGGAAGTGGGTTTGGCTACCTCAGAACCTACATATATTTGAATCCCAGATAAAGAACCTATTTCAGACCAAATAAATTATTTCCCCTGAACTTCCTCCAGGAGTGGATACATTTTGAGGTTGCTGACAGGAACAAGGGTGGGAATTACTTATAGGAATGTGCTGTATGCCTACAGTCAGCTTCACCATGGCCTCCAGTTGCTTACTCCTCATGCAGTCTGGTGTCAGACTTCATGAAATTTGTAGTTCTCTGAGCTTCTCAATATTTGGAAGTTTTGGAAACTTGCTGAGACAAGTGAGATCCCTTCTTCCTTGCAGATGGAAGTGGTACAGCTCAAAGAAAATAGCTCTACAATATCAGTCAATGTAGTAGTCTAATGAAAAGGGTAGCCAGAGTTGGAGGGATGGGGTGGGGGTACAGATGCGTATGAGCTTTGTGATGATGTCAAAGTGTGATGTATGGTAAGAATACTTCCAACTCTTCTAGACTTGCAGCCAGTCTCTTGCAAAAGGGCAGTATACATACATATATATATATATACACATATATATATATTCTATCAATGCTATGCTGCATAAGACAATCAATCAAGAAAAGATGTATTTCTAATTGCCTTGACTCTTCCCAGCACGTGGAGCTGCTGTGCTTGGACCTAAACTGTAGACCACGATGGCTTGTCAGACAACAAACTGTCTGTATTGTGTCTAACCCTCTTGATATCTTCAAGGACTCAGATAATTAATAAATAATGACATTGACCAGAATAGTTTTTAAATGCCATTTTTAAATATCACAGGTTTCCATGGTTGAAACACGTATTTTTTCGTAATCCAATGGCTTTGGGAGCTCATTTGTGTAATAAATTTTCCTGATTTTATTTCATAATTTCTAATTATAAAAGATGGAGAGGAAAGAAATGACTTTACTTTCCTCTGTAATGAATGTCTCTTTCTCTTTCTGAGTAAGAAGGGTAAATGAATGGTGGGAAGCCAGAGTCAAGCTGAGTCTCAGAACAGAGAGCACAGTTTCATTTCTTTGTCCAACATCCATAAATATTCCTCTGGTTTTTCTGTGTCCAACAAAGCAGGGAAATATGAAGACATCAGAACTGTTATTTAATTATATTGGAAAGAAGTCTTTCCTAATTGATAATGGGATCAAGTGTGGTTTCATAACAGATGCAGTTAAGTTTAATTTGTTTTCTCAGTCTTGTGAAATTAATGTCAGAGCTTGCTGTCTATTTTGAGAAAGTCTCTCCAGGGTTTTGTATATGCTACCAAAACCCCTTGTTTACAAATGGACCATTGACGGGCTAAGTTCCCTTTTCTCATCATTTGAACACCACCACTTATTACATTCTATTTCCTGGCAGTTTGATTGCATCAAGTCCATATCTCTTTGCTTGATTCCCTATCAAAGCTGGGGATTGTCCAGTTCCTCCCCAGAGTGTTTCTTCTTTCCATATGTACTTTTTCCTCTTTTGTTCACTTCACTTTTTCAGATCCTCTTAATTATTTTTTATAACTTTTTGTGGTTCCAAAAAGTTTTATACTTTTTATTAGCTAGTTATTTATCATGGAGTTTAAGGAGATAGAAAGGTATTAATTCACTTCTTTTTTTCCTCTTAACTTCCATACAATGTGTTGGGCGTGTTTGTGTGTGTGTGTATCTAGTAATTCTGTATTGAATATTTGCGGGACAGAAGAAAACTTCCAGAGTTGGTTCTCGCCTTCTACCTTACCCCATGTGAGTTATAGGGATCAAAGTCAGATCATAAGTCTTGGTAAAAAGCTCTTTAACAGATGAGCTGTCCTTCAGTCCTTGTTCCCTTCTTAACTACCAATTTGCTTTACTTGCCTCAGATCACTATCTCAATGTCTATCACTATCACCATGTCTCCTTTCGAGCATAGTCTCCATTTTGGGGGCATGGGTAACTTTTCTACAGTTAAAATTTTTGTCTCTCTTTCTGGTACTCTATGCTTGGCTTGTCCATCTCATCATGGATATTCAAAACTCATAATTTATCATTTTCCATGAAAAGTTCTAAGCTCAACACTGTTTCCACTCATCCATGAAAACAGATCTGAATACATTCATTTCCTTTTTTCTTTGTATGGTTTTGTTCTGGGTTGTCTCTAGAATATCATCAAGTCAAAGCATTTGAAGTCTAGTTCTCCAGCTCACCTAATACCACTTTCCTTTAATTAATTCATGCTCTCATTATATACTACCTAAATAATCTTCATTTCTATTGCTTCTTCCAAGAGCTGGAGCTTCTCTCGTTCATAAATCCCGGAAACCCTTGATCTTAAATCTTTACTAAGCTTAGCTTACAGCATTCAGTATCTCAGGTATTGAAAGTTGCCTAAGGCTTCTTTTTCAAGGGGTTTTGAAAGGTTTAAAAGCAGATCTCATAATTGAGTACCAAAACCTTGCAAACATCCATGTATTTGAAACTATCTTGGAACAACCTACTTAAGAGAACTGTATATACATGAATTCTCAATCTACTGCATCTCTACCACTGTTTGCTTCTCCTTCCATTTTATTCTTAGACCAAGAACAACTCTTTCTTTCATCATAAATATCCATGGTATTGAATGACCTTATAGGAGAAAAGCATAATCTTGAACATTTTTACTCCTACACAAATACACATTTCCTAAACTTCTACGTGAATGTTTTCCTGTCATTAGTTATTTTCTCCATTGATCAATGGAATAACGAGAAAATAGAGGACTTGAACATGCTTAAAGCTCTTTATCACTCACCCCTCTGCCAAGAAAGGAGAGTCGATTAGTCTACTGCCTACATAAAGCCTTGCCATTCTTACATAATGTTTAGGCATGGTTAACCATGCTTTTTCTTACCTTCTATGTTTTCCCATACACATGTGCACGCACAAACAAATACACACACACACACACACAGAGTGTGAGAGAGACACAGGACAGATAGGCAGATAGGCAGAGAGATGGAGGTCCAACAACAGACAGCCACAGACATAGACACACACAAACACACACACACATAAACACACACACACACATACACACACACACACACACACACACAGAGAGAGAGAGAGAGAGAGAGAGAGAGAGAGAGAGAGAGAGAGAGAGAGAGAGAAAGAGAGAGAGAGAGATCTCTCTTATTTTGTATTTTGTAAAAATTCTACTAAGTCCACTTTAAGTAAAACAAGATCATCCAAAAGTCACTGCATATTTCTACTGTACAAGAAAATTCTGTAAAATAATATATACTTATTCATTAAGGTATACCCTGCTTTCAAGTTTCCTAATTCAGAGGTTAGTTAAACAGTCAATACCCTGGAGAAAATCACAGTACTTTTTATGACAGAAGAGAGCATTTGTTTCCATGCATCCCCAGCTTGCCTTGACATTCAGATAAGCTCAAGGAGTTAGGAAAATGATGCTGTAGTTTTCTTTGGATGAAGAGTTTCTCTGAGAAGATAGATCACAAAACAACTTCAGTGCACATAAGGGTGAAGCTGAAACTAAAAAGTATAGTTACTATAACTAATTACTTTTCTGTACATTGAGGTATAGGAGATATTGAAATATTTGTTTAATTATTTTGGTTGTCTACCTTTCTCAAATATATTATTTGTTCATATATATATATATGAACAAATATATATATATATATATGAACAAATATATTATTTGTTCACATATATATTATTTCTCAAATATATATATACATATCTATATCTATATATGTATATATATATGGCAGATTTCTGTTTTATTCGACATTTAATTGTTTATATAATTTCCCAGAGTTCATTTTAATGACATATTTTGCTTAGGTCCCGACTGAATCTGATCAAAACCACTGGTAGAGAAGAAAGAGAGAGAACTTAGCTATGTGCAGGTGGAGTGAGATAAAGGAGCCAGCACCTGTTGAAGAAGATAGAGTCAGTGTCAGTTCAGCATCATTACTAGTGATGAGAGTTTTCTATGATAGATGAACTATCCCTTCAGCTAAAGGAAGTGCACAGCTGAGCCTTTTTTTCTGTCAAGCATTCCAATTCCCTCAGATTTCTTAAAATACTGAAATATCAAAGATGTTTCAATTTCAAGATAGAAGTAAAACACATCATTTTTGTAATTTTAAATTATTCTTTCAGGAGCCTCGAATACTTGGGCACAGGGGAAAAGTTCCCGAACAGAACTCCAATGGCATATGCTCTAAGATCAAGAATTGACAAATGGGACTTCATAAAATTGCAAAATTTCTGTAGAGCAAAGGACACTGTCAATAGGACAAAACGACAACCAACAAATTGGGAAAAGATCTTAACCAATCCTTCATCTGATAGAGGGCTAATATCCAATATATACAAAGAACTCAAGAAATTAGACTCCAGACAACCAAATTACCCTATTAAAAAATGGGGTATAGAGCTTAACAGAGAATTTTCAACGGAAGAAACTCGAATGGCCGAGAAGCACCTAAAGAAATGTTCAGCATCCTTAGTCGTCAGGGAAATGCAAATCAAAACAACCCTGAGATTCCAACTCACACCAGTCAGAATGGCTAAGATTAAAAACTCAGGTGATAGTAGATGCTGGAGAGGGTGTGGAGAAAGAGGAACACTCCTCCATTGTTGGTGGGACTGCAAGATGGTGCAACCACTTTGGAAATCAGTGTGGCAGTTCCTCAGAAAATTGGACATAGCATTACCTGAGGATCCAGCTATACCACTCCTAGGCATATACCCAGAAGATGCTCAAACATATAACAAGGACATATGCTCCACTATGTTCATAGCAGCCTTATTTATAATAGCCAGGAGCTGGAAAGAACCCAGATGTCCTTCAACTGAGGAATGGATTCAAAAAATGTGGTATATTTACACAATGGAGTATTACTCAGGTATTAAAAACAATGAATTCGAGAGGTTCCTAGGTAAATGGATGGAACTAGAAATTATCATCCTGAGTGAGGTAAGCCAATCACAAAAGAACACACATGGTATTCACTCACTGATTATTGGATATTAGCCCAGAACCTTGAAATGCCCAAGATGCAACTCACAGGCCACATGAAGTCCATAAAGAATGAAGACCAAGTGGGGGTGATTCGGTCCTTCTTAGAAGGAGCAACAAAATATTCAAGGGAGCAAATATGGAGACAAAGTGAGGGACAGAAACTGAAGGAGGGGCCGGCTGAAGACCACTCCACCTGAGTATCTATCCCATGTGCAGTCACCAAAGGTAGATGCTGATGTGGAAGTCAGGAAGTGCATGCTGATAAGGGCCTGATATGGATGTCACCTCAGAGGTCTTCAAGAGTCTGACATACTCAGAGGAAGATGCTCACAACTAGCCATTGAACTGATCATGGGGTTCTCAATGGAGGAGTTAGAATGAAGACTGAAGGAGCTGAAAGGATTTGCGGCACCATGAGGAGAACAACAATACCAACCAACCACAGCTCCCAGGATCTAAACCACCAGCCTGGGAGCACTTAGGGAGGGATCCAGGGCTTCAGCTGAATATGTAAGAGTGGAGGGCCCTGCTGGGCATAGGTAGAAGATGAGATCCTTGACCTCATGAAGGCTGGATGCCCCAGGGGGTGGGAATTTTGAGGGTGGGGAGGTGGGAGTGGGAGGGTAGGTAGGGGGTTACATCCACAGAGAAGAAGGAGGAGGGGTGAGGGGATTGGGGGTTCCTGGGTGGGTGGGGGATGGGGTAAGGGGACAACATATGAAATGTAAATAAAACATCCAATGAAAAAATTTAAAAAAAATTATTCTTTCAAAACCCTTGAAAGGAGTATATTCCTAAAGTCTTCTATTTAAATGAGATAGAGATATCCTCACTGTGTATTTCTTCTCCTTCATATTACTATTACTATTATTATTATTATTACATGCGTTTCTTGATATATATATATATATATATATATATATATATATATATATAATCTCACCACAAATGAAATGTTCTGGGCTTTTATACAGTCACATACATTTTCAGTTTTAATACTGTGATCATATGTTTTAACTTCCTTTTTTATCTTCACAATTATATATCATCTGTTAAAAAGAATTGTGGTTAGACAAGTGGTTTTTATCTTAGTATTTTCTAACATTATTTTAGACCATGATTCAAGATATTAAAAATTATAACCTCCTAAATTTTCTTAATTGATTCCTTTAGTTACTGCATTGTTGATGTGTCTACAAAAAATAAGTCATTTTACTTGGCATCAAAAAAGTGAACATACCACATTTAACTCAAAGTGAAGCTTTAGGCCAA
The DNA here is from genome assembly GCF_004785775.1 of Grammomys surdaster. Lineage (NCBI taxonomy): Eukaryota > Metazoa > Chordata > Mammalia > Rodentia > Muridae > Grammomys > Grammomys surdaster. The sequence continues at coordinate 7,065,891 of NW_021604565.1, forward strand.
GGTAATAATTATATCTAGAAAATTGTGCCATGTGGCTGGTCACTGAAAGAAATCATTGTCACATCAGCCATCTTAGCTATCCCAGTGTAGAATGTCCCTACTGTCTGAGCTTAAATGAATGGGTACAGATACAGGGGCAAATACCAGCTCTAGTATGCTTTTTGTGTCTCATTCTATTGTTCACTTAGAGCAGAGGGTGAAAAGCCCATATAGCAGGTCAAGAAGCCCCTTTTCTTCTGAACTGACTGTTCTCTTCATCAGGAACCTCTGATCCCACTTCTCCACAATAGAGCTTACTCATTTGAATAACTGGCTGAGTCATCGGGTTACAGAGACCTCAGAAAGAAACTTTGGCTGTTTATTTAGGAAATTAAAGAGATTTGTAGAAATATGGAAATTACAGCCTGTCATTTGCTGGATCGCCTCTTTGTCTCAGACATTCAGAGGAAATATGCAAGTGCTACAAACAACCTAACAGTAAAATGTTTTTAATGCCACAATTCAAAGAAATAATAAAAACACAATGGATAGGCTTAGAGACCATGAAGGAACTAATTTTTGTGTAGGAGTTTTTGAGCTGCAATGTTGTATTACTAGAATAATTTACTTTTATTTCTGGTGCTGATGCAGGAATCTGTGCATTGCTGTGATAAAATAACATTAGACACTTTAAAATATATTTGATGTGTCAACTATAGGCCAGAGAAGAATGCTTTTTGTGTTCATAAACCACTCTGTATGTCTTAGATTTCTTCCTATTCAAAGAGGGAACCACAATCATTCAAGGCACTAGGGTAGAAATTGTGGGCTTAAATACTGTTTGGCAATGGGGAGCACACATGGCCAAGCTAAATGACTTCCCAGATATCAGTGGGTGGTTGCACTTTCCTGACTGATAGAGGCCAACACATACTGCTCCCTAAATCACCCCTACTTTAATATCTGCTGAAGGGACCTGGTTGATAGGATTCTAAATCCAAATCTGTCCCAGATGGAATTGTTCAGCTGCAAATATGAACATGTTACAGCCACTGGCAACAGGCTTTGCTTACATGGGACATTCTCCCAGCCACTGCTTTAACTCCAGTGACCTTTTCCTCAAACACTTAAGACAGCAAGGAACTTGGCAAAGATGTAGAGAAAATATAATTTTGGAATTTTGGTTGGCAGGACTATAAGCTACTGAGACCATGTAACTTCTGTGGCTAGAGACTCTCTGTGATCACAAAGGCTAGCTCACTCTTTACACACAGATACTGCTGATAACACACTTGCTTCTTGGAAAGAAGATTTCTGATCACAGAGTATACACCTGCTAAAATGTTATACACTTTGAATACACAACTTCTTTAAGCACTTCATCTCTAGAGACACAAAATTCGCTTCCCCTTTCAGATGCTTCTTTGTTACTGAACAAAGGATGCATATTTTCAGTAATCTGATAGCTGGGCTTCGAATTCCAGCATTGCTCATTCAACCACAGTGAAACGTAAACCAACTCTGAGAATCTAGCATACAGTTACCTACCCTTTAGGAGGTGAGAAATATACAAAGCTGCACTTCTGCTAGAATTTGGTTCTTGCTCAGCTTTTGTCCTACCTAACAGAGAAAAGGAGGCAAGGTTTACTAGAAAAACCAAGGATGCAGAAAATTTGAGATTGGAGACAAATTCTTGTATTCTTCTGTATTAGAGATTGGAAAATTCTGTCTTTGCAATGATCCTACAGAAGATACACCAACATCAGTAGAAGTTGCTCTGTATTGCCTTTCCTAACAATTCTGTAGATAAAAGGGAAAACCACGTTCATGAAATAGAGGCTTACTTTTTATACTGCCTGCTCTGCCCAACAGGATTCGCAACACTTAAAATATAAACAAATAATCAAATGCTATGTTTCTCTGCCCTTGAAATGTAATCTGTTTATCAGCTTTCACATATTACAAACTGAGTTTGGACTGTAAGTGGAGAGTAAGGAGATCTTTACAACCTAGAGAGAAAACATGTCTTAAAATTTTCTTGTTTTCTCAGCATGATTTATAAATGGTTTATAGCTTTGTGTGTATGTGTGTGTGTGTGTGTGTGTGTGTGTGTGTGTGTGTGTGTATAGCTGTCTCCTAAGAGTCTCTGACAGAGCCTGACAAGTACAAAGTCAGTTGCTAGCAGTCTACCATTGCACTGAGCATCAGGTTCCCAATGGAAGAGTTAGAAAAAGAACTGAAGGAGCCGAAGGGGTTGCAATTCCATAGGAAGAACAACAGTATCAACCAATCAGATCCCCCAGAGCTACCAGGGAATAAACCTCCAACCAAAGCATACACATGAACGGTCCCATGGCTCCTTATGCATATGTAGCAGAAGCTGTCCTTTTTGGGCATCAATGGAAGAAGAGGCCCTTATTCTTGTGAAGGCTTGATGCCCCATCGTAGGAGAATTCCAGGACGGGGAGACAGGAGTAGGTGGGTGGGTGAGAAACCAGGAAAGGGGATAACATTTGAAATGTAAATAAAGAAAATATCAAAAAAGTCAGATTTAAAGTCTCCTTTTCTATGAAATGGAAGGGAATAATCACTTGATTCTCAGTCTTTTGTTTGTTTGTTTGTTTGTTTGTTTGCTGATTAGTTTGATCAATTCAGTTTTGTTTTAATGTATGCATGTTGGTGTTTACTCAGATGCATGTGTATTTGTATGGAGGCATGAATGTGGAGACCAGAAAACAAATTTCTTCCTTAGCTGTCATCTATTTGTTTATCTGACAATGTCTTTAATTGTCTTGGGCCTTACCAAATAGTATGAGCTGGCTCATCATCAAGCCAAGGGATCTCTCTAGCTGTGGTTCTCCAGCACTGAATAACACATGTACGTATCCATATATGGTTAATTATAGAGGTTCTGAGGCTCGAGGTCAGGGCCTCATGCTTGCCCAAGAGGCATGTCAGGGATTGAACTATCTTTCCAGATTGTTCCATGTTTATTTTTCTGATTTAATGTATATTAATGACATTCATTTGGATGAAACCATTGTAATGCATTTGTCTTATATGTATTACTTTTTATTATTTTTTAATTTTTTATTTATTATTATATTTGTCTTATATGTCAATTAAAAAGTTGGCTGTTGATGCTTGTAATGATATAGAGCTATAGCTGCCCATAAAGTGTTTTCTGGTAAACATGATCACCAAAATGTGATCTTCAGAATACTGGACTTCACTTGATTACTGGTCTAGCCTATTTTCTGAGCCCCAGATTCTGATGGGGAAATTGGTCAAGCAAGAAAGTAACAGCTCCCATTCTGAGGTTGACCTAGTTCTCCACAAGTATACACAAACAGACACACACACACGCACACACACACACACACACACACACACACACACACACACACAGAGAGAGAGAGAGAGAGAGAGAGAGAGAGAGAGAGATGTACAACTCTGTGCACTTAAATGTACACACCAAAAATGTTGATGATGATAATCCTTATATTACTGTAGATGAAGTGATGTTCAACTGGAATCACATTCTATGTCCTGTGAAACATTTTAAAAATCAAAGTGCTTAGTATATAGCATCAACTCAGTGCATCACTCCTATGTGATGACTAAAGTTGTAAAGCAAATTAAGTATTTTTTGTTTTGGAGGAACCTTCAGTTACTGTACAAATTTCTAATCTCAACAGTGCATAAGTTTCTGACATTTTTTCATGAAGTACTTCTTTCTTATATCCAGTAGCCATGGTAAACTCCAAACATAAGGAAAAATTAGGATCTTATCATCTCAATGTAGCAACAAACTGGTAAGTAAGTGACAGGAAAGAGGTGGCTCGATATGACACCTTCATGCTCACTACCCAGGGCTGTGAAACCTGGGTGATTTGAATCATTTTCCATATGTAAGCCTCTATCTTTCCTGAGGTTCTACTTCACTAGCATTTAATAAGATCAGACAGTGCAGAGACCCTCACAGCTTTTAATAATTATAATGATATTTAACATACGTTCTGTTATCTTAAAACTGAAAGAAATCAGATGAATGTCAGCTAAATGCTCTGTCCTAGAGGTGAGCTGGACATTAAAGTGATAACGTCTTAATTGTGAAGATCACAGTCCTAAATACAACAGTGACAATTTAAAGAGAGAATAGCGTTTCAGGAAAACTGCTTCAATTAACAGCTCAAACTTCATAGACCTCACTTGCAATCTATCACGTTGAAGATAGATGGTTTATGTTCAGGGATACCTCTTATATTTCTAGGATTTCTTGGCCTTATTAATTCAAATCTTGCTCTCAATGCGTGCATGTAGCCAAGATAATTACTAGAAGGCAAGATCAAAGCCAGCACATTATAGTCCTGTTCCATTTTCTGCTGCTGTGAGTGATCTGTCTCTCCTTTGATGTTGTATGCTTCTACAGCAAAAGTACAGAGAATAAAAATACTACACCGTGTAATCTGGCATTTATCCCATGAGAGCAGAATTCCAAATTGTGACACATGTCAAAAAGTTAAAAAAAAAATAACTTAAAAGAGACCTATGCTTTATAAAGCAACATACTGTGCATTTAAACACCATCAAACATCATTTTCCATTACAAATTTAGTCCCTAGTATAAAATTCAAAGAATTTTTGTAACTTTAGTGGAAGAAAATAGTTACCATATTTACAAGCAATTACATGAAATGTGTGTGTAAGCCTTTATCCACCTAACGAGAGCTGTTGAGAGGAAGTACAAATACAGTGCACTCGTGTGTGTGTGTGTGTGTGTGTGTGTGTGTGTGTGTGTACAAACACTGGAGACTCAGAGGTGCTTTACATGCAACATACACTGAAAGCCAGCTGGTTTTAGTTTTCTGAATTTTCACTCATCTTAGGTCAGGATAGGGGACCATTCTGCTCACCTTATGCTCTTTTTTTTTTCACTGAAGGAAACAGAGTTCTTGTTCTATAACATCAATTCTAACACACATATTGGCTCTTATACTACGTATATAGCAGTATTGCATTGAATGCCTAATGTTATTGTTTTCATTGTACTGCATTTGACCATGTCCTGTATTGTCCTAGATTATATTTGAAAAATATAATGAGTGTGCATTTCTACATGTGTGGGTGGGTGAGCATGTATGTGCATGTGGGTGTGGTTGCTTCCATATGAAATCAGCAACTGCAGACAGTAGTATTGCTTTTAATGTTACCTTACCACATAATATAAATTGAATTCTTGCCTTCCTGAAGGAAAGTGACATTTTCCAATAATGCCTCATTTACCCCTTGATTCCAGTTTGTTCTATTTTGGTATTAGAGCCCTCCAAGGTACACAATCAGACCTACATGTTTTGACAGGAAAATAGAACTTTGTGTGGACTTCATGGCTGTCACATTTTAAGCACAATGACAGATATTGAGAAAAGTGGGTTTGATGGAACATGACTTAACCCATATATTTCACTTCAAATAGAAATCAAAACCAGTTTTTATTTTGAAAAATAATGTTTTCCTTTTTCTCATCAACCATATGTTCAAGGACTTTCCAAGTACCACACAGATTATAAGGCATGATACTAAGCAAGAACTAAATATCTATCATCTATCATTTATCTATTACCTATCAAAACATTTTAGCTCTTTAGCCTCTATTTATTATCTACCACATATTTATACATATCTATTATATATTATCTATTATCGATAATCTATCTATATCTATCTGACATCTACAATCTATCAATCTATCATCTATTTATCTCCTTGTTATTGGATTTTAAAGTTATTTCGTCCTTCTTAATTCTCCATTGATGAAAATAAGTTTCCAGTAATACAATAACACACAATACAGTGTGTATCATCCAGTTTAGTAAAGGACTGAACACAGAGGTAGAAGGTAATAACCCTGGTGTACTTTAGTATATTGGCATGTTACAGAATTCAGAAGTGGAGGACTACTAAACATTACAGATGCCATGGTGCTGAGCTAGAAAAAAGATCTGTCACAAAACTATGGAGCACAATTTTTAAAAATGTCTGGAAGATATTTTTTGATATAAAGATTGAGAAATCATATTTTGCCACAAGAAGTGTCCTTAGAACCATTTAAATCCTTTCTGACTCAATTCTTGGAACTTGAGCTAAAGACAGATCGGGTTGTCTTACTGATGCTTTATGCAATCTGTTTGCTACTTTTTGGTTCTTATTACTGAATGTTGTCTTTATTGTACTTACTTGTAAGCATAGCCATTTCATGTTTACCATGCATGTTAACTACTTAACATTCTTAAAATGAAATAGGGAATTGTCTTTAGAGAGAGATAGGCCATGTGGGTAGAACCCACGTGATGAACCCAGTTCTCCTGATGAAAAAAAAAAAAAGAGCCAGAATCCTCATTCTCGCTTTCCCACAGAAGACACAAGACTGTGGAGACTATCTGAAATGAAAAAGAGACCTTTTATGAAACATTGGTACTAATGGTATCTGGCCCTTGGACTTCTAGTATTTCAGCTAAATACTAGCCTACTAGTGAGAAATAAGTTGTCAAAGTAATACAAGCTATGGTAATGTGTCCAGATGGAACTGAGACCTGGGTTGGCTTTCACTACTCCCACAGATTTATATAGCATCTCTTGAGCAAAACTCCCAGATTTCTGCCTCCTTTCTGAACCCTCCACCCCACCGATCTAGGCTCATGACAGCATCTGCCTCCTCTGGCTGCTCCTTTCATCATCTGCAACTGTCTGTCTCCTGCAGTTTCTTGAGCAACTTCTGTGCTTGCAGGCAGATTTTTAAAAATTTCACGCGTTTGGACTTATTTAGTCTCATACTTACTCCATGAGAGTTCCAGATTACACATAAGAATGCATGACAATCACTTGTTCAAGTTTAAATAGACTGTAATATATATCTCAGACTTATTGAGTCTCAAACTGAACTCTTGATTTCCTGATCTCATGTTACTTACCTATGGCAGAAGACGTTATGCCCAACCTTCAAGTTCCTTCAAGTCTTGGATCAACTCAGTTTTAGTACTTTATACGCTACATCAATCCTTTGTCAAATTATGAGTGTAGCCTATGGCCAACATCATCATATAAACTCCTATAATGTCTTCCTAACAGGCACTTGTATTAAAGTTATCCTGTGAAACTATTTTCAAGATGAGATGGCTAAGTGGTTAAGAGCACTGTCTGTTCTTCCAGAAGACCCAAATTCAGTTTCTACTACCCACAGGAGAGCTCACAACTGTCTATAATTTCAGTTCCAACACCCCACACAGACATACATGCAATAACATGCAGGCAAAACATCCATGGATATGAAATAATAAGTCATCTCAAAAGTCATCTTTGTGCTTGAAACTCACTTAAGCCTTGCTATATTACCAAAGTCCAAGCATGATCTTCATTGTGTGGTATAGAAGATTCTCATTATTTTATTCCAACTAGTGCCTGGAACTTCTCCTTCCATATGCTTTTACCACACATTTCTATACTCAATTCTTTTGCATGTTTCCTTGAATATCCTTTTTTACTGTATCGATTAAATTTCCAAAAATGTTTAATTCACTCTCATTACTAAATAGTCTTATTTTTCTTTAGCATTCTTAGTTTCATTATAATATAATTTATACTAAATTACTTTGTAAACCTCTTCACTACTACACTCTAAGCTCCACAGGGCTACAGTCTCCCGTTTCTCTATCTCGTGTTTTGAATAGCTAATTTTGCTTTCTGCTTATAACTACCAACAAGCATCAGTTAATTAAAATATATTTTGAATACTGGCTCAAATCTACAAGTCATTATTTCTGTAGAAAGGATCAGAGATTAGGAAGGTTGAGGAAATTTCATGGTATCTCACTAATGTGGACGGACAAAGGAACTGAAACCTGAGAAATTAATTCTAAATAATAAAAAATTGTTTCAAAGGATGATGGGTTTAGTTACAAAAGCAATTTAACTTAACAGTGCAAGTGACTGGTTTGTACATTCCCAAGTATCGTCAAGTATGATCTTCTATCCCCACATTTTATTTTGACATCATTAAAGACATATATAATTCATATAAGAATTATAATATGCTTGGGTTAGCGTATACTCCATTACATGACTGTGTGATATTGATTAGATATTTTTCTATATTATATGTCTTATTTACTCTAGCCACATACATAGCTATTGGAATCAAAATCTGCAATTCTCTTTTAAGTAGTTGAGGGCATAAGACTATTTTGTAAAATATTAATAGTGTGTTTTCTACCAAATGTCTTGAAGTAAAATCAGTTGTTCTGAATATTAATTATTTTCTATAATAATACATTCATGCTATAACACTGAATAACCAACTTTAGTTTCTCTTCAGTATAACTCAGGTGTGTCATTTTCAAAGCCAGGATGAAATCACTACATTTGTGTTCTTACAAACTTTCACTTTCCCGTAAACTAAAGGATCGTTGTGTTCATGGATCAGAGTCACCCAAATAAAAGGAATTAATTTCGTATTGGCCACATATCTGCAAAGAAACTAACCTACCCATCAAAAAGAATACATTGGAAGACAATAAAATTATTTGTTTCTTAACTATATGTTCAGACTGACGGTTTCAGCAACTTAGGTTATTTTTTTTTAAATAGGGAAATTCTCTACATCCTTCCCTCTGGCTAGAGTGTAACTTTGGTGTTGGAATTTTAATGCTAGCTCAAACTATGGTGTGATTCCAACATATTTATGACAAGAAACTCAAGTTTACTTACTGAAAAGTCTCCAATATATAAGTTTATGTCGATAACTATCCCCAGACTTAAATAAAAATAAAAAAATGGCTTTAAATTAACCACATTTCGATTTTTTTTAATTTAGGTTGAATCTAAATCTACCTAATAGATTATGATGTTTTTTCTAGTAACTGAATTATTTGAATCAATTGCAAATCCAGTTCAGGTGTATTTTTGCCTTGACCAAGAGGGTTGAGCCATGCATAAGTATCACTTGGTCTATGTTGATGATCACAGTGAATGCACTTCTTCTCCAGCGAGTTCTTTCTTGTGAACTATTATTCCTTCTATACAAATGAGCAAACCTTGTTGTAAGTCTTTGATACAAGGCTTTTCATTTTCATGTTTTCATTTACTTACTGGAGGAGTTGTCTAGATCTCTCAGGTAATATTCTTAGAATATAAATTTGTTTCAATAAGATAAACATAGTAAACTTTTACTGAGAAATACAGATAATGATTCAGATCAGTTTCAAAGCATGTCTTAAACGCATCTCCCCCATTCTCAGAGCAGATATAACTAAGTTTCTGTGTTTATCAATATTTTTGCTATTATTTTAAGATACTGTAGTAGAATATTATGTCTGGAATACTGTTATTTTCAGGTTCTCAAATCACCATGACCACCTTCTTCTTTTGTTCTTTCATGTGGGATTCTTTGTAGATATTGAGCATTTGGCATTGCCAAGGCAAATTCCTTCTTATGTTTGTAAAACAGCTCCATAATTCAAGCCATTTCAGAAGATGCTATCTTTGTTAAAAAAACAAGAACAGCAATATTAAATACTATCCAGGTATCTATATAAAATAGCTCTTATCATGTTTTATTTAAATTTAAATTTTTGTTTGTGTCTAAAGTTCTAGACAATTAGTAACTTTCTATAGGTTAAAATTAGTAGAAATGGGCAATAGTTTAGGATGGACAAAAATCAAACCTAATGTTGAAGATTACAACTAATGTTTTATGGTGCAATATAGATTATGTGCTAAAGGAACTTAAAAGCAGTGTTTTCATGTTCATGAGGCAAGCTGATTTGTGTTATCACAGAGAGATTGGTCAAGACATGCTGCTGAATGCGTCTTAGTTCAAGCAACTGAGAAAGTAACAAGTAGAAAAATAGGTTTGCAGATTTTGAGCATATGCCGGTATTTTCCTAGACACATAGCATACTCATCAGAAATAAAATTTCTATTGGAAAGGTTGTATCAGTGCCCAATTTTGCACATACAGAAAACTGTAGGAACTCATGGAAGGAGAATGTGATAAGTAAGAGTCACCCTTCATAGGTACCCTGTATACTCCACTGTAATACTGTCCAGTCAAAACATACTTCAAGATGAAGAAATGAAATTTATTGAGGATTAAAAAAATTAATTTTCTCTCATACTGCTACTAGTGCAAAATTTGTTTTTTTCTCCCAAGAAAAGAACCAAGGGGTAAAGGTCTATTCTAGGAAAGAAAATTCATAATTACTAAGATGACAGACAAGATGGTCATTTTGAAAAAATATATAGACCATTTTGGCTTATGGAAGAAAGCCACACTCCTGTATATTTTTAAAACTGAAGAAAAATTCTAATTGCCTCATAATTGTAAGAAAACGGAAAGCTCGGGTTTTAGTACCAGTTGAGGGATGGGTAAGTTCTTGCTCTTTGTACTCAGGCCCTAATCATGTATTTTCTTTTGAATAGTCTGAGAGACTCACCCTATGAAAGGCAGGCCTCCTTACCTCTTTGAGGAAAGTACCTGCTCATCATTATACATAGTATTTATTGCCTTAAACCAAAATAGATAAATAAATAAAGAAGTTAAAAAAATTTCCCCTGGGATTTCAAATTTCTTGGTAATCTTACTTCTGTATGTGAAAAGTCAGCTTTCTTCATAATTGTTCCCATGACCCATGATCAGTGATTTTAGAAAGAATCCATCTGATGTGATGTCCTGAGTCTGGTCTCCTACATCAACGTGAACACAAGGAATGTGAAAGGTCAACTCCATACCTACGAATCCCCTCTGAAAACATTAAAGAAACGGATAAGTCTTCTCTTTCATCAGTAACATAAACTGAGGCCAGCATAAGTGGTGCTGAGAGCTTTCTTCATAAGACTCTGGCCTCCATACCTAAGTACCTACCACCTCTGCCTTCATGTGCACACACTGGCACCATGGAAGAAGCACACTCAGAATGGAACAACTACTAAATAATTATCATGATTTCATTTATATTTTAATGACATCTTGAATAGTTTGACAGCTACCTACTAGTTTTTTAGGAATGCTTAGAATGCCAATTGTATATACTGTGATTTGGAGAACATAGCAGGCACTATCTGTGTGGCTCATGCAATCATTCACAGCAAAACATCTCATACAAAAACAACTCATGGGTCCATGGTTACAGTGAGTATTCCACATACAGGCTTCCTTGTTATCAATTAATTCAACTTACTTCTTCATCAATTTTCTTCCCTTTCAGTCTTGATGGTTTTATGACCCAGACCCTGGCAATACCCTCAGGCAATGCATGTGATAATTGACACATTTTCTAACACGGTATAGTGATGCCCAAGTCACTGCTTTCAGTCCGTGACTGGTGCTTATTGGAGTCTGCAGCAGGGGCTCCTTTTATCCTCATACATCAGAATCCTCTGACAGCTCTCCCATACAGGGACCGCACTGAGCTCTCCCCTAGGAAAATATATGCAAACACCTCCTGAACATTGAAATGGTTGCTAGGCATCACAACGGTGACATCTTTATGATAAACACACTATGCAAAAGAAGGTCTAATAAAAGAATAACAAATTATTACATCCAGAGGGCAATTTTACAAGATTAACTGGTGTAATAAATTATTACCAGAGTCAGAATACCACATTACCCTTTAAGGTATTTCACAGTGGAGACAAAATGAACTGGCCTGTAAAAACCCAGAAATGTAAGAGAGAATAACAAACTGCCTCATCACATTTTTGAAAGATTCTTGTCTAATGCATGTGGAGCTCAGCAAGCTCATTGTAGAATAAATATATGGATAGCATAATGACTGTGTATAGTTATTATTTTTCATCCCCCTGTTCCATACTCAGAAACATTGCAATCTATATATGATTGCCTTAATAAGTTGCTTGTGATATTTTGTTTTAAAAAAATATTTCAATACATAAATGTAGATTCAAGAATTTTATATATATATATATATACACATATACATATATATATATATATAGAGAGAGAGAGAGACAGAGAGAGAGAGAGAGAGAGAGAGAGAGAGAGAGAGAAAGAGATTAAAAATAGATAAAGATATTCTATACATGAGCAGTATTTATTGTTTGTTTATATGGTTTGAGACAAGGGCTCATTCTTTAGCCTGGATTTTTCTCAAACTGGTAGAAATTATCCTGACTCAGGATTTCCTATACTCAAATTATGGCATGAAGCACCACTCTTGGTTCAAAGATATTTCATAATGATAAATATTTATGAAGTATTTTAATTAATTGTTTTCTATGATAATGTATGAAAAATTTAAAGCAATAATATTTTGTCATTACCATACTTAATATTACATGTTTAATTAAAAATAAAAAACAATATGTTTTCTCTTCTGGTTACACTTGACCACAAATTTGAGGAAAATTAATTCTGTCCCTTGAATACCAGAAATATGACAACATAATCATAATTGTTGCTTATTTATTTTGTTTGATTTAGAACTGTAGAAATTGTATTCTCTCTCTTTGTCTCTGTGTTTCTGTGTGTGTGTGTGTGTGTGTGTATGTGTGTGCATGTGTATGTGTGTCTGTATGTGTATACTGTGTGTAGGAGAGTTGGAGGACATAGATAAGCCATGTGTGCCTGGAAAGCAGAAGAGAACATCAGCTATAGTGTACTATTACTCTGTGTTTCAAGTGTCTTGAGATAGAATAGTTCATTGAACCTGAAACACTTGGAATTAGGCTGTTGAGCAGCAAACCCAAGCAATCTTCCTGCTTCTAAACCCAAACCCTACCAGGCACACACTAACCATAACAAGGTTTTTACATGATTTGAATGGAAAATGTGGCTGCAGGGTGTTAGGTTTTTGAACACTTGATCTCTAGTTAGTAGCCCTGTCTTGGGAGGTATCACATACTTTCTAGAGGAAGTATTTTACCAGGGGTATTCTTTAAACTTATAGCCTCAGGCAACTCCTAAGTTATGGTTTCTGCTTGTGTTTGCACTTGAATATGAGACCTCTCAGCTGACTCTTTTGGCTACCTGCTGTCATTCCACTCATTCTATTATGGTCTCTCTCTGACTCTCTGTCTCTTTGTCTTTCTCTCTGTCTCTGTCTCTGTCTCTGTCTCCCTCCCTCCCTCCCTCCCTCCCTCCCTCCCTCCCTCCCTCCTTTCCTCCCTCCCTCCTTCCTCCCCCTTCTCTGGAAGTGTAAATAAAACAAATAAAAAATTTCTTCCTTAACTTGTTTTCACCGATTTTAAAGCCTGAGAAAAGTCAATGATCCACACAGATACTTGGGCTCTTAAGTCTGTTCTCGTGGCGTGACAAGACCTCACTCACTTCCTCCCCCCTCTCTGGAAGTGTAAATAAAATAAATAAATAATTTCTTCCTTAACTTGTTTTCACCAATTTTAAAGCCTGAGAAAAGTCAATGATCCACACAGATACTTGGGCTCTTAAGTCCGTTCTCATGGAGTGGCAAGACCTCACTCACTTCCTCCCCACTGAGCTGTATTTCCAACCTTGTTCTTTGTATATTCTTAGTGCTAGCTATTCAGATGCTCATAATCATCCACATAATTTTATTTCTATACTTAAATCTAGCCTTTAGCAAGAAATACAGATGAAAGGGAAAGAGGACATAGGAACAGAAAAGAATGAAGGGAACAAAAGAATAAGAACTGAGAGAGAGGGGAGGGGGGGAGAGAGAGAGAGGGGAGAGAGAGAGAGGGGAGAGAGAGAGAGAAAGAGGGAGAGAGACGGAGGGAGGGAGGGAGGGAGGGAGGGAGGGAGGGAGAGAGAGAGAGAGAGAGAGAGAGAGAGAGAGAGAGAGAGAGAGAGAGAGAGAGAACCTTGAGATACAGTGCAGCTTACTTAGTTCCTAAGGTCAGACCTGATTTTCATGCATTTCTTCCTCAACACCCAGTACCCAGTAGTGCTTCCTACTTGGTCTTCCATACAGTAGCCCTTCAGAAGAACATGATTTTAGGAATTGATCAATGTTGTCCATTGTGGTATATTTCAGCTCCCCATCAGGATGATCCTCACTTGACAAGGTGAGAAATTTGACTTTACTTGTATCAACTAAGGTAAGATGTCAACAGTAATAGTGCAGTTGTCAGTAGAAAAGAGTGACTGACATGGTTCCTGAAATTCCTATGCATGGACTAAATAGTTTTGGTTGAGAACTAAGCAGACATTGGAATTCATTACAAACGTGAGCATTATCCTAGGTGGAAGCTTGTGGACAGGAATGTGATTGATCATGAGTGCCTCTATCTCTCTGATCTCACATTGAGAGTCTGATTGTCACTTGAGTTAATTTTCAAGTTATCAATCAGACAAGAGCTTGTGTATTCACATATATTGGACTTGCTTTCATTTTATATACCTAAGCTCACTTGTCTCCCCTTTTAAAAACTTTTAAAATAATTTGTAGCCCTTCAGACAGCAATTAATTCTCTGAGAGTATGAAACATCTCCAAGAATCAAGATTTCTTAAAGTCTTTCTCTTTGCCCAATACTACTTTCCTTTCATAAAGAATATTAGATTATTTCAACATTTAAGCTATTGCAATTTCTTCTTTCTTGAGTGATTATTAACATGACAACTGGGCAGTGGTTTTTGCTCTAATTTCTCTTTGTATGCCTGTGTGTACTGCATCTACCCTTGCTTGGCTTGTTTTAGAAATTTCTTTATTACTTTTGTGTTCCCTAGTTTTAATATAAAATGTAAATGTGAAGAATTTTTAAAATGTCTAGTGGATTATTGTACTTAATATATGGTGTCTGTCAGTTCTTGTGGAAATTCTTCAGATACGTGTCTCTGGTCTGACTTACCCTCCCTCCCTTCTTCTCTCCCTCACTTCTTCTCACCCTACCTCCCACCCACCCTCTCTCCTTCTTTCCCACCCACCCTGCCTCCTTTCCTTCTCTCCTCACTTTCCCTTCATTTTATTTAGCTTTTGTTTCTGTTTCCCTTCTTATATTCCAATTATTTCAGAATCATATTTTTTAAATTGTATAACGTTATATATCTGTTTTTCTTTTGTTCATTGTGTCCTCAAATCATATTCTATTCATCATTTCTATAACAGTATTGATTTTTCTGCCATTTCCTTTGGATTTATCCTTAAAATCACTTCTTACCATGCTTAGTTTTTCATGCTTTTTCATTTTCATTAGTATGCTTTTAAGTTATAAATAATATTTTAAATTTTTTATAAAATAATTCCTACATCTCTGTCATATTTAACCTGGTCCTCTGGCTTACTTTCTTCTTCAGATACTGCTTTTTGACATACTTTTAAAAATCTAATTTCTTGGACAGTAGATAATAGAATAGAAGGTTGAGGGGTTGCATTTAATCAAATTGCATTATGTAGATGTATAAAATTCTCAAATGATAAACTTTATTTCTGTTTATTTATATCTGTTTTAATGTTTGCTTAGCTGTAGTGCCAAAGATTTCATATCCTCTCTTGTTCTTATATTCTCTCCTATTGTCTATATGATTCACAGTTTTCCTTAGTTTGTGTCCTTTGTATGTTGCAGCCACTGACCTTATGTCCACTATGGTCATTTCTGTTCTTGTTATTGATGCAATGTATTGATGTTGGGTGGAGAATGTTCTGCAATGCTATGATGACATCTCAGGGTTCAGTGGAGCTATGCCATTGGCCTGTGACATTCTCAAGTACGTTTTAGTCAGACAGCATCTCCTAGATATGGCAGAGAATTTAGAGTAAGAGAGAAGTAACATTATTTCATCACACATACACACACACACACACACACACACACACAGAGAGAGAGAGAGAGAGAGAGAGAGAGAGAGAGAGAGAGAGAGAGAGAGAGAGAGAGAAACAAAGAAACCAAACCAAATAAGAAAAAGACCAATAGGACAAAAAAATGCAGATAAAAAATGAAGTAAAAAATCCATAAAAATATCACTGAGTTAGTCAACTACTTATTCCTGGCCTGTCCATGAATGGGGTTGATATACACAGTGATGTCCTAATGGAGAAAAGTGATTTTCCCTTTGCCAATGAATATAAATCACTAATAGATTCTTGGTTAGTGGTGGGGACTTATGTCAACTTCCTCCTTTACATCTGGCTGGAATCTATGCAGGTCTTGCTTGTGCTTCTGTAATCTTCTTCAAATAAGATCACACTCTGTGAGAGCCTTTCTTCATACAACATCAGAATGCTAAGGGCTACTGTTGGGTAATATTTCCCAGGTCTGCACTTTAATTTCCCCTGCTAGAGACCTTAGGGCATTTTTCTTAGTTCTCAACCATGAAACTCTGTTAGTGTTTGGGGACTGTAAACAACACTATGAGGAGGTCCCATTGTTATTCTGTTCCTCATGTAACCCAGTCGTTCATCAGAACTAACATTTATGTGCCCTTTTCAGTTTAAGTTGATTCTCCTTTACATGGTTGGAACTATCTGGCTTCAGCTTTCTCTTTGGAATTCTGCACCATCATTTTTCTGTCTTCTGACTTTTCCTTAACTTTCAAATTTTCATATTTTTAAGGACAAAAGTAAAGATTTTTGGAGGGGTCTCTTTATTTGTCAGAGCTGAAACTGGATTTTTTACCCCCCAAATACACACAAATATCCTTGTTTATGCTTAAACTTAGGTTACTATATTGACAAAATTCTAGAAAAAGACAAGACTATAAATATATTCTTTGGCAAATCTGAATTATATGCTCAAGTGAAGTTGTACATCAACTAAGTTATACATAAACTAAGCATCATGGACACTGAAACCGGTCTTTACATCTCTCTGGAGGTAATGTATACAAGCATGATGGACAGCAGTATATTGTATAGTTATTGACTTAGAGAGTCATTCCCTGGATAGGAACAACATTGACTCATAATTGGGGACTAGTAAGAATCTACACCCGGATGCCACCTCACTCACTTTTAAAAATAGGAATCATGTTGGTAAATTTCACATAAATGCTGTGTGTTAACACATTTACTGTATTTGAAAGATGCTAGAAGCCTTGTAAGTAATATCGTATCTCAGAATGTATTGAAAGGTTTTTTCTCTATAGAAGGCATTTTCTAATGCAATTAGCTCCTACAACATTGACATAAAAGTTAGATATTCAGCATCGTTTTGGGTATGAAAATACATCTCTTTTCATTGAACGAAAATGTGCAATAGGATGTACTGATAAAGCTAGATAGATGTTTTCTTAGTCAATATTCCCACAACTATTCATTCTAAGATGTAAAATTTTCATTTTAAAGCATTTCAATGCACGTGAGGCCTTAGACAATGCCTTCTAATCTTCACAGAAAAGAAAAGGCGGTACCATCATTATATTACAAAGGCTACTCTGATGTGGCAGTATGATACATGTAATATGGGGAGAATAAGAATGCAATTTTTGACAGTTAAAACAGAAAGCCACGGGCCTATATTTTTGCACATTAGGAAAAAGTTTTAACAAAAAAGAAAGTATTTAGCTTTATTACACTACTCTCTCTTAGTATTCATGCATCTATAAATTAGATTACGTTACATGTTTATAATTTTCTGTAGTTAACATAAAATCAGTCTCAAAGAGAAAGCTGAAGCACCATACAGGACTGTGCTACCCATGTGATCTCAGAGTAGAGCACCATCCTAGAGCGTGTTACCTGTGTTTTTCACAATGAAGCTTCACCCAACAGCATGTTACCTTGTGTTCTTATGCTGGAACAACATCCAGGGGTTTCTTTCACAGTGGAATTCCACCCAAGAGCATGTTACCTATGTCTTCTCATGTTGGAAAACCAACCTGGAGTGTGTCACATGTGTGTCCTTGTGCCAAATTATCAGCAGGCTGCAGGTCACAAGCAATTTATCAATGACTTGTCTTTACTGAGTGAGGACATTAATCTTAGCAATCTCTCTGCATTAGCTTCATGGAATGTGGTACAGGTATCTTTTGCTCCTCTCCGGATGGAAATTGAATGAATTGGTGGACACAGGTCACTATTCAGTGCTTTGTTTCCATCCAATTTAGTTTGACATTTCACCTTTGATCCCCAGTAATGTTTGGATTCATTTTTTAAAGTTTTGTAAGTATTGGCATTTTTTTTACCTATAGTCTTTTTCCTGACATTTGTTCTTGTGTACTGTAGGATTTCATAGATAGATAAATTAAAGACAGAACTATTTCTCTAGGAAGACATTAAATGAATAAAAAAATGAAGTGTCAGTTTGCAGAAAAGAAAGTGTCAAGCAAAAACTCCTGATACTTTATGGCCAAATACTTAGTACAGACTAACATTTTAAGTTAAAAGTTGGAAAGCAGTTGAGTTTTGTAGACCAAACATTTCAATAAAGCTAATTCTTAATAACAGTGTCAATTTCTGTTCTTTAGGAAATAGTACCAAATCTATGAGATTACTACACTAAGTCTAGACTTTACTTAACATTAGTAAATTTTTGCTTTTCAACACTCATTTGAGTGACTTTTTCTATCTTGTTTGCTATTAGTTCTTTTGATGACACCTTTCAAAATTAACTAATATATGTTGGCAAAATAAATGTTGATTCCATACATTGAACAGTATATTTTTAAAATCTAAAGTATTGCACTTAGCTCATAGGTGTAATTGTTATTTCTAAGAAATTATGTGCTTTATTCTAGTATGTAGTTGAGTCTTCATTTAAACTTGCTTATTAGATCTGCTTACACAAGTAACTTATCCAGCTTGAGTGACTCGAAGGGAAGTGCATTCCTGGAATCCCCACATCCTTTTAAGTAATGACTCAGACAGGAATCCCTGAATCTCCAGGCACTATTTGCAGAGAGCTCAGCTGAAGAGTCTCCTCTCTTCCAGCAAGTGTTTCCTGTTTATTTATCTGTAGGTGGAGCCTAGAGGATCTAGTTACATTTTTTGAGTCTTCAGAGCCCCTACCTTCCACCCAGGAATTAGAATATTTCCTACATGCAAAATTTCTTGACATGATTGTCAGACTATTTGAATCTTTTTTCAATTACTCAAATGTTGATGACTATTAGTTTTATTTTGGTTTCTGGGATGAATTTCTGATTTCTATTGAATTACCAGTTTTGAAAAGATAAATTTTATCTAGTTATAAATGTGATTCAACACATTATACTTTACTGCCTTCTATAAAATAAACAAACTCATGTTTATTAATATACTCATTTTCACATTTCACGTAGCTTTTGACTATACATTTTTCTCACTTAAATTTGTATCTCACTAGATTATTCATTAATAATAAAATAAATATATTTTGTGTAAATTATTGGTTTTCCTTTTTGATAATTATACCTGAACACAATTATTTTGTGATAGCTTCCTTTTTAATAGTGAAAATCATTGGTAATAAATATTGTAAAATTTCGGAAACTTTAATAGCAAAATATATGCATGTTAAAATTGGAAAAATGTGGTATTTATTAACTAGTACACATTTTTCCTCCATATACTTTCAATTTATTCCTTTCCCTTAGTTTCCACTCATTTTGTCTAAGTTTTTCGCTTTTCATCTGTATTAATAACATGCCTACTATTTCTCTGCAGTAGCCTCTATTCCTCTTCTGTCATCCCTTTTAGTACTTATTAGGAATAAACATATTGCAATCTATTTATATTATACTGCTGTTTCAAAGTTTTCTGTAGAGAAATTTTAATCCAGACACATGACTGCTGTGGCAAGGGATCACATCCAAAAATCTAGGTCTGTTTGATTCCGCTGGAATTCAGACATGCTACACACCTTTAATCTCTAACAAAGAAAGAGAACTTCAGACAAAATTCTGCTATGAATAACGATGAAAAAATACTCAATAAAATTCTTGTAAACAGAATTCAAGGACACATCAAAACAACCATCCATCATGATCAAGTAGGCTTCATCCCAGGAATGCAGGGATGGTTCAATATATGGAAATTCATCAATGTAATCCACTATACAAATAAACTCAAAGAAAAAAAAACACATGATCATCTCATTAAATACTGAGAAAACACTGGACAAAATTCACCATCCTTTCATGGTAAAAGTCTTTGAAAGATCAGGAATTCAAGGCCCATACTTAAACCTAGTAAAAGCAGTATGCGGCAAACCAGTAGCCAACATCAAACTAAATGGAGAGACACTTGAAGCAATCCCACTAAAATCAGGGACTAGACAAGGCTGCCCACTCTCTCCCTACCTATTCAGTATAGTACTAGAAATCCTAGGCAGAGCAATTAGACAACAAAAGGAGGACAAAGGGATACAAATAGAAATGGAAGAAGGGAAAATATCACTATTTGCAGATGATAGGATTGTATACTTAAGTGACTCTAAAAATTCCACGAGAAAAGTCCTAAACCTGATAAACAACTTCAGCAAAGTGGCTGGATATAAAATTAACTCAAACAAATCAGTAGCCTTCCTCTACTCAAAGGATAAACAGACTGAGAAAGAAATTAGGGAAATGATACCCTTCACACTAGTTACAAATAATATAAAATACCTTGGTGTGACTCTAATCAAGCAAGTGAAAGATATTTGTGAGAAGAACTTCAAGTCTCTGAAGGAAAAAACTGAAGATTTCAGAAGATGGAAAGATCTCCCATGCTTATGGATTGACAGGACTAATACAGTAAAAAATGACCATCTTGCTGAAAGAAATCTACAGATTCAATGCAATTCCCATTGAAATTCCAACTGAATTCTTCATAGAGTTACAAAGAGAAATTCTCAAATTTATTTAGAATTACAAAATTACAAATTTCTGGACTTTTTTGTTGGGAGACTGTTAATGATTACCTCTATTTCTTTAGGGTTATGGGACTGTTTAGATAGTTTATCTGATTCTGATCTTACTTTGGTACCTGGTGTCTGTCTAGAAAATTGTCTGTTTCATCAGGATTTTCCAGTTTTATACAGTATAGGTTTTTCTTGTAGGATCTGATAATTTTTTGAATTTCCTGTTTCTGTTGTTATGTCTCCCTTTCATTTCTGATTTTGTTACTTTGCATACTATCTCTGTGCCCTCTGGGTAATCTTGCTAAAGGTTTATTTATATTGTTGATTTTTCTCAAAGAACCTGCTCCTGGTTTAATTCTTTTTATAGTTCTTTTTGTTTATACTTGGTTGATTACATCCCTGAATTTGATTATTTTCTGCTGTCTACTCCTCTTGGGTATATTTACTTCTTTTTGTTCTGAGCTTTCAGGTGCTAATGTATGTTCTCTCCAGTTTCATTTTGGTGGCACTCAGAGCTATGAGTTTGACTCTTAGCACTACTTTCATTGTGTCCCATAAGTTTGGGTATGTTTTGCCTTCACTTTCATTGAATTCTAACAAGTCTTTAATTTCTTTCTTTATTTCTCCCTTGACCAAATTATCATTGTACAGCTTCCATATGTATGTGGATTTTCTGTTGTTATTGAAGACCAGCCTTAGTCCATGTTGATCTGATAGGATGCATGGGATTATTTCAATCTTCTTATATTTGTTGATGTCTGTCTTGTGACCAATTATATGGTCAGTTTTGGAGAAGGTATCATGAGGTGCTGAGAAGAAGGTATATTCTTTTGTTTTAGGATGAAATGTTCTGTGGATATCTGCTAAATATATTTGGTTCATAACTTCTGTTAGTTTCACTGTGTCTCTGTTTAATTTCTGTTTTTATGATCTGTCCATTAATGAGACTGTCCATCAAAAAGTCTCCCACACTTACTGTGTGAATCGCAATGTGTGCTTTGAGCTTTAGTAAAGTTTCTTTTATGAATGTGGGTACCATTGCATTTGGAGCATAGATGGACAGAATTGAGAGTTTATCTTGGTAGATTTTTCCTTTGGTGAGTATGAAGTGTCCTTCCTTATCTTTTTTGACAAGTTTAGGTTGAAATTTGACTCCCTTTGTGATTTCTTTATTTTTTCTATTTCCGTTTTTAGATCCTTGATGGTTTTTCTCAATTCCTTCACCTGCTTATTTGTGTTTTCCTGTAATTCTTTAAGGAAACTTTGTGTTTCCTCTTTATGTGCTTCTACCTGTTTACCTCTGTTCTACTTTATTTCTTTAAGGGAGTTATTTATGTCCTTTTTAGTATCCACTATTATCATTATGAGATGTGATTTTAAATGAGAGTCTTGCTTTTCTGCTGTTTGGGGGTATCCAGGACTTGCTTGTCAGAGTCCAGTTGTCTCTGTGATCCTGTGATTCTTGGATCCTGTGATCCTGAGATCCTGGGTGTGTCAGAGGTCCCAGAAGTCAAGCTACCTTTGGGATTCTGAAGTCTTGGTGTGACCAAGCTCCTGAAATCCTGTTGTGTCAGATCTCCTACGACTCAAGATATCTCTGGGTGTTGCAGGAGTGTGTGGGGAGCCAGAGCCCTGGGTCTGTTTCTTGCACAGGTGCAAGCTGGAAAGAATCAGTGCCTCTTGCTGTGCTGGAGTTTGTATTTCCCTGGTTCCGGTGGAGATCTCAGTTATGGGAAATGTTGGGAAAGATGTTGTGGCCTCAACTGTGATCTTGAGTGTGTCAGAGTTCCAGTGATCCTGGGTGTGTCCAACTGGCAGTTGAGCTTCCTTTGTAATCCTGTGGTCCTGGGCGTGTCAAAGCACCTGGAAGTAGGGCTTTCTCTGGATGTCCCAGGACTGGGTGCTGAGCGAATGCTAAAACCTCAACTGGAAGGAAGGTTTCATGCCTCTGGCTGGGTGGAGATCCCTGGGTCCTGTGATCCTGGGCCTGTTAGAGGACCTGGGAGTTGAGCTCCCTCTGGGTGTTATGAGACTGTGATCCTGGGTGTTGCAGAGCACCTGGGAGTTAGGCTCCCTCTGTGTGTTGTAGGAGTGGATGCAGAGTCATGCTCCAGGTCTGCTCCAGGCACAGGTTCAAACTGGAAGGTTGAGCTTCATATGGTTTGTGGAAAAATGTATGTTTTAAAAGAAAAAGAGAAAAATAAGAAAATAAACAAATTCAGTCATGAAGGTGCTCGCTTACATTTCTTATATAATTTAATATATGGAATTTACATTATTAGGATATATTGTTAACTTTATTTATAGGGAATTAATATACATTATAATTATACCTGATGTACACATGCTTATATTAATTAAAATATTTAAAGACATGTTATTTATTCATGTATGCATTATTTTCCATTCATTAATGTGTTAACCTTATAAAACACTAATAATTATATTTGAGCAAGAGATTTTACTTGGGTTTAAAGCACACACTGGGGGGAAAATCTTCAGTGTGTTTCCTTAACTATTTTCTTGTATATGGTTTTACAGTAACAAGTTCACCATTAAACAGGTTATTATAGATCATAACTAAAAGGCTCAGTTTATCTATATTGAACAATTTGGTCATCTTTGTCCATTTTGTTTAATAACTGTCTCAGAATGTACATTGATAATAGGGGTAAAATTAAAGTGAAATTCATGTGATATTTATCAAATAAAAAGAATACATCCGTCAACTTTTTTTCATTATGTCTCTGCATATAGGAACAACTTTGTTCTACAATGATTTTACCCAGTCTTTTACCCATTGCTTTTACCCAGACTGGATTTTCTGGCCATTAAGAAAAAAAAAAGTGCTTCCTGTTGCTAGTACTTTTGCATGAGTATTCACAGAAGGAAATGACACATGTTCAATGCAGGAAGGAATATGCACAGAAATCTCCAGTGAGCCATTTGATTGTATTTCCAAAACCCAGCTGTGTCTGCTGTGATAGTCTCCACACTTTTCTACGCCGGAAGTACGGATGATTGGGGATGAGCACCATAAAGTGCTCAGCATCAAGTGCCTCCGACTAATCCAACAAAATGCACTTCTCTCCTTTTTCTTAACATTATGATGTCACAGAAACTTTCCTTTCTACCTTGAACATTTTTTCCCATTACAAGTCATTGTAGATTGGCTTGCCTGTCACAGCTACATTGCTTGCTTTAGCTTGGAGAAAAAAGGAAAAGTGGGTCTTGTTTCTCCCATTGCAATTTGCCTCAAAGATATTCCAAACCGAAAGAAGTGAGGTTAAAAAGTGGGTGATAAAACTGACTGTAATTAATAGACACCTAAATCGACACCTCAAAAAAGTGGACAATGCTCTTGATTCTCCAAAGAGCTGTGGCCAGAATGGGGTTAATAGATGCTTCAACGTTGCTTGATGTTGTTATTTCTATACTCTTACATATTATAAGTAGCACTGTGATTTTATTGTGGATATCTTTGAAAGAAGCAAATGAAAAGATGTACTCTGCATAACAACTCTGGGATATTCGATTCATTACATCAGTCATTAATAATTCTACCTGAATTAGAAAGTAATACTTTGTGGTTCTGTCAATGTTAATTTTATGAATGTGCTACTCTACAGGTCACAATTTCAGGCAAAGTATTTGATTTCATAAAAAAAATGTATGCTTGCACAAAATCAGACTAAAATAGTAGGGTAGGATATTGTCAAATTATATTTTAAAATAATTAATTAGCTTGGGTTTATCATTTAAATTCTTCTTTTTAGTGAACAAAAATTTCAGTTGCTTTAAATACTGGAAATTATATCCAAAAGAAACAGAAGTAATTACATATGCCTATATCTTTGAGTTGTCATTGGCAAAATTATACCTCTTAGTAAATGAGAATTGATATCAGAGTGTTTCTACCATAACTTCTATTTATAACTTTCTTTGTAATCTGAATTGTTATCTTCCTTCCAGCTTTTTTCCCTTAACTGTGTCTTAAATGTTCTATTGTTAAGCCTTAAAGAATGCTGACAATCTTTACTTATAATCTCAATGGAGATTGAAGCAAAAAATATTTTTTGTTGAAGAAGGGTGGCTTTAATTCTTTTACTTTCAGAAACTAATGCACAGGAAAAAGCTTGTTTAGGATACTAAAATTACATAATTGAAAATGATAGATGTACTCATTCCAAATTATAATGTACAATGAAGACTGTGAGAGAGGGAATCAACTGTTACAATTAATAGCTGTTTTATATGATATACTTGCATAAAACTTTGGATAGGAAACTAGAGCATTTTATTGCATGAAAAAGTTTTGAGGTAAAAAGTAAATATACATTTTTAAATTTCTTTAAATAAATGTTTTATTTTCAGAAAAAAAAACCCTAGTGAATGGAAAAATTTTAAGAAAAAGTCCATAAGATTTGATGGTTAGCATGGTAATACAGATCCTCAGAGACACTGAGAAAAATAAAAACTAAACATAGTTTGATGATTTTGACACTAGCATAGGAATAATGACATACAAATTTAACATATATTAAGGGGTCACTTAGGGCTTAGTAAGAATGTGCGAACATTTCTGATGAGGAGAAATTCCGTTTTCTAACAGCTGTAGAAACACATACTAACCCATTAAGATCTCTTAGAAATACTTGGCAAACTCCAGAGTTCACGAGTGTTTCCTTTATGAGGCACTATTCTCCTGATACTATTAGGCTTATAACGAATAGTATTTTATGATTAAAGTTAAAATAACCGTCAGGTTTTTCTTTTCTTTTTCTTTTTTTTTCTGTCACTTTAGAGCCGCGAGTCCCATCGCCCACAGCCTTGGGTTCCTAGTAGCCTTACTGAGAGCATAGAAAGAATAGAGAGATTTTCATAGAGGAAGGGATCTTCTGTTGTAATAAAGGCTAAATCAGGCCAATGTGCCATGCTAAGTTACTTAAAGTTTCTTTCTGGTAACCTCTCCTGCTCCTTATTTCCCTGTACCACATCCTGAGTAACCAATGTGTCTATCCCTTAATCCCAAAAGTGTGGAAACTCTTGTACCTTACTTACTTAACTTATTAATTCCACATCTATATTTAGCAAAACTTCTCTTACAAAAGATGCTGCCTCAGCAGCAGCAAAGCTTGAAGTCAATCTTCTATGTTGATATAATACTTTTTCTCTGAAAATTAGAACCAGAGCATAGCCTTGTTAAACAATAACTTGAGTGTCCCCACTGTCCTCAGAAAGCAATGTTCAGAGTATGCATGTAGCTTACATCTTCAACCTTCCAGTTGCTCTTCCCTAGCCCTAGCCTCAACTCTCTAGCTTCAGAAACATTATTCTCTTATCTATAAATGTTCCACGTGCCAGGCATTCTTGACATATCTTGACATTTCTCATAATTAACCTCACCATTAATTAAACGTGCTTACAGCACTTAGCCTCCTGATAAGAAAAAAATCTAAGGTAAAAGCTGTTCTACGTTTTAATGTTTAACTCAATGCATTTAATTTGGACATAGTATACACAGTCATGCTCATGACAGGGCCAACTGGGGGCCTTAGCTTCCTGAAGCTGCTTGGTATCACCAGAAGTTTTGGTACTAATCTTAGTAACCAGCCTCCCAGATCAAGGTAGGGCTTCTAGGACAGATGACACATTTTGTACCTTGTAAGATTTTTAAAAAGTCACATCACTGACAATCTGCTTCTTGATTAAGTGCCCTGTGACCTGGACTACTTTTCACCAGTTGTTTTTATAGATGTGTTCTCAGAACACATGCCAAACTCCAGTAGCAAGTTCTCTGCTCTTTCAGAACTTGAGCGTAACCATCAGTTGAGAAGAATACTGCTCACTAATGGTGATCAATTTTCCCAAAGCAGAAATAGAAAGCACAGAATTTATGTGAAATCAACATCTAATTAGGAGTTTTCCTGTCAAAGAGCAGAACCATGCTAAGTTGTATTTCTTCACATTTAAAATGAACAAGGAAAGAGAATAAATATTTGCTCCTATTCACACTGCTTCCTCATTTGTGGATTTTAATATCACATTAAGGTTAAAAACAAACAGTGGGCACTTAGAAATGCTTGTCCAGACTTAGAAGAGAAAGTGTCTGAAATAGTCTATTGTGAGTTACTTGTGGATCTTCTATTATTTGGCAACAATCAAGTAATGATCATATTTGAAATAATCTGAAGATAACATTTATAGTTCCAATAGAGTCGATAATAAGAAATAATAATATCAGGAATCTGGGAATGAAAGGAGCCAGTGAAAGAGAAAAGACCTATGAATCTAATAGAGAACCCCTGGCAAATGTTAGAACAACTCACAAAGACACATGTTGAAAATTATTAAACTCTTGATAAATGAGAAACAGTTCTAATAATCCTAGATTTTCATATGTAGATGTAAGAAGTTTTCAGGTAACAGAAAATAAAGACATGTGTAAGATAAAGATAAAGGAAATCACAAATCTAGCATGCAAGGGAACAGAGACATGGATAGTGGCATGGAGTGCAGTAGACCAACCAAGCTTTGGAGATGAGAAGAAATACTGGAAGGAGGTAAAATTAGGTAAACAGAAGTATGTCAGGAATGTTCCTGCTTGAAGTCATATTGACTTTTATGTGACAGCTCATAGGGACCTTCTTCCTCCTCCCTGTTTGCCTGTCTTTTCATCTCCCCTCCCTCTTAGCTCTTCTCCCTCCCTCCCTCCCTCTCTCCATTTCTCTTTCATATCATCATCTTTCATTCCCCTCTTTTCCTGTCACCATCCTTCCCTCTCTCATTCTTTTCTTCCATCGTCTCCCACTCCCTTCTCTCTCACCCCTCCTCCTGCCTCTCTCATTCCTCCTTCCCTTCCTTTTAAAATAAAATACAAAAACTTTAAATTTTGAATTTCCAGTCTTTGTGGCTAGAAATCACTGTGCTCTGCACAATTTCATAAGAATTTAGCCAAACATCTGTTTTTTATTGAACTTTGTTTCTGTAAGTCTCTACTTCTTTTTTTTAAACAGTAGCACAGATAACAAAGTTACAAATGGTTATTTTTGTTGGAGGAGGATTTCAAACACAATTCAGCAAGAATAAAGCATTCTGCTGTAAAGAAAAGTTTCATCTTTCCTCCTTAGAGAAGTCATTCATTTTCATCTCATCAAGGGCATAAGACATACCTTTACTTCTCCATATGTATAAATGATAATGTCAGAATGCTCCAGGCAGTGTAGTTGTACCTGGTAGTGCAATGGTCATGGGACAGGAAGAACCACGTCAGTGCGTAAATTCAGGTGACCTATTCTGGAAGAGGACTGTGCCTATTTTTGTGGCGTCCTATGTATGAGTGATATAACAAAAGTAATTCTGAGAAGGAGATTCATAACTTTGCTAGCCTAACTCTAAGAAGCAGAGACAGCTTGTTCATTATTTATCTTGCACATGTCTAGTCAAGCATATTTACTTTGAGTTCATATGTGTACCTTCACTGTTGTATCTGGATAACTATTGCTGGAATTATTCACTGTCATTCTTACAATCTTCAGTATTTTCTTCTGTGATAATCTCTGAAAAAAACTTGCAATTGATGATGAGGGAGGGTCAGTTTAGTTTGGCAATGTGTGCTCTGAGAGGCGACCCATTCTTTAGCAGATGGTATGTAGCAGGAACAGCAGGGCTGCCTCTATGTAAACACTGGGTTCAGCTGCAGAAGCATCTCCTGCAGGAGGACCTAATTAAAGACTGCCTGAAAGAGCAAAGATTGCCAGTGCAAATAATGCCAGCCAATCAGACATCTAATCTGTTTTGAATAGATACTTTCTTGGAACCAATTGGGGTGTGGGTAGAGGGTATTAAAAGAGCTTGCAGCAGTGCTCAGATGAGCTTGCTGAAGCATTCTCACCAGTTCCCAGAGTCTGTGTCTTTGACTCTGTTCCAACTCGCCCCTAACCCCCAAGAGCAGGTAGGTTGGTCTGAGAGCTGTCCAGGGCACAGGCAACAATGGTACTATTCCCATGCACATATTGGTGCTAGTAAGTGGACTCAGTGAGTTTCTCTTTCCCAAAAGAATATATGAAATCGGGAAGAACAATTGAGAAGATGTGATGAGTTATAGTGGATGGGGTGAACTTAACTCAACACGTTGTGTTTATGTACAAGTTATCAAACAATAAAAGTAAAATGATGAGATTATGGGTTTTAAAAAACCAAAGAAATATTAGAGAGCAGAATGATAACAAACCCAACTAAATTTTGTGGGGAAAATAGGAAAATAATTGTTAGAAAGAAAATTAATAGAGAAACCAAAAGACCAATATAAACAATTAATGAAATAAACATCAGTTCTTTGAAAAAAACATTGTCAAATACTTAGCTAAAGTAACTGAAAGAAAACATCCATAGTAACATCATGGAAGAAATAAAGCCATATATTTTCATTAATCCTACTGAGGATTATGTAGAAATATTTTGAAAAGTTATGCTCAAATATATTAAAAAATCTAGAGGAAGACGGTAGATTTATAAACATATGTAACTTGCCAGTCAGTATTTAATCAAGATTCTCAAAACTAAACAAATATGTCAGAAAGTGAAGGCAAAGCAGTGATAAATAACCTCATAACAAAGAAAATATCAGAACAACTTGTGCTCACTGATAAATTCTACCAGATTGTTAAAGAAGGCCCAACACCAAAGTACTTCAAAATAGACAGGAAACACATGCTTCCAGATTCATTCTCAAAAGTCTGTGCTACTCTGGCTCGAAATTTAGTAAAATCACAACATTTTAAAACAATGACTAGCTTTCTCAATGAACATCGATTTGAACATCTTCCATAAAAGTCCCAAAAGCTCAACCTCAGCACAATCAATAGGGCACATAGGAAGGATACTGTCCCTCATGACAATTTGGAGCTGTGCTTAGCCATATCAAAGACGAAAATCCTATCATTCAGGAAAACAAAGGAAGCTGGAGGACATCATATTACATGTAATACAATGGAAAATGGAGGAAGCTAGACTCGCAGAGAGAAGTATTGAGTGCTCTCACTCATGTGTGGAAAATATGTGACCATGAAAGAGGATCACAAAGGCTGTGGAAGGTAAAAAGTGCCAAAGGGAAGGGAGGATAAGCACATGTAATAGAGGCTGTGAATGTTGTCAAATTATGTTACATGCATGCATAAAACTGTCATCAAAAACACATTATCCTGAAATTTTGATATATGTTAGTAAGTATAAAACAAAGTATGTGGTAATAGCAAAGTGACAGCAGCTTCAACTTAGCCACAACTTCACGTGATATATCAAACTAGGTTCCACATATACTTTGTTTGGTATGAATATAAATGTAGAAAGCATTAAAAACATTTTCCACTTAAACTGTGTTAAATGTGGACTTACAGGTTTGTGTCATATCTTCAAAGAAAGTGGGTTCTGGAGATAGGATATCTGTATTATCTTAAGGCCCTAAGGAAGGATCTGGTCTGGTCTCAGTCATCCAGATAATACAGAGGTCATTTGTTCTATTTGCCACCTCTGATTCTCCCATGGTAGCTGGGGGAAGCCCTGGCTATACAGGCAATGTAGAGGTTATTTAAACTATTAGGTACCTCTGATCCTGGCTGTGGAAGCTTAGGGGCATGGATAATGATACATGTAATATAAGGGTCAATTAAGTTATTAGGTATTTTCAGTTCTAGTTATGGGAGCTTGATATGGCCTGCCCAAACAAATACTACAGTTCACTAGGTTATTAATTACCTGCAATTCTAAGCATTCTGAAAAAACAGGTTATAGATCCTTCCCTTTGGAAAAAAAAAATCCTGGGTTCTTAACATTCTTGGTTTATCTGGAGATCTGTGAGCATAGAAACTTTCTTCTACCAAAACAGCCCTAAGTGGACACAGCAGGTTTTAAAAACACCAAGGAGAGAACACATAAATATGGCATAGAAAAGTCATAGAGGATATGAAAGGAACTGGAGAGAAAAGGATGGGTGGTGGATTTCATCAAAGCACAGTATGAGCACTTGTAAAAATTTCAATTAAAAAGTGTAATAATAAACATTGCCTTAGGCCAGGCAGTGGTGGCACACGCCTTTAATCCCAGCACTTGGGAGGCAGAGGCAGGCAGATTTCTGAGTTTGAGGCCAGCCTGGTCTACAGAGTGAGTTCCAGGACAGCCAGGGCTACACAGAGAAACCCTGTCTCGAAAAACCAAAAATAAATAAATAAATAAATAAATAAATAAAAATAAACAAAAACAAAACAAAAAACATTGCCTTAAAACAATAAACATATATAATATTAAGCAATAAAAAGAATATATTACATTTGCTGATACATTATCAAACTAAGGAGACAGAAGAATGTTTGCTTGTGTATGCGTTTCTGTGTTTAAATGAATAAAGATTTATAGGAAATATAGGAACATAAAAAGAATGCTAGTGTTATGTGTTCCTAAAAATGGTTCTCAATGTCCAAGAATTTTGTTTTATTTTTACATAACATACTATACTGCTAACTTTATAAACAAGCAAGTACACACATACACATGCATACATACATATATTATATATTAGTAATACTTATTAAAGGCTATTGTTTATAGAAATTATTGTCATTTTGAATTTAATGTTGTTATAGTAAATTAATCAGTTAGACATACCATTCTGTAATAATTTTATTTATTGTAATAAAATGAAATATACCCTGTGAAATTTCAAAGTCATCACTTCCACTTTCTCGAGTCTTAATAAGGGTGCAAACACTTCATAGTCTGTGGGATTCATTCCTCATAGGAATAGCATCTTGTTTCATTTTTGCCAGGAGCCTAGGGTTTCATTTTATATCACTGGGTTTTCTTTCACATCTGGGAATTTGGTAAATGGTATGAAATTCCATAATACAACTGATAACTATATCTTGATTTTTAGAATTGAAAGATTAGATAGATAGATAGATAGATAGATAGATAGATAGATAGATAGATAG
>NW_021604565.1:7097619-7169597 GCF_004785775.1 Grammomys surdaster
TAGATAGATAGATAGATAGATAGATAGATAGATAGATAGATAGATAGATATTTTACACTGTTATTTACTTAAGGGACACAAGAATTTAACAACTTCCATTAAACCAATTAACACACATTTTTGCTTACTGTATTTATTCGATGTAGTTTAGTATAAATAGCATTGCACATTTGGAGGAAATGGTATGTTGTGTGTCTTATGAATGGCAGTGTGGACTTGTTAAAGAATCCATGACATATAAAGAGAGTCAACCTAAGTTGTATGCACTGAGCGTGAAATAGGAAATGCAGAGCTTAGAGCCACCCGTTAAGATCCTCTTATCTCTCTGCGGAAGGAAACTGAACGTTCTGTGTTGCTGGAGCTGTGAGGCAGCCCAGTCGATTTATCATGAATGGGGGATGGGAGGCTAGTTAAAAGGATTTTATACCCTTTTGGCTTCGGAGCAGAAACAGCTGCAGAAATGCCTCTCCATACCCATCTCCAAATGAAATCTATTAGGCATCCACATCCACGAGGATTCTATCACAGCCAGGCTAATAGAAATCAACTCCAAATCCAGTCAGCACTAGAGTAAATGAACATCTTTAGTTTGTATTCGGGGTGTCCTGACGTTTGGGAGTGATGGGTTAGTCTGTTCCTATGTTTCCCAGATAGTATTAAATCTTAAAAACATACAAAAATTCTATTATTTATTAAAATTCACAAACATTTTAGAAACACAAAATATTGATCCTCCTGAATCCCTGGGTCAGTTTGGTTCACCTGATTTTGTGAGACCCACAGAAAGTTCAATTATTTCTATCCTTTGCCTTGAAGTTCACAAAGCTTCAGTGGAAATAAGTTTCCTTTCAACAATAGAGTCCAGATCCTCACCGAACAACAGATTTGGTTCAGCCTCCTTAAGCTCATATTCATTTTTCTTAAAAGAATTCTTTTACAATGCACCTAGACTAAGCATAAACCTTTTAGAGTGCTGGAATCAAATCTTAAAAGTCTACGTAAGTGCCATTCTGTAATATGTTACAACTACATGGATTCTATAATTAAAATGATGACAGATTCATATCTGTAAGTAGAGATACGTTCTATGACAAGTGATGGCATTATGGGGATCATTTATAAAATGATTATAAAATATATATTACATTATTTTATTTTATATTTATATTATATAGAGAGAAAATTATATAATACAAAATATTATAAAATATAATAATGAGGGATGGTTGTACTGAAACTCAAATGATTCTGTCAAAAAGCTACTCATTCTTACTTAGGAAATTCTAGAACGTAAGATACAAACTACTGCTGTTCATTATAAAAATAAATGAGAAATGGCTTTAATACACCTGAGAACAATAACACACTGAGTATTCTGAAGTTGCCATATATGGGGTTGCAGCTTGAAACTAAGGCTGTGAATGCATTAGGTGAATAACCTAAAGCAGATCACTCAGCATTACAGTGGTAAGGACACCCTAGGAGATGGAAAATGTATTCAGGTCCAATGAATCCGGCACAAAGATTTTCACAGTTTAAAAATTAATCAAAACTTAGACGAATCCAGGATTTGATGAAATGCATACATTAAGATACATGGTTGGTTTTCAAAAATGCCTTATGGTTTGTGAGAATGAGGCTGCATAGCGATATTTTGACCTTAGTAATTACTAAGAATTTTGATAAACTCCATCCATCCTTCTGAAATATATGACTTACATCTAGGATTGTGGATGATATTGCTAATTTAGTTTTGACTCAAATAAGATAACTACATAGAATCAAAATTAAGAAAAGGAGGAGAATACCAAGCAGAGACTTCAGATAGATTCCTACTGTATTTCTATTAATAAATATTTCAGACATATAAAGTAAGACACATCTCTAACATAATACAAATAGCTTCACATGCAATTAGAAAAACCTCAAAGAGCACCTTCCATGATATATACATGGTTTCTGCACTTGACACATGCTTCTTTTTCCTGAATTTTCTTGGAATTTTATACTAATTTACATCATATCGACTACCGCTATCCCCAATTCTACCTTCAGTACATAATGTCTCCCCATGTTCCTAAGTGGTGACTCAGGGCTCAAAGACACTTTCTGATCAGTGTAGGTAAAAAAAAAAAAAAAAAAAAAAAATTGCTAC
The DNA here is from genome assembly GCF_004785775.1 of Grammomys surdaster. Lineage (NCBI taxonomy): Eukaryota > Metazoa > Chordata > Mammalia > Rodentia > Muridae > Grammomys > Grammomys surdaster. The sequence goes on from NW_021604565.1 coordinate 7,099,775, forward strand.
ACCAAACTTTGTAAATTAAATGTTAGTTAACATTTTGGTTTTATTTTGTTGTGCTTTTGATAATGTGTCACTTATTCGTAGTTTATGAAGATAGAGACAGATACATCTCAATTAATTGTTAAATCTCTCTCTAAGCTGAGAGATACAAAGCATGGTTAAAAACTTGGTGAATATTTATTAACAAATAGATACATAGACCACTATGTGTTATATTAGTATGCAGGTTTTAATAAGAATGAGACCATTAGTCTCATATATTTGAATTCTTAGCCAGAAGGGAGTGGTGCTATTTGAAATGATTAGAAGGATTGGGAGATCTTCCTTGTTGAAAGAAGTGTGTCACTGGAAGTAGGCTTGAAGGTTTCAAAAGCTCATACCAGGCCCCACCCCCAGCACCCTTCACTCTGCCTACCTGAGGATTAAGATGTAGCTCTCTGCGACTGCTCGAATACCAAGTGCTACCATGCTCTCTGCCACGATGAAAATAGACTAAATCTCTGAAACTATAAGCAAAGCCCAAATTAAATTCTTCCTTTATTAAAGTTTCCTTAGTAATGGTGTCTTTTCATAGCAATAGAAGAGTAACTGCAATGATCAGTATGACATGAATATAGCAAAGCCCTTTATGTAGTAAGCACCTTGGTAAGTTATTCAACAGAGTCTTAAAGTGTGATCCATGCTTCAATGTCAATAAATAGTACTTATTCTATTAGTGTTTTTTTCCATAAAAGTAGTAATTTTATCAAATGTTTGGGGTCTTATGATGTTGGTATTATGTATCTTCTGATTTCTTCAATATAACATGTGTGTATAAATATTTATATTTCATATATATATACATATATACATATATATATAAACATATACTTTATATATGTGAATAAATAAATCTAGGTTGCATATATTAGAGAAATGGTCCATCTTTGTTTTTCTGAGGATGGCTTATTTTGCTTAACTTAAAGTTCTTCATTTCCTTTCATTGTTTTTCAAGAAACTTAATTTCATCCACTACGGCCGAATAAGTCTTTCTTATCTGTGTATACTATATTTTCTTTACCCATATATCTGATGCTATATACTTCTGCTGATTATTTAGCTTTGTGTTTTGAATATATTTGATCATTTTTATTAATTTTGACTACCTCTTATAGAGAAGTTAGTATCATTCTACTGAGTTCACCTGGTATTGATGTCACTAAATCAACTCATGTGCATCTTGGACACATCTTGTTATAATCATTTTTTCATGAATTTGTCGTTTTTTTTTTCATTATTTGTCACAGTATTACATATTTCCATGCTTTCTTATTTTAAAAAAATTGCTATGTCATAATGAGGTGAAAACAAGACTTAGAGGAAGACATTGAAAATTATTCATATAATACTAAGTAAAAGAGCAACTTATAATGAGATTAAAAAATAAACAGCTAGGTTTCTCTACTAAAGGTACAAATTAGAAATTACTCTGAGCTGCAGGAAATGAAGACCTGAGTGTAGCAGCATGGTAAGTTAGGATTTTAGTCTACCCATAGAACAAAAGAACAACAATAAAAGTGATATGTTACTATTTGATCATATCTTATGAATTCTTCTGAACTAATATAGTGTCACTGTGGAAATGATAGAAGAATAGTTACATGTCCTGAAGAATTCTTCAGTAGTTTCCACCTACATTTTATCCACAGGGCTTGGATCATTTAATTATATTCCTCTGAAGGTAGATTAAAAAATAGCCCTCCCCCAAGATTCACACTGAGGTCTTTCCTCCTAGTGAAGTTGATTTTCATGCAACAGGACACAACTTGCTATAACTGAATTCTTCTATATGTGGAATTCCAGTTTTCTAATACTATTTATTGAAGATGCTGTCTTTCTTCTAGTGTGTAGTTTTGCATTTTTATTTATAAATATCAGATGGCTGGGGTTACATGCATGAATGTCTAGATCTTCTATGTTGTTGATTTCAATGTCTGTTTCCTTTCAGATCCTTACTCTTTTGTTACTATAACTCTGTAAAGTATCTTGAAATCTCATGTGCTAATCCTTCCAAGAATTTTTATTTTATACTCAGAATTGTTTGGGCTCTCTAGGAACATTTGTTTTTATGTTTCCATCTGAAATTTAAATATCTTATTCATTTACAATATTCTTTTTCTGAAGAGCATCATGATCATGGAAATTTATTGGGATGGCATTGAATCTGTAAATTGCTTTTGGTAGGCTAATAATTTTTACAATATTAATCCTACTAATCCATGAGCATAGCCAATTATCTCTGCCTTGAGAGACAGTCCTTAGAGAAGAAACTATTACTGCTATTTTTCTAAAGCAATATAATTTCTGTTTTCTCAATGACAATCCTTATACCCATCCATAAGTGTACCTCTCAGCAAACACTAAGGAAACTTTCTTTTGACGATAATAGATATCTCCATATACATTCATGCTACATTAAGTGGATTCATTAGGGTTGTATTTCTGTGTGTGTATGTGTGTATGTAAAAATAATTTATATAATAAGAGGTCATGAATTTGAGTGGGAGTTGTGGAACATGGCAGAAGTTAGAAAGAGAATATGGGGGCAAACTACAATTTAATGTTCTTGTATAAAAGTTTTACATATTTAGGTTAAAATATACTTAATGAGGACAGAGTTTCAAATTCTCAATGTTAGGAAGTTCTGGAGATATGTTTAGAATAATATGAATGTACTTAATACATTCTGGCTGTGGGTTATTTATTTTTTTTCCCCAACTTGGCACATACTACAGTCATCTGGGAAGAGATGGCCCTAATCAAGAAAATGCCAATATTTTCTACTCTATTAAAATGAAGTTGAGCTAAATTGAAGCAAACAAACAAATAAACAAAAAAGTACCCTCTAGAATGTCACAAGAAATCAGGATAACTAGGCAGTGGTGGCTTACACTGCTAATCCCAGCACTCTGTAAGCAGAGGCAGGCAGACCTTTCTGAGTTCAAAGACAGCCTAGTCTACAAAGAGTTACAGGAGAGCCAGAACTATACAGAGAAACCCTATTCTCAAAATAATAATAATAATAATATAACAAATAAATACAAAAGATCAGGTTTTATTACTTGATATTTTACTGGATACAAAATTATCTTCAAATATGATGTATCTTCAACATAAGTATAAATTTAGAGATATATATAGTGGATCACCAAATATTTAGCATCACTCTAGAAGTTACAAAGTGAAAAAACATATTCTTACTTTTATTTAGTAGTACAAATTCATTTTTTTTTATTTATGGCAACGTATTCCAATCATATTATTTCCTCTTTCTTAATTCCTCCAAGATCTCCTCCTCACTGTCCCTATCACCCAACTTCTTGTTCTTTCTCCCTTAAAGATAAAACAAAACAATACATTTCAAGCAACAAAAATCAAAAACAAAGAAACAAACAAACAAACTCAAACCAAAATGAAACGAAACTATGAAATTAACTTTGTTTTGGTCAACTTCTTTTGAAATGATTATTTCTGATGTGTGAGGTATAAAAAGGTAATGTTTATAAGTCCTCTTGTGGTCAAATGCATACCCATAGTTGAGATTTTTTTGTTTTAGAATGTTCTCATTTGAATCAAAAGTTTTCATGTACAGATAGATGCTTTCTTTATTCTTCTTGCTTCATCAAATGTAACTGTCAACTAAACTTTATTCATCTTATTGTTGATCAAAAATACTGTGCAAATGAAGTACCTTGTTCTCCAAGCTGACGGTAACTGATGCCTGATTATATTTTATTTCAAACTTATACAATTTAAATCAATAAGAACACATTTTGTTCTTCTCTTGCTATGTAAGATATGACTAAGCCATTCAAACAAATTTAAGATTATGACTCTGCTATTCATTGGATGATGAGAACTCTGCACCTCTACTGAGAGTATTGGTTCTGTGTATCCTCTTTGTTTTTAACAATCTCCAAGTGAAGCAATAAAGCACATATATATGTCGATTTAGACTCAGTCTACAACTTAATATTGTCTATAAGAAAAAAGTGGCTTCCTAAGAAGCATATGTTGTTTCCTACCTTGGCAGGCACCATTCAAAATATATGCTGACGTTTTAATATTAGATAGAAAACCTCTCAGGAAAAATAACAGAGTAGCAACACATTAGCAAGTTGCTGTATGAATGTCTGCTTGTTCAGGAATGGATAGAGATCATATAGCCTCATGAGATTAGCATTAAAGGGGCTGTGCGCCCATCCTGAGTGTGTAGCAGAGGATAAAGAACAGCACAGGATTTGAGAAGCTCACCTGGCATTGCCTCCTTCTAAAGGACTATCTGCCTCCTCCTCCTGAACTAAGATTAACTGTAGAGTTTGTCTCCTTTAGGATGCTGGTGACTGTGTTTAGTCCTCAGCATTGGGGAAACTTCTCTGGGCCTTCGATCTCTTATTTACAAGGGGCTGCAGTGAAGTTTAAGATTAAGCACATAAAGCAGTAACTGGTACAGGACAGGTTTTTAATGTTAATGTTGTTGCTATGATTATCTGAAAACTAAATTTCTTTTAATCTGCTTGCCAACTAATCTTCAACAAGGTATTAGCTGTTTTGTGTAAGATATTTATACTTAAGGGTATTAAATTTTAATTAGATGAGTTTTGAAGTTTGAAAGAGTGTCAAAGCACAAAGAGGAAAACATTTAACTGTAGAATTTTAAATAATTTGTTGTCAAAGCCTAGAAAAGGAAGGAACCTGGGTGTCATTGTATAGTTCCCTGTAGGTGACACCACTGAGACTTCCTCAATAAGACAGCTCTTTCCTCATCTGTCTGCAGTGAAGGCTCAGAAGAAGGTCACAAAAAGAAAAAAAGAAAAAGAAAATATAAACATTTGGGAGAATGGGGCAGAGTTTGAAGGAAGATCAGGGGAGTGTGTGTGATGAGACTGTGGCTGGTTTAACTCTGGCTGCTCAATACAGTGAATTGAAGTCACTGCTTGAAGCTCTTCAAATGTTCTTAGTTAAATTTCTGCCTAACTTTTAAATGATTCTCCTGAAAATTTAGACCCTGAATTTTCTTAGTTCAACTGCTTGGTCTTCAGGGGAGGAATAGACTAATTTTGTCTTAGCAGGCATGTGTATCTGTGATGAACTTGACTTAATTATCTTGTAAAAATATGGCCGTTTTACACTGATAATCAAATACATCTCTGTGTGCAATAGTCAGACAAACAGTGAATATAGCTTAGGTTGATTGTAGAACATTTATCTTTAATTTATACAAAATTGCAATTTTGTGTCTGAACTAAATACTGGTAAATACAACGCATTAAAAATAAATTCAAAAGGAGGAAAGGAAAGATGAAATGGGACACAGTATTAAACATTCAAAATTCCCTAAAACAAAACAGTGCAATTAGAACATTTATACGGTGGGTATGTTAGTTTAACATACTAAGTTCAGGTCCCGCCTCTGATCTTGTTCACTTAACCAGATGGAATGACTAAGGTTGGCAGAGTCAGAGGTGAAATTATGACTATATTCCTTGGCCTTTGAGAGGCAAAGGTCATGATCAAGTCTTCTGAATTATTTCCTGTCATTTTCTCCTGACATATGAGCCCTTTGCTCAAGATACTTTGGTAAGCTTCCTCTGAAAGATTCAGAGTAACCCTTCCCCAGGATAAAGGCCATGTGAAAAGATGCAAGCTGAGTTCTGCACTTCACTGAGTTCTGTGGAGATGCTTTGGGTTTTCTTAAGTGTTTTTTCCGGACGTTGAATTAAGTCTGTCAGTTCTTGTAAGGAAGACCTCTTATAGTGTTCCTAATTAGCTTACTGACTGGAGAGAGTGCTCCTGGCCTCCCTGTGCCTGCTCCTTCTGAGTGAGCCACTGCTGAATGAATGTGCTTTTAATAATGATGTCACTCTTATACTTCATTGTCTTCAGAGCAAGCTTCCTGTTACAGAATGCAAGTTAAAATTGCAGAGTCTGGGGAAGAGAGGAGGAGGGATAAAGGGAGAGGGAGGTGAAAGGAAGAGGGGGAGGGGGAGAGAGCAGAAAGAAAGAGAGAGAGGAGGGGGGAAGCTTTTGTTTGAATGTGCCTGTGGATTTTATTAAAAGTTAAGCAGCTGCGGGATGACCAAGGTGTCTCTGCCTTTAATCATTTTCATTTTTAAAACAGAAGCTTATATTTCCTCATCTTCAGGTGTCCCAGAGGGCAACTAGGCCAACTTTAACAACATTAATTTCTCTTTATGACAGGACTAGAGATGCCCCAGGTCTTCAGGACTGACTAAAATGTCTGGAAAAGTAGATAATGAAGAGGAGATTAGAATTGTAAACAGGAACACTTTTGTAATAAAAACCATATATTTTCTCCATTGGACTTAGAGCTTAACACAAGTCTGTCACAAATCGTCATTTGTTGATGGCTACTGAGCACCAGTTACAGTCAGAGCTTGTGCTTAAAGAGCAAGTCCTCCTGCTGTCCCAGAACAGATGACCCAGGATGTGTAACTACAGTTTAGTTGTTCTAACCCGTGTCTCCTATTTGATTATTGTGTTATCTGAGAAAAATGTATGTGTGTGTGTCCCCTTCCCCAGCTGCAGAGTCTGGCTTTTATACAGAATCCTTAGCACAAGTTTCAAGAATTTTCTAATGATGAACGTGAAGGGAATCACTCTAAAGAGGGATGGGGGTGTGGCAAAGTGAGGTCTAGACCTCGATTTGCTTGGAAATGTTTAGGAGAAATGCAGAGTAGATGGCTGACAAATGCAGCATTCTACAGCAGCTTTCTGTTTCTCTAGCAGCCAGAGTGTCTCTGCTCCTATCCACCTATTCATCCTTGTTGCTGACAAAGTTTATGTGTCTGATACAGTGAACTAGAAAAATCAATCAAACAAACCTACAAACAAACAAACAAAAACCACAGATTGTTCCCTAAAATCAAGTGCTTTTTGTCTGGAAGGAATGCAAAAAAAAAAAAAAAAAAAGGTTTAATGTGAATGCTGTGGTCTGGTACCACCTGGACAGAGAGATCACCATGATTAATAAAGTCCATCCACCCCTTATCTCTGGTCTCTTCTTTATCCTTTGTTGTCTTATTAACACAATCCTAAGAACAAAGCAATTTCTCTTAATATAATATCCGCTTCACTTCATGTCTGCCTTTATTACAGGCAGTGGTCCCTTTTCCATAATCTAGTCCCTGGATTAGTTAACCAGGAGCCGTGAGGGATTCCCATTGAGATCTTGCCCCGTTCACAATAATAACAATGGCATTTATGCTTTTAATTAGCCACAATTTTGTCTCACATGTTAAGTATGACAAGGTATGTTTCAGAAAACACAAACATTACCCCAAAAAGACTGCTGTGAGATCCCAAGCATTTGAATTGAGAACTAAAATAAAAGAAAAAAAAGAAAAAAATAACAACACAGAACAACATAGTTTATGAATATTTTTTAAATATTAAGATCTAAAAAAAAATACAGGTTAAAAAATATTTATACGTGTCTATTGTCATCTGATCATCTCTGCCAACAGGATGTCAGGGTAATCAGTACCAAGCCAGAGGTGGGGCCCTTTCTCCATGTTGTCTTTGAGCTGAGCTGGCTAGTGGATCAAAATCTGAGAGCTTGCCGGAGCTTTATGTAAACTAAAAAGCAAAAATGAGCACTCTTCTATTATTTAGGCCCCTGGCCAGAGGTTGGAGGAGAAAAGGTGGAGTAGGAAAAAAAAATTTCCTGCATAGATTCAGCCTAATAGAGCAGAGATAACCACTTTGCATTCTGTCTAATAAGACGTGCATGAGGATAGAAATAATGAGAATTACATTGTATTTTTCATGTAAAAGCCTGAGAAACAAAACGTCCTGCACACTGGCAGTGATTCCAGTCATTTTCAAATGAAAAGGGCTATTTGTTTCCAAATTACAAGCAGTCACTGGAATGCGTACGTTTATGCCTCAGAAATCCTCATTTTCTGAAGTAAAATTACCTTTCAGTAATTCAGTCACTGCAGGCTCTCTCCTACCGACTGGTCAGAAGCTATTAGGTAGTTTGCAGCGGCAGGCTGAGCCTAGCCATTTCTTTTCTTTCCTTTTTTCTTTCTCTCTGTTTTTTTCCTTTCCCTAGGACAGGGAGTTAGTTACTAGAGCCATCAGTGCGGCATCTGTCATCCTGCTAGGCCCAAATTGTTTTCTATGATGGATGTCACAGTCTGTATGATCAAAATAGAAGTCCTGCTGCTTTTAATTGCAAAATCGGAGTACTTGCCCATTTGTTATTATGCCGAGGTTATTACCTCACACAAAATGAATTAACAGGTGAAAATAATTGATGAGAAGAGTCTAGGGATTTTTAGTCTCTTCAAAGAGACTTTGTAATTATGGCATAATGAATGTTCTGAGACAAATCTGTGGGGGGCAGCATGAGACCACCAAAGAGATCCTCAGCTTGATGATAAACTCGACCAAATTCTCCTGTAATACTACTTAAATTTGCTTAGCAATTAGTTTAATAGGCCTACATGATTTATGATAACAAACTGAGAATTTTTAAATAAGTTTGTTCCACCCATCTATAAATTAGGTGATTTCCCGTAGCTTTCTTCCCTAGGTGATGGAAACTGATAATAAGTCAGAGTTCCTAAAACAAGATGACTCTGGATTCAGATCCTCCTCACTAGCAGGCAGCATCTCAGAGAATTACTCTAACCTTTTTACCCCTCTTGGTCCATTTTGAATAAAGACTCAAAAAAAAAATATAAGAGTCTCTCAAAATAGGAAGAAAACATGGACTGGTGGTATATGGTTTAAAAATTGTGTAAGTTAAAATAACTCTTGTTGACATTCTAACCAGGATTCCCTTGAGACTAAGTCAGATTTCAAGTCCATTCATCCCTTGTGTCAATAGAGTGTGGAATCTACTCATATTATCCTGTCTCTGACATCCCTAAATTGCATAGAGGTTACACTGTCTCCTTAAACTTGTGTAGGACATGGCTTCAGAGTGTAAAAACCACAGTCCTTGTGTACGGTAGTCAAATAGGGTATTGCTTTTCACAAATGCCTAATTAGTTATATGACAGTAGTTATGAGATACCAGCCTAAAAGTCACAATGAGAGCAAATAATAAAGTTCTATAAGGAAAGTTAATGTGCTGATGTGTGTCTGTAATTCTAGCAATCATATAGTTACTGCAGGAGGACTGAATGTCCAAGACCAGCATTATATACAGTAAAGACAGTTTTTGGACAGCCTGGGCTACATAGCAAAAATATGCCTGGGGGAGGAAGGACATATAAACAAACAAACAAAATTTTCACGGGTAGTAATTTAAAGGAACACACATGCACATGAATGTGTGAGCTCACACACACACACACACACACACACACACATACAAACACACACCACAACTACTACAACCAGAAACAGCAAGCAATAACAACACCAATGATGCCCCACAGAAGAAACATGTCACAAGCATGCTTTTTTTTTACATAGTCACCTGTTACTCACCACACAGTGTCCATTTCAATGTCAAGATGAATCTTCAATTGTCAAGAACTAAAAATGAAGTTAACTGTGACTACTTTTGTGACAATATGCATAATGGAATTCTTGAGTTCTAAGAATGAAAGAAAAAGGTTAACAGAAACATCTATAAAGTATTTGGGACTCATGAACTCAAGTAGAAGTTTGTCATATTTAAAAAAAATCTGTGTGAATGCTTTCAGCATAAAAGAGCTCTGTCTGAAATGCTAACTAGGTTTCTACATCCATATTACTAGAGTGCGTGCACCACTTACCACGTCTCTAGTTCATTTTGTTACCACTCTAGATAGAATTCCCTTCCCCCAAAGTAGCAATATCTTTCTAAATTACACAGAATTATTTCTATTCTATCACACACCTTGAAGTAACTGTTACTTTGCCCTGATTTAAATGAAATGCGCATCAGAGATGAGTCACTGATATGAAGGAGACTCAATATAGGTAAAGTACAAATCGTTATTTTCAGATCTAGAGTTCAGATTTGGGTATTTAGGAGTATATAATATAAAAGGGTCTCAGTAACAGGAAGAAAATGATCTTCATGCCAGGAAGTTTAATGAATTCAAGGCAGGCAGTGGACTGCCCACATATGAAGCAGGCTTCGGTAACTCATATCAGGCCACATATCACTTGCTGAAGTAGTTCTCATAAACCGTCATTTTCCTGCGTATCCTCAATACTCACCCTCAAAATTTTTCCAAAGATATTAACAACAGATAAATCCTTTTTATATAAAACAGTCAGTATTTGAAAACATGAGTAGGTAGGAAGGGGGGTGTTTATACAATCTGACTTCAATTGCGTCATAAAACATGTGATGATATTTTATTGTTTGGTTTTAGCTTGAAGGGGAAGAAAATAACCAAAAATGGAAAGGTTCATGCTGTACATTTTTGATGCCTGTTTCATTTATATTATATTACATTATTGTCATGAAACACCATGGAAAATGCTTAAGGGATTTCGACTTGATCCAGAGGAAGAAGCAGAAGGTAAAAAACTGAATTTTAAAAATAATAGATGCTAATGAAAGTCTGATATATTTTTCTGAAATTTGGTCATCAAAAGAATTCTGAAACTCTTGTCACACAGACAACCAACGGGCAACCAGTTACACAATTACATTTCATCGTGATCTGTGTAAACACAGGCGCAAGTGTTCCACAAAGAAAGAAGAGAACACAGAGGTTGTCGAAGGATTATGATGGCTTTTTGACAAATGATAGAAGCATGCAGTGCAGAATAACAGACTCTGGAGCAAATGTACGTTTTTTTTCCCTTACATCTCCTTCCTATATGTAATATGTAAAGAAGCACAAATGTTTAGACAGTATCTACTGACTACAAACAAAGAACATTCAAAGCTCAGTGTATGTTTACCAGAGAAAATGTATTTCAGATGAGAAAATCAGGTGTCCTTTTTTAACGAGCATAGAATGTAAAGTAGTCAGCATAGGGACAAGGGTATTTGCTATATTTGTGGACAATTGCAAAATAATTCTTCTTGTGCCATAGAAAATGATGAGCTCATGGATTTTGAGTCAGTGACTTAAAGGCACATCCATTTCCAGGAAAGGAGTTATTGTTGATAATTTAATGAGAATGCAAATAATTTCTTTGATAATGCTGGGAGTTTGGTAGTGATAGCAGGCTGCTAGTGTGCTCTGAATTCTGTCTCATTATATGGAATTGGATTTTGGACGTGTGTTTATGGAGACAGCACTGTTTTCTGAGTAATATCCCATTCAAACACCTCTGTCTGATGTATTGCATTAATAGATCATCAGAATCAGTTGTCATTCTGGTGATTTATTAGTATAATACACGAGAATGAGACTTGCTGATGATGTATTTAGTACTCACAAGATGGCAGTGTCCAAAGCAGAAGAAAAGCCAGCAAGGAAGCCCTTATAATAATATGATAAAGCCTGCCAGTGCACAGAACTTTGAAAGCTTAAGGGGGTTGCTATGTTAGTGTTTCTGGGGTTGAACCCACTTTTAGGATGCTGTGCAGTGACAGCATTATCCTTGTTTTAAATAACTTCACTGGTGAACTGAATGTTAATATTCATGCTTTAGACTATGTCAGTAACTACATTTGTCAGAAAACATGTATAAATACTGCTAGCTTCTGGGGAAAAAAGAAAATCTCTATTAAGCAGGATTTTCCAGTATGATACTCAAATTTATTATTGTAATAGCCATTTTCCAACTGATGGCTTGTGCCAAAGGGAAGCCTGTGCTACTGAGACTCTGTCCTACCAATCACCGGCACGCTTCTGACGTTAGCCAGAGTGGCAGAGATTTTAAGTAAAACATTAAACTTAGGTCCCACTGTCATACATTTTCTGCTAATAGAGCTTGCAACACCTACTATAAATGTAGATGAATTAGAGGCTCCCAGCGACCTCTATCTACCTCCTGCTGGGCTTTTTCTAAAAGGGTAAAAGACAGACTTTTAAATGTTTATAACATAGGGCTAAAAAGGCTTTTTTATGCAATGGAATAGCAGTTACTGTTCACCTCCTTACAGCAGCTGATTGCATCATAAATAAAACAGTAGGGCCAGTCATCCTGCTGTGGAGTGGATGTATTCACAAAACAGCCAAAAGGCATTGGCAAAAGGATCATGACTGCCTTCCTCAGGATTCTGGTCTGTAGATGGGATGCAGTGAGGTCTGCTTGTGCAATGTAGAAACCAAAGGTGGAGGAGAGCACAGAATTAAAGGCAATAGTGTGTGTACACTTCCTTTTTCTTGGAAATACAGTAGTTGGAACATTGTTTAAAGTGGTCTTCTGATGCCCAAGCCAGGAATGCATTGCGGTAATGATGGGGAAAAGTTAACAAAGCAGTGGAGAAGATTCCTGAACAGCATTTGCTGACTTCCTCTTTTTTGTTCTCAACAAAGCTGGTGGGGACTTTCTTACTATGTCTTGATTACAGCTGGGTTTGGAATATGAGAAGAAATTCAGGAAAATAAGCAGAATGCACTTTTATTAAGCAAGATTTCTATTTTCTCATGTATTTTATATCCCAACTATCAATTATCATTCCTTAATTCAGGACTAAGACACTTTATGGTCCATGAGAAACAAATCAAATAGAATCCCTGGACTCTTCTAACCATTTCTGTGTTGTCTAAAGTCATAGTCACTGTCACAGAAAAATTCTACTGCCTGCTTTTTATCACAGACAACCCAGAAATGCTTATAGCTAACTCTTCATAGAATTATTTGATGTAATAACTAGTAAAATATGAGTCCTTTAAAATGGTTACTGGCCTTTTGAGCTACAAACACCCAGACACAATATACTTCATATTTGATAAAAACACTGGTGATCAATGAGTAACTATCCTTTATTGATTGTTTGCTTCATATCTATTAGGTATGTCTTGAGTGACAGAAAGAAACAGACCTAAGAGATACCAGTAAAAATTTTAAAATATGTATATTGAGTGCTATGAAAGCACTCAAAAGAAGTCATAAAAGTAATCTTATGATCATTGCTAAAATTAAGCAACAACTTTTATGATAGAAAATGTTTTTTATATTCAGTGGGAGTGTTTTTGTAGTGCATTCAAATATATTTTCACAGGACTTCTTATTTGCATCCCAAACTCACCAGCATTAAATATATTTAACTATTTGTCTAGAGAATTTAAAGGGGGTTTGGAGGGACAATGAAGAACATCAGGAAGGGACCCTGATGAGAGTTCCTACTTAATGAGCCTTGTACATCTTCAAGGTTAGAATCTTCTCTAATAAGATCAATGAGCACAAGAAGTCACTTAAACCTGCACAAGTGCATCAATGGAGTCAACTTATTTATAAGAAGAAGAAATGATTTTGGATAGAATATAAAGGATGAATGAAGCCTGACCAATATAGAATGGATGCACACAGCCAACCTTTGGACCAAGCATGGGGGCCCCATGGAAAGTGTTAAGGAAAGGACTGAAGAAGTTGAAGGTGTTTGCAACCTAATAGGAAGAACAATAATATCAACCAACCAGAACCCCAGAGCTCCGAGGGACTAAACCACCAACCAAAGAGTATACGTGGATTGATCCATGACTCCAGATGTATATGTGGCAGAGGATTCCCTTATCTGACATCAACAGGAGGGGCGGCCCTTGGTCCAGTGGAGGCTTGATGCCCCAGTGTAGGGGGATGCTAGGGAAGTGGGGTGGGAATAAACCTCATAGAGGCAGGGGGAGGGAGATGGGATAGAGTAATTGTGGAAGGGAAATCTGGAAGAGGGGCAACATTTGAAATGTAAGTAAATAAAATCATCAATAAAAATAGATGAAGTCAGTATTTGTTATCGTTATCCAACTCTTTAGAGAATGCACACTATAATGCTCCTAATATTTTAAACAATAGAACTAGAGACGTTAAACAGAAATGCCTAGCAGATCCCTGCTTTAGTGGAACACACAGGACATTGAGACCACTCAGAACTCCCCTTTCTCATCCATCCCTTTTATAAAGTTATTTCCTTTCCTTATTTCTGCATAGTCTCTCTCTCATTCTGTCTTCAGTCCTTTCTTTGCTTTTTTCCCATAGTTTTCATTCTATCTCATTTTCTGTAACAACAATTATAGAAAAAAAAAGACAAAAAAAAACCAACCAACCAAACAAACAAACAAAAAGAAACCTTTTAAACGAAGAACAGTAGAGTTTGAGGGTTGGAGAGCCAGAAACATGCAACGTCTTTTCATGTGACCTTAACTGTGAAATTGCTTTCTAGATGTTTTGAAGTACTCTGCAAAGCTTCATTATTACTATCTGATATTATATTCCATTATGGCTGGATGTATCTATGTTATCTTAATTGCAGTGATTGAGATGCCAAGATAAATATTGAAAATAATTTTTGAGAGGCTGGAGAGATGGATCGGTAGTTAAGGTCAGTGGCTACTCTTTCAGCAATCATATGATGGCTCACAACTGTCTGTGACTCCATTCCCAAGATATCCTACACTTTCTTCTGAAATCCTCTGCTGTTATGCATCCATTTGCTGAATAGACATACATTCAGACAAGACATCCATATGTAATATATATATATACATATATGTATATATATATGTATATATATATACATATATGTATATATATACATATATATTTAATCCTAAGAAAATTTATCACTGAAAAATTAATATTCTGAGTGTTTTAAATTTGGTGCTCTGCCAGCCTATTTTGTGTGATTGTGTGTGTGATTGTGTAATGGCAGCTTGTGCAGCTTATGTCATCACCTACAGCTGCCAGTTGCATAGCAACACATACACTCTTTACAATATGCTTTTGGAAATCACAGCCTCCCCCCCCCTTCTGTCTCTCTGTTGTTCCTCTGTCTCATAGATTCTTTCTCCTGGTCTGTCTGTCTGTCTGTCTGGGCCTCTTTCTCTCTCTTATGCCCCAACTTGGAAAAGGCCTTTCCTCCCACCCCTACCCTAATAGATCTCTTGGGTTAATCTGCTGTGTGTTGTGACCTCTTAGTGGAACACCCTTGCCCCCAGCCTGCCTTTGAAGCTTTATCCTAATAATGAAGAATGTTTTTAACTAGGAAAACAGTGCGTAAAATATGGAGGTGTGTAAAAGGCTAAATTTTTTTTTTAATTGTGAGGCTTTATGATTTAAATTCTATATAATAGAAACACATTCCAAAGAATATTCCTGATGCATTGAATATTATTGTTCTCTTAAAGAGAACTTACAAATATGTCATAAACATTAAATCTTAGTAAATAAAACTAGTTAAAAAAAAGAACCTGACTTTTCAACAAAATACATGACTTAAAATTACATAAGTGTTATAACTAAATTTGTATACTAAGTATGTATCTGATATGCCAAATGAAGAAGTAATACAAATCAGAAAATTTAAGCACCTTGTCATCATGCACAAGGTACAGGAGGAGTGTGTGTGTTTGTGTGTGTATGTGTGTGTGTCCTTTACTTCACTCCAGTGTTACTGAAACCTCTGTTCTCTCTCTAGCCGTGTACCAAATAGCCCTCCCTCTCTTCTTTTCTCTCTCTCCAGTTTCTGTATGAAAAATCTAAACTCTGCTATAGTTTCTGCTACTTTCATGGTTCCTTCTAACTGGGGAACATTCCCTCGTCATTTCCATATCTCAATCTGCCTGATTATTTCCTACTAAAAATGACTATTCTTTTACTTTTTAAGTATGAAGTAGTTATTTTCCAATTACTAACTTTTAAATCTCTCTCTCTCTCTCTCTCTCTCTCTCTCTCTCTCTCTCTCACACACACACACACACACACACACAGACATGTATTGTACTACAAATGGAATCTGAAATTATCAAGTGCAAAATTAGCTGTAAAAAACCATAAGATAATAAACAATGGAGCTTTTATGTGATTTTTATAACTGCATGGAACTAGTCACTCTGGCAATAATTGTTTGTGCCTCATTAACATGCAAAATTGTTTTACAAGCTAACCTGTACACAAAGGAAAGCATTTTTGATGAGAATTACGCGTTGTTTAATGTTAGGCACCATTGTATTTGCTTTCCTAATATAACAATTCTAATTAGTACCTAGCAGTCATTCTGAGTTATTCAGCTTGAACACTCTGAAGGTGACAATCGAGTCACAATTCCATGGCACTCTTTGTCAGTACCTGTCAAAATATAGCTAAGTCTTTAGGAGTTGTGATCTAAATACTCAAAAAATAAAGTTAACAGTCCAGAAACAGTATGTCCTATGTAATTTTCAAAAAATAAAATTGCACCTTACTCCCTGCATAGAAATACAATGCCATTAATGCTACCCTGTTAAATGTGACCCTGGAAAAGCTATGCCTGTCCACTAATCTCATCACATTGTTTTATCATCTGACCTATTTCATGTGCCTGATTCATTCTATTTCATGGTGTAGTTATAATAGTGGATTAACAGCAAAACGGCAAGTCAGTTAGTATCCATGCATACATATGCTTTGAAGAGATGAGAAGTGGATCATATTAAAATTGTGGAAAATGCTTTTCTCATGTGCACTGAACAAATGATTTTCATAAGTTAGACTACATCACTGCAGCCATGCTGAGATTCACAATTTAATATGGGCTACATAGGGGAGAATGCAGGTTCAGAGTAGATGGAAGACTTCTCAGTGGTGGCTGAAGCCTTTTTTTAGGACTAAACTGATCATCCATAGGACTGCAAAGGGCAAGGCTGATCATGAGTCACAACCATTCCCAGGCCATCCAAAAAAGAGCAAGCATAGTACTTGTTACTTAAGAATAAATTATATAGACTTTTACCTCCAATTGACCTATGAGAACTGCGTCATCATCTAGCGTCATTGTTGCATTTATGTGTTTCACTGCTAACATAAAATTAATGTATTTTCCCAAACAACTTACTTTGTCTAAAATTTGATGAGTTTTACTTTGTGAAGTGTGGTGAAGTTAGATAATGTTCTTAATTTAGAAGGAGCTGATCAATTGTAAACAAGATATTACTAATCATGGAAGTATTAATTTTGTAATTTTTATGAAATGTGAATGGCATGTATACATGTCACTTAACATCAAAATAATGGAAAATAAATTATTTCCGTTATTATATACATGACTCTATGTTGTTCAGATATTTGGATGCTGGATCCACTTTGAGAAATACTTTAAAAATTATCTCTGCGTTTTGATGACATCAATTAGAGTATCATACTATATTCTCAGATTCTAGTGTCTGAGATACCTGAGCATCAGCAGTTTAAGGCTAGCCCCATTTCTAAGTGACTTCCTGACTGGCCTGAGTTTTAAGAGACAGCCTCAATATTCAACAAAATTGAAATTTACTCTCATACTCACTCACTTGTGATCTGGAAGAATACAAGTTAAAGTATCACTTTGGTAATATTTCCACAAGAAAAAGTTACTAGTTGATTCTATCTTTATAATATTCTTATGAATCATTATTATTTAGTGAAGTCTATATGAATATTTAACAAATCCCATCTTTTCATGTTCACGTCTCACATAGTGAATATATTTTCTTTTAATGAATTTTTATTTAACTTTTTTCATACAATGTATTTGATCACATTCTTTTCACTCCATGACTTCTCCCAGATCCTACCCACTTCCTCCCTACTTACCCAATTTTAGGCTTGCTCTCTAAAGAAACAATAATCAAAGAAGAGAAAACCAATAAGACAAGAAAAAACTACTCACACATATACACTGGAATTTGCTTTATTTTGCTCAACTACTCCTGTGTATGAACACTGCCCTGGAATGTGATTAATATTCACAATTCATTACATTGGAGGAAACTAATTTTCCCCTGGAAACAGGTACCGATTGCAAATAATATCTTGGTTATAGGTGGGGACTTCTGTACACTCCTTCTTCCTTCTAGTTTTTGTTTTTTGTTGTTGTTTTTGTTGTTTGTTTGTTTAGAACATGTTTAAGGCTCATTGTGCTATCACAATACTATGAAGAATGGTTGCAAGAGACCACAGGTAGGGAATGACTCCAAGGAAACAGCCATCTAAGGACAATGGGACTGATACAATATGAACTCACAAAGACTATAACAGTACAAGACATTTTAAAGTGATTTTCTTACAAATTAGTCAAATGATACTTTACTAAAATAAAATTAGTCAATTTATAGTTAAGACTTGGGGCTCAAATAACAGATGAAAATTACAGTAAACATATAATTTTGAACAACAGAAAACTTCAAATCAACAAACAAATGTTAAACTATGTATTTTAGACAAAGAAGGAGAAAGCAAATGCTTTGATAGACAACATAGTTGCAAGATGAATATAGTTTTCATAGATTAAGAGAAAATTTTCAATTTGAGTCTTCAATCCATCACTCATCCAAGATAATTTCTGGACCTAGCATTTTGGATAGGTTTTCAGCTTCTATTTGTGAATATGCATAAGTTGGTAATTCACTTTAGAAGATCTAAGCGGAGAGTCCAATGAAGAATCTTTTATGCTGACAACCTTCTACTGCCTGCAGATCTGTCCATTTATCTCCAGTCTATACCTTGATGTACAGAAAAACATTTAAAAAAAAAACCAAAGAAGATCTAAAATTGTGATATGTCATTCAACAATGTCAGAAATAATTTTTCATGAAGATAAACTCCTCTTCCCATCATAAGATATGCTTATGAAATTCCTTCTTTTCTTTCTATTTTTTTAAATACTCATAAAAGGTACTGGCCATGGTAGTTATATATCTACCATCTCTGCTTGGTACTAATGTAAATACTGTGTTGGCTACAAAGTTCTGAACTCAGACTGATGCATTGTCAGTCTTGACCCAGAAGAAGTTAGCAAAATCTTAAAGGGAACACACAGTAAATAACTATGTTGCTTAATTATAATTGTTAATTAATTGTCCAGTAATATATTAGATGCATAGAAAAAAGAGGCAACTCTCAAAATTATAGGGATGTGAGGAGTACTTAGGAGAATACTTTCTTTTAGAAAAAAGCGGTTTGTAGTAGAGCTAAATATTACAAGGACTAAGCCAAATGAAAGCATTTAGTTTGTTGAAGACTAAGCATTGTGATATTGATTTGGCAAAGCAAAGCAAATTTGTGTGTTTGTGTGTGATATTATAAATATATATAATTAATCACTATCAAGCATGGGTCACCTGATCCCAAGACACATATTGGTTTAGTTTGGACAAAGATAGTTCAGACTTTTATCCATTGCAATTCAATGAAATCTCAAGAAATTCACATTGAATTCATATGTGAGTCAGATATACTTTCAAAAACCTCATTAAAGGTAACTATAAATTCTACATTCTACAAAATGTTAATGTCTAAGTTCAATAGCCTTTGGAGTTTTGGCCTTCTTTATAACAATGTCTACTCTGTGGCCCTTTCTTCGGGCTACTTTATTCCATACGGGACATTTGACATTTTCCAGAATCCCTAAAGATTAACTTCAAAGTATTATCTATCTTCTCATTTTCTAAGACATGTAAAACACACGGCTGGTTCCTTTTAAATGTATTGTTCTTAAACACTAACTTCTTCAGTTTTTACCCCAATTTCACCACTTGGTGACACTAAGAGTAGGATTCGTATGATGAGAAGTTTTTGTTTTCTAAACAGTCCACAGAAGATACAAACACATTCTAACACTGCTCCCTTTCACTCTAGACTCTGACTCCACTGATTGGACTCATGTTAATGCAGAATTATTTTGGTGAGAGGAGGCTTAGAGGAAGCTATTATTTTATTAGAGACAAAATGCTGAGGGATGGAGACATGAGCTGAGTATCAATTGCGAGTTCACACCATCTTTAATATATTCTTTCAGAAAAACTTTGATGAAATTAAAATGATTTTTCAAATCAATCAGCAGCAGCCAGGAATAGTGGAGCACTCACTTATTCCCATTCATCAGGAGGCAGATTCAGGGAGATGGAAGTGAGGTTGAGAACATTCTGGTCCATACTGTGAGTGCCAGGTCAGCGAAGGCTACATATTAGGATCCTATCTCAATAGCCAACCAATGAAACAAACAAAACCAAATAAATAGATACTGCCACAACTGAGGATCATGTATACAACCATGATACTCTGAAGATTCTGAACATAAACCAACGGTAGCACCTCATTTCTAGATGTATCACCCAGATCTTTGTTTTGATAGTCATATAGAGAAACACTCTATTTCAAAATAACTTACGTATTTGGTCACTTATTAAGGTACATGGAAAATGGGATATAACATATGGATCTTAAGAGAACACAATTCAACTTATGGTAGCTGTCATTTCCTAAATTTTGAGTTGGATGGAAAGGTTCTGTAGAATGTGGCTCTCTGTTCCGGAGGGTGTCCCACGAATATCTCAGGTCCGGCTGGGTGCATGGGTCGGGGCCAAGGGGATAGAGCGTGAGCAGGGAGGGGGAATTGCCTCTGCTGCCTCTGCTGCTGCCTCCGCCTGCATCTCTGCTGTCACTACCCAGTTACTCCCAGGTGCTGCACCTGTCTCTCCGTGCTGAGCCAACCCTGGCTGGGCAGACAAGAAACCAGCTAGCTTTGCAAGGAGGGGAGGGTCCTGAAGGTGCAGCTCTTATTATACTCACAAATATTTACTTCTCCCGAATAGGGCTCTTTTATACAGTTTTGGAGTGGGTCAGGGTCTGGCAGCAAATAACGCTTATTGGCTTGGTCTGAGAGCTTGGAGATACCTCATCTACATGTGGGAGAGCCTGAAGCACTGTTCTTCATGACTGATGGCCTTAGACCTCTATGTGGGAGGGGCTGTGGAGGGCTGAAGCTAAATGAAAGGAACCAGGACCCAGGAGCAGAGACTAACACCTGCCATCCGATTAGTGTCAGGGGTTCAAGGCCTGTGCCTCTCACTGCTCATGGCCCCACAGTAGAATATGATATATGACAGTTGTATGGTCCAATAATAAAGTTGTTATTGGTTTAACAATTTGTTGTAATTATTTGGCTTATGGGTATTTCTTTAATATTGCTGTAATGGCAGTAGAACATATTTACTTTTCTTAGGCAGGGTGACTAATATATTATTTAGTTCAAGGCAATTTATATCACACAAGAAATTGTATTTAAAAAATTTAGAGAAATATATTTCGCAAAAACCTACATGACTGAGTATTTTAGTTAGGATTTCCATTGCTGTGAAGAGATACCATGACCAAGGCAAATCTAAAAGGGAGAACATTTAACTGGTGTTGGCTTACATCTTCAGATGTTCAGTCCACTATGATCGTGGCAGAAGCATGGCAGCGTCTAGACAGGGATGGTGTTGGAGATGCTAAGAGTTCTACATCTTGTTCCAAAGGCAAACGGGAGAGCACTGTTATCCTCAGGAGGCTAGGAGGAAGCTCTCTTTGTCCACCACCACAGTTACATACATACTCCAACAAGGCCACTCCCTACAGTGTCAACACTCCCTACAGTGTCAATTCCTGGGCCAAGCATATTCAAACCATCATATTGGGTAATGATGATGTTTTGTCTAGCATAGTTTTATTGACTTTATTTTTAAAGAAAAATAGTAACATTTACTGTAAAATATGGTTACTCTCATCTTATGATTAAAGTTATTTTGTTTTAACCACATAAGTTTCCTGTAAGTATCCATAAGTATCTGCTATCTGCTTAAATAAAATAATAGATTCATTCTAATATATTGAGAATTAATTTGTACTTTATTTATTTTCAAAGAATTATTTAAACATCATTTATTGAATTGATTAGAAGAGTATAGTAAGAATAAAATAGAAGTGTTAGTCTGCTGAATAATATGAACAATTACTGTTCAATTTAATTAAATGTTATAAATAACTCGTATCTATAAGGGCTGATAGAGAGGGGAGAAGACCATCATTTACATGATCACAATAAATTTGAAATTGTTTAAATAATAAATACATAATTTTGTATTACTTTTTTTTTACAATTTAGTCTTGCCCTCCTCCTGGTGGTCCCCCTCCCACAATTCCTCATCCATTTTTCCTCCCCTTGCTGTCTCCAAGAAGATGTCTCCCTACCAGGCCTCCCCAATCCCTAGGGCCTCAAGTCCCTCAAGGCTGAGGCTAAATATATAATTTTTATTTATTAAAGTTACTTATAGTTGAGTATTTAAAATCTCTTAGCATATTTGATTTGTCAAAGTACATCAAAATAAGTCTTTTAAGTAAAATTCATCCATTATTGCCATATAAAGGTAAAAACTAATTCAAAATTATAGATGAATGCAGAGATAAAATACTGTGTTATTATAATTCTTCGAGGGCAATCAATCTTCTAAAACAGAAATAATACAATTGATGAGTAGAGGATCTTGCTCCTAGTTGCTGTATGAATATGTATTTTTTTGTTCCCTACATTTTCAGGTTTGTTTTTGTTTGTTTATTTTTCATTAAAAGAAAACAGCTGGTCACAAGAATAGCCATCAAGGCCTTGGGAGATGATTGAGTCAGGAAAGTACTGGATACACAAACATGATGACCTGAGCTCACATCTGCATCCACATAAAAAGCCTGTCAGAGTAGTTTCAGATTCAATAACAGACTATATATCAAAAGCTAAGGGAGAGAATAATTGAGGATACTCTCAAAATTGACTTCTAGCTTCCATATGCATGCACAAATATAAACAATATACAACACAGAATGTATAGCACAAAATCTCAAAACACAGAAATCCATACACACACACACACACACTAATTAAAATCCAACCCACCTTATAGTACTTGCCTGAGCAACTACATATTCCAGAGTATCTTTGGGATATAGAAATAATTGAAGGATTGATGCAAGAATCATCTTATACGCAAAATGTTACAGCAAATGGTGTTCTGAAATCACTTGGATTTTAGTGCAGAATCCTGTACTATTGTCTAAAGGGTCAGCATCCAGATTACTTTTGCCTCTCATCTTTTGATCTCTACTTAATGATCAATGTCATTAACAAAGAGTCATAAAGAAAGGTCATTTTCTTAATAAAATGTAGCCTCTTTTATTTAAGTTTATCTTCATTTTCCTCTGTCTTATGTGGTACCAATTTATCTTACCTGGTCAAAATAAGTTCAAAACTTTCAGTTTGGCAACAACATAGAAACCAAGAATATGTGCAGGAAATCAGAGTTATTGTTATTTATACCTTCATAAGCTTTGAAAACAGGTAAAACTTGAAGTTTTCTGTGTATTCTTCTTCAGTAAGTGACTGCATTAATTGTTAATCTTTTCTTCAGTTCTGACAGTTGTAACAAAATTAGTTTCCTCTCTTAGTTACAGTCTTTCTGCATAGTATTGATTTTCATCTGGTAGCAATATGCTTTGGGAGGTGCTTGTGGTTTGATTAAAGGAAAACATTTCACATGGCTATTTTTATGTATGTTACCCTATATAGAGGTAACTTTTATAAATGGAAAAGCCCTGAAACTCAACCCTTTGTTCAAATGAATGTAGTTATATGACCATATGTACAAAATGAAATTTTCAAAATGAATATTCTAACCACGTGTGACTTCCTTTCTGGGTTGTGCTGCAAAATCATGGTTGATGTCATTTGTTGTCTAGTCTCTAAGGGTGTCATAGATTATTGAAAGCAAAAACAGAAATGTAGGAGGGTTAGCATGAAGTTGGAATGTCTCATATATAAAGAAGCAAAAAGTTTACTAAATGAGTGGTGTCCAAGTTGTACCATTCTCAGGACCAGAAAAAGCAAATGCAATTTATCTCAGGCAAAGATGTGCTAGAAAAGTTTGAGGTAGAAAACAGAGGGAAGTAGATTTAATACTTTCTAATTTCCACCTAGAAAATTCTCAACAATTCCTCATCTGCAAACACTGGGACAGAGAGGATGCATCCCATCTCCTGGGAAAAGTTCCTAAAAGGGTTCATCAAAGTCTGGTGATGTTGCTTAAGCCCAATCTGAACCAGGTATTTTTTCAAAGCATTTCTGAAGCAAGCTTTATGAATATTTAAATTTCCCCTAGGTTAACATGATTTTAAATGCTTGCCGTATTTAAAGAAGTTTGATAAGCTGGAGCGATGGTTTAGCCATTAAGAGCAGCCACCATTTTGTCAAAGACATGGTTCTGTTCTCAGCAACCAACACAAAACTGCTTCTAACTCTGGCTACAGGGGATTCCACACCCTCTATATTTCTCATGCACTGATATGAGAAAAATACATTCCCTGCCATATACAATTAAAATATTAAAATAAATCTTTAAAAAATAAAATTATATTTATAATTCCTAGATTTTCTTCTGCTTATAGTCCACCTATCCGTGAATCTTTCGGTCTGAAATATTTCAGTTTAACCCTCATTATTTGAGGATTGATATTACTTAAAGCATACCTGATGGCTCCAAATTGATTAAATTTCTCATTCTCTTACCACCTCTTCATGTCAGATACACCTGTGTGACCCTATTAACTCATAATTTTTAGTAGGTTTATTCCAAATAGAACTTAAACATTTATGGCATTTTTCACTTCTTTTCACTCTTCCTTCCTATAATTTTAAAATTATAGTCCCAATATAGTATCAGATAATACTATTTCTCAAAAGATGAAAAAAACTACTAGATAATGTCAAACAGAACTACAGTCAATATTTAGGATAAGATCATTTTTCTCATGTAGGTTATTTTTGGTATACATAGCAAGTGATCATAGAAGTAATGAAGATCTTCGTACTGCGGCTTAAAACAAGAGATATCTAAATTCTTCTTGTACACACAGATATCTGAACATAATATAAAAATCAAAACATAATGTAATCTCTAGCACAAAAAAACTTTCAATATTTGTTGTTGGGGCATCTGTAGAGTGAATGCATGACAAGAATGACCTAACAGATACATTTCTTTCTCATTAACAGAAATAAACAAATGGTCCTTCTACTCCCCTTCAGTTGTAAGTTAAAATAAAGACACCTCGAGTCATATGCTGTTAAAAGTTGCTTTAAACATGCAGCCCTGATAATGTAGAGTGCTTTATATTTTCCTGGATAAGAAGTGTTCCTGATTTGTAATGAGAAAAGTAACATTGCCTGCGTGATGATCTTTTCATGAATTTCTATTGATGCTCTACCTTAACCCTCTATCCTAATCTCTTTTTCGTTTTCTCTCTAGGGAGCCATTCTACAAAAAGACCTACTTCTTCAAGAAAAATTATTACATTTAACAAAAGACAACAACTAATGCTACTACTATGAATATCTTTCTACATTGGTAACTAGAAAATCATGATAGATAGATTTATAAACATTATTGCTTTACCCTGTAGGAAGCTTGCAATTTGGTCAGGATCTACATTTCATTTCTCTCCTTATGCTGAGATATCATTGTATTTTTTCAGTGTGTCTTTAGAAGATATTTTATACAAAAAAAACCTGCATTAATAATGGCTTGGTCTGTCTTTAACCTTCACTCAAATTTCCTAATTACTCTAGATGAATAAGGAGGTAGGTTGTATCATAGACAAATAGAAATAATAGCACTGTGTGATAAGGTTTGCTGTCCAACTGAAAATTATATTTTTCAACATGAAAGACAGAAGCTTTAAACGAGTTTCTAGACTAACTTATGGGGCTTTTACACACACACACAGACACACACACACACACACACTTAACTCAGACTGCTCTAACTTTATTTTTACAATGAAATATTTACTTTTATGTCCTATATTTTTAAAAGTCTGCTAGGATTACTATATATGTATGTTGAGAAGCATGCTTGAATCAATAATGTATTTCACAACTGGATTTTATGTTCAAACATCTTGATAAATGATTAAATATTTGAATATATGTATTTTTCTGTGTCATGAAGTTTGAAAACACTACTAGTCAGTTGAAACTTTATAAAAATATTAGTAAAATACAGGTACACTTCTAAATAGAACACACATAGCACACATGAACTATTTACGGTAGTTTAAAAAAGTGTATAAGAGTTATCACTGTGAAAAATATCCAGATTGGCAAAATATTCTCTAATAACAAATCTAAGTTTAATTTGTTCACTTTAAACTATATATATAAAAGATATATCCTTCATGTTGTAGACGTGGATTCTTTAAATGACTCTATGGGGAATTGTATGGCAAACTTTTGTATTAACATCCCTTGATTCTGTTTTCTCTTTTTAAAATAGTGGTTCTTGTTTCCTAAGCTGACTTAAAACACCTGCCTAATGAAAGATGGCCGTAACTTCTTTTTTCCTTGCCTAACAAGTTCAAGAGTGTAACACCACAGGCTGGGTATTTAACGTGGGCTTTGTATGAAGCATGTACTCTACTGACTGCCCAGCCTCATTCTTTGCATTTTAAAACTTACTCTTATCTCATTCCATACAAAAATGGACATTGACTGTTCTCTAGAGATGATCCTCTTAATTGTTATTCTAACCCCAATTGGTAATCCTTGAAATCATATTCATATGGCAACACTAAATGAATTCAACACACTGAATTTAAGTAAGTATGACTTTATACATTATTCTCTCTCTCTCTCTCTCTCTCTCTCTCTCTCTCTCAGAAGGAGGGTGTTAAAGACAGCATTTAAAGATAAAGAGTCCATGATTTGAGAGGAAGCAATTTGGGAATGGGACAGGTAGGGGGCTAGAGGAACGAAAGGGAAGAGAGGAAATGATAAAATTATATGTAAAATAAAAGAAGGTAAATGAAGCACCCTCAGGTTTTATTATTTCATAAAATTATATATCAATACTAACTAGTACCAAACATTTTAAAAATAGTATTTGAAGTGTTTAAGCATTGATTATGCCCAGTTACTTCTGTTTCAAAGTGGGCAGTTGCTTCAGTGCTAATTGTTATATTTGTGTTTAAATTTTGGGGGTAAAGCATTCCCTTTACTAACTGATCATAATTAAGTGGAGAGTGGAGAGGATGATTTCTGAGATAGCTAAAAGATGGAGAATTACTTTAGTTTTAAGTATACTGTGACTTTTATAATGCAAATGTTTAAGATTAGCACACTCCTAAACAAAGGCACTGTATAAACCCTCATAGGACAGGCCCACACTTATAGGAAATCACAACTTAGTGCTTACTCTAGTTCAATTCCTTTTCCTAGGTTATGTGAGAATTCTGAGAAGCCCCAGTGAGTGAGCCAGATGTTGGTTCGAACAGGGAGCATGAATTCTGCACTGTTTGGTGTGTGCTGTCAGGATCTTGGGGTTAGTAATTTAGGAGGGTCACTTGTTAATCCTTATAAACATCATAGGAAGTGTCCTGATTAGCCAAATTTTCTGGTGCAAGGGTCTTGTTTTGGCTTTATAGCTGCAAAAGCAGCTGGCAGCATGCTACAAAGGACCTGTGCAGTAATCACAAGCCCCCTCTGTGAAGGACCGAAAGGAAAAGCTCTTTCGATGAAGTCCCAAGGGCTCCATGCCTCAGAATAGCAAAGATTTTGCTGTTGGAATGATTTTAGAGAAATTTACAAGGAAAAGTTCATTATAAATTTCTCATACATTATGTCCCCTGAGAAACTTATCACTGTTTGTCAACTGCAACAGAAGGCATAATGCTTTTTTTATTAATAGGGTTCTTTTTTTCCAAAGGGATTGTTGTAAAATACCATGATTAATTAAAGATTTCTTTTTACTTCTGATTTGCCTGATTGACACAAGTAACCCTTATTAATTTCCCCAGATGCCTCAAGCAGCAGAAGCAAAGGAATACAAGATGATACATTATTTATTCTGATATTCAGTGGTCATTTCCATCTTCGTCACAAGTATTAATTTAATGAGGTCACATTACTATGCTGCCCACCAACTCTGACATGGTGAGTGTTGATAAAACTCATTAAACTCTAGATTAAACACATTTACTCATGTTCATGTTCAGATGTTTAAAATTATGTCTCCTGTTACACTTTGCCTTAAAAGTGAGAGAACAAAATAATTACATGATATACTCATAAAATTCAACTGAATGTGCCACACATTTTCAACTTTTTGCTGTTTAAAAGCAATTGCTAATGCCAAGTTTAAAGTTTAACCAACTCTGTGAGGTTTCTTTTTTTGTTCATTAATTTAAATAGTTAGTTTCACCCCCCCTTCTCTCTCTCTGTTTCATAAAGCTTTATTCTTCCTTACCATTGCTCAAATGCTCCTCCAATCTGAGTTTCATTTCCCCTCCCCCTTCCAACCTAATCCTCCTGTTCTCTCTGTCCCACCTCAGCAGGTCCAATCCGCTAATAAAATCTATTTCCTCCTTCTTCCCATGTCCCTTTCTGTATGCCTAACTTCTCTGCCTCTATGAATTGTAGATTGGTTATCATTTATTTAATGACTAACTTTCAGATATAAGCATATACCTGCCACATTTATCTTTTTTGCTCTGGGTAAACCCATTCAGATAACTTTTTCTAGTTCTATCCATTTGCCTGCAAATTCTACAATGTTAATTTTTAAAGAGCTGAGTAATACTCCAGTATGTGAATATACTACATTTTTTAATTCATTTTTTTTCTGTTGAGAAACATCTAGGTTGTTTCAAACTTCTAGCCCTCATGAATAGAACAACAATGAACATGGTTGACCATAGGAAGTGTCCGTTAGGTATATATCCAAAAGTTTATAGCTGGATCTTGAGGTAGGTTGAGTCCCATCTTCCTGAGAAAATGGCATATTTATTTTTTTTGGCTGTTGTACAAGTTTGTATTCAACTAGCAATGGAGGGGTGTTATACCCCTCCCTTTGTCCACATACTCTCTAGCATAAGCTGTCACTAATGTCATTGATTGTAGTCATTCCGCAAGATGTAAGATAGAATTTGCAATTTGATTTGCATTTCATTAATGCCTAAAAATATTGAAGATATTTTTAAGTGTTTTTATGCCATTTGATATTGATATTTTCTATTGAGAATTATTTATTTAGGTCTGTACTCCATTTTTAATAGGACTGTTTGGTGTGTTGATGTCTAATTTCTTGATTTGGAAAGTGTGTGAAAAGTCTTAAACTGACACGTGGCCATATTAGAAACTTTCTGATGTAAAAAGAAAGAACAAAACAAGACAGGGTCTTTTGTAGGTCAGACTGACCTTGAATTTACTGTATAATCTAAGATAACCATGATCATCTAATTATCCCATGCTTTTCTCCCACATACAAAAATGTGTCCCATCAAATCCAGTTGTTATGTGCTACTGAGGATAAAGTACAGTGCTCTGTGCCTGGTATGTAAGCATTCTATCAACTGTGTCTCATCTCCAGGCTCATCAAAATCATCAAAATAAGAACATGATAAACTGAATAATGTATTTATATGCACTCAAGTATAATGTGCACAGTTTATCTCATTTATTTAATTTACAGAAAAAGATAGAAAATCTTTCATGAAGATTCCTAACTTCAACAGCTATTATTTACAAATCTTGCAGCCAAAGTAAGGCCCAGAATTTAGCTCATCTCTATTATCTTGTTTAAAGCTTAATAAATCTTAAATCAACATTGGTAAGAAAAATAACATTTACCCTATATTAAAGTAAGAAAGAAACAAACAAACAAAAACAAAACAAACAAAACAAACCCGGGCAGTGGTGGTGCACGCTTTTAACCACAGCCCTTGGGAGGCAGAAGCAGGCAGATTTCTGCGTTCAAGGCCAGCCTGGTCTACAGAGTGAGTTCCAGGACAGCCAGGGCTATACAGAGAAACCCTGTTTTGGAAAAAAAAAAAGAAACATTTGTGAAAATTAACTAAACTAGTTCTGATGGATATCAGAATATGACATCATTCATGTTATAAATTATAAGTTATTATATTGGATTTTTCATCTCTCTTTCATGCCTATGCTTTCCTTTTTGTTTTCAATAAGCGATAATATTCAACCAACAAATTAATATCTCTCTATGGAATTTCCTTCAATATCTTTCAGAGAAATGTTTCATCTCTAAGGCTATATTACAGAGCATATGTAGGACATTTATAAAATCTCCTAAAATAAAAAACATGTTACAAGAGCTTAAGTTAAAAACTGAATATTTTAATGTAATTTTACAACAGAAGCAAAACATCGAGGCCATTAGATTGATTTATTTTTCATATATATTAAGATTGGGGTGTGATGTAACCCTACATTTACATATATGAATACATGCTTAAGAATAACACATTATGATGAACCAGTAATTCATATACAATTCATAATTGTACTTGACATGGTGTCTTAGTCTCCTAAATCCATGTTGCTTTAATATTGTATTGAATGTATCTATTAGGGAAAAAAAATCAAGAAATGAGATTTCACACTGAATGCAGTGTACCAGTTCTTTGGTTGCTTTCCTCATTGGAAAGGTAGAGCTTTGGTGAACTTGGATGGGAACTGCAAAGATCATTATCAGAAAACATGGGCCAAGATGAATGAAGGAGCCTACTAAATTCTTTATTTGTAATAATGAAAATTAGTTCCCAGTTGTGGGAAGTTATAGTTATTCCATGAGAGGTCAAAGTAAATATCTGATGGTGAAATTCATGAGATAATCATTTTGAAACAGTTTATTCATTTTCACACATAGCTTATGCTGTGATATGAGGATTTCATTTGTCAGTCTGACTTTGAAACTCTGCTTTATTTATGAAGATTAGGCTTGAGAACTACTGAAATGGTTATCCAATGACTAATGCAAAAGAGATAAGTACATATGGCTATAGTGGGGTAATGGATTTAAATGTCTGTCATTATTAGTGATTCGTTTAGATAAAGTAGCAATTTATGAAGTCAAGAATGTCAATGACCAGCCGTCTCAATTAATCTGGACCCCCCAAGATCTCTCAAACACTGGACCACCAAACAGGCAGAATTATTTCTGTCAACTAGAATACCAGGCCTCTCAATGGACAACTTTGGACCATTCTTCACTTTTATTTTGGCATTATCAACCTTTATATCAAGTATTTTGTAGACTATCTTCATATGCTGCTCTCAAAATTATACACTTGAATATTATACTTACAGAGTTCAAAGGTAAGTATGTCAAATTATTTTATGAGTACATTCAAAAATATTATTGATGCTAAGCAGCTATACTGACCCTTTTAAAATAAATTCTGTCTCAAAGTAATTAAGGTGCTAAGACTGTTATCACACCAAAGTTCATTAAAAGTTTTATGACTACAGCATGTAAAAGTCAACGCATCTGGTCATTATGCCTCTGTAGGAGATAATATATTTTAAATGAAGTACTGAAATAATAGACTATTTAAAGTAAGCACTTTCAGTAACCATTATCAGTCATATGTTAAAACTATATATATCTAGATATTCTTCAACAATACCCAGTAGGCAAATTGTACCCAACTTTTCCGAAAGTAGCAATATTACAATTTTACAGAAAATTTTTAATAAATCATTTTTCAGATGGTAAGAACCATTAGATTAACAATGTTACAAGAACACTCACATATGTATACATGTATATACACAAATACACACTCTCATATATAAAGCCTTCAAATCTCATATAACATATTTGTATCTTACTGTTTTTTCATTTAATCTAAATATCGCTACATAATTTCTCCTTTGATCTATATCACTATCACTGAATATACCCTGAGACTTATTATTTAACTTTTTATTCATTCTTTGTGAGTTCTGCATCATGC
The DNA here is from genome assembly GCF_004785775.1 of Grammomys surdaster. Taxonomy (NCBI): domain Eukaryota; kingdom Metazoa; phylum Chordata; class Mammalia; order Rodentia; family Muridae; genus Grammomys; species Grammomys surdaster. Next base: position 7,131,476 of record NW_021604565.1, read on the forward strand.
ATCCCAGTCCCACTCATCTTCTATCCTCTTGTATTCACCCTTCACCCTTGCAAATCCCCCTCTACCTAGAGGATAAAAATCAAACAAAAATATAAACAAACAAAGCATAGAAAACATTCCATAGTATATCTTTCTGTCCACACATTTTCAATTGCAAATGTTCATTGCAATGAGTCATTGGTCTGGTTCGAGGTCTCTGACTTCTATGACATCATTAATACTGAATCCTCATTGGAACTCCTGTTATTTTCTTGTGTTATTGAGATCCTGAGGCTTTAGATCAGCTGACCCTTTCCAATATTTCACAGATTTTGGAGTGGGCCAACTCAAAGCCCTGGATTTGGGCCTGGGTCGTAGCTAAACTGGTCAGTGTGCCAGCTCTCCCTTAACTTTACCACAAGGGCAAGCTCTCCAGCACTGCTCCAGCTAGACCAAACAACAATGCTACCACCAGCAGAAGTCGGGGGCAGCTCTTCTGCTCTCATGCCCTTGGAACACCCACACCTGCAGAGCCAGCTCCACTATGCTGACCACTGGAGGTACATGGTCCACTCTCCCATGCACTACAGTTACCAAGGGGCTGGACCAGCTAGCTCTCCCACTTTCACCATCACAGATGGCTCACATCTCCCTTTACCATCAAGGACCATTCCACTGTGTTTTCCTGGTGAGGTTCAGGGCTTGCTTACTGTTCCAAGTGATACAGCCAAGGATAGACAGGGCTAGCTCTCCAACTCTCATGTCTTGGGAACCAGCTTTCCTGACACTTTGGCAGAGAGTAGGTGTCTGGGTGTCTTTCCTCTCCTGTGCCACACGGCATGATGGTGAGCAGGCCTGATGAGTCTGTTTAATGTTGCTTGCATCCATACGATTTTAGTACTGAACATTTAGCATAGAATAAGCAACTAGGGGACTCATCTCACTCTCATCAGTGGTAAAGATCCTTGTCTAAAGTTAGAGGGTTTTGAGATGTTAGTATGTCACTTAACATTAGCATTATTTAGGCCTTATTTACAAAGCATATTATTGAGGTATCCTAGGTATAGCCTCCCTGTCATTTCCAAAAAGAAACAACCTCAAAGCAGATTTCCTGGTTATGTGGTTTTTGGACTCTTCTGTTCCTTTTCCCTTGTTATTCCCTGAGTACATGGTCCAAGAGTTGCATTATAAGTATTTCTGTTAGACCTAGGCACATGATCAGTTGTTCTCTGATTGGTTTGGGGTTTTTGTGATTTTCTTCATCTTACACAAAAAGAAGCTTCTTCATGAACAGTGAGACCTTTATTTATTTCTAAGTCTCATCTCTATTGAATATACATGAGATGCTAAGAGTAACAAAATTTTCTAAAAACACACATACCTATGCACACACAAAAATACGTACATTTGTGCACACAAAAATATGCTTTATTTTTTAAATTTGTGCTTTTTTAAATATATAACAATATAATTACATAATTTACTTCTTACTTTTACTCCCTCCAAAGCTTCCCAAGGGGTATCTCTCCTTGCTATTTTTAAAAAAATTTATGCCCCTCTACATTAATTTTATATATATATATATATATATATATATATATATATATATATATATATTACAATATGTAAATGCAACTTGATCATTCTGTATAATGTTTCTTGTCTGATGTTTTGAGGGCTTAATATTTAGCATTGAATAACAAATTGGTGTGCTCTTCCCTTTGGAAGCCTATTTCATGACTTCCGATATCCCTTAGTTGCCTGTAGATTTTTGGGGGGGCTGAGTCTTCCTGTGCCTTTTACTTCCTTTTCAGCATATCTGTTGTTTTTGTCATGCAAGTAAGAATTTACAGGTGTAGAGTATGACTTCCTCAAGAGATGGAATCTCACACAAAGCATCCTGCTCCTCAGGCCATTAAACATTTTTTCCCTTCTTTTCCACAGTGATCACTGAACCTTGGGTGTAAGAATTGTAGAGGGCTCTACAACACTACATTTTAACAGCTTGCTGGTGTATATTATCGTCTCTGTCTCTTGCAAAGAAACATTAACTTGTTGCAGGGTGAGGACTACACTTAGCAATAGGTATAATAACAAATATAGAGAATGCAGTTAGGGATTAGGCTGGCTTAGTAAAATGTCTGTTGTGGGTTCTCTACCAAGATCCATTATTTCACTAGCTCTGTGTTGTTGGCTCATTTCTGGCACCAAACGCTACTTTTCTTGTTAAGCAGGTGTTAGGTTCAATCAGAGAGTTGTTGATTACTGTCAAGCTATATTTAGCACTACTAAACTCTTAAAGTTACTTAAAATTGTGATCCTTTTTGTGGTTTTAATTCATAGGTGTCATGTCATGTTATGGCTGGGTAGGACTGCTGATTGCTTCCTGTTTGGAAATCTTGCATAGAGCTTTCTGGTACCATGTGGCTAGTTCTCAGGGTAGAGGCATTTAGCTTAGTTTCAACTCAAGAGCCTCATTCAAGTTTCATTCAAGTTCAATGTATGTCTTCAGCAATGGAGACTTACTGTGATGATTTATATATGCTTATGCTAGGTAGTGGCACTGTTAGATGTGGCCTTGTTGGAGTAGGTGTCTCACTGTTTTAATACCCTAGCCCCAGGTCCCTGGACGTCAGTTTTCTCCTCGAGCCTGAAGATGAAGATGTAGATCTCTCACCTCCTCCTATACCGTGACTGTCACTGTCTGGACTCTGTCATGCCCCTGCCTTGATGATATTGTACTGAATCTCTGAAACTGTAAGCCAGCTCCAATTAAATTTGCCCTTGTTAGAACTCTCTTGGTCATAGTGTCTGTTCACAGCAATTAAACCCTAACTAAGATACATACTGTCCACATCTGGGGATTCACCAATGACAATAGCCATAGCCTCTAATGTTTTGACAGTCTCTTCAACAACCTTGAAAAACTCAAAAGAGGACTTCTTATGCCTGATGTTGGTGTTTTTGTTCGGTCTTTGATTTTGGAGAGAGCATTGCTGGCTCAATTGGTATTATTTATTTAAATAGGTTGTATTTATACTCATGATTAAATACCTAAAATAATAACTGAAGGAGAGAAGGGTTTGTTTTGATTCTTACTTGAGGGTACAATGCATTAATGGAATTCCCTAATTCTAGGCAGCAAGAGCATGAAGCATGAGGGTACAACGGAATTCCCTAATTCCAGGCAGCAAGAGCATGAAACACACACAGAGCGGAGCTAGGAAGAAAGGAAGGAGTGTTTTCAGCTTGTTTTCTCCTTTTCATTCAGTCTCAAACCTCTGCCCTTTGAGTGGTATTTCTGACATTTACAATAGGTCTTCCCAATTCCACTAACCTAATCTAGATAATATCTCTAGCATTGACCAGAAATTTGTCTCTATAGTTATTCTAAATTCCATAAAGTTAACACTTAATTATGATTAACCATAACATGTCTTTTTTATTTGATATTTTATTTATTTACATTTCAGATGCTATCCCCTTTCCCCATCCCCCCCTTATTTCCCTATCCCATCCCTCCTCCTCCTTTTTGCTTTTATACTGTTTAAACTACATGCAAGTATTAAGGTCAGTTCTAGGTTGAGGAACTAGCAATACAATAGATGCAAAAGGGATCTGTCATGACATTTGAGATGACTCCTAACTCTTAAACACTGAACCGCTTTCTGATAATTTGAATAGGATATAGATCATCAATCTGTTGTTCCAAACACCTATATAAATCCTCTTTTATACTCAATTCATTAGTAACATTTTTTTGTTAGATGATTAACAAAAGTAGCTGTCTTAACTTCTTGTGTCAAAGATATTGTAGAAGCAGTGGTGCTAGCAATTAATGTAATTAAAGCTGTTATACCAACAATAATCAAGCCCACTACCCTCTTGCTTCTGCTTAAAGCCTAACTCACTTCTTCCAGCACTTTGAAGCTTTTTTCAGAGAATCAAACTTTCTAATACTCAGGGCAGTAAGACAAATGCTGGTTGATAGACCCCTGTAACAGATACCAGGTTTCAACACACTAACACAATTAGAAAGTATACAGTCAATGCAACTTACAATAAATACTGGGACAAGATCTGGATTTCAAACAAGGGTTAGTGCCTGTGTTAAGGCTCTTATAATTGTCAAGCTAAAATTGGTTTTGTCTCTTCTACAAGAGTCATTATAATTTCTCTTTTTGATTCTCTGTCCCACAAGGTCTTAAAACTTATGGCAAGGCAGCTTGTCATATCTGGGATATAGGCAAGCAAAGGTGGGTCAGGAACGTATGCCCAATACAGCTAGACAGTCCCTCCTCCAGTCTCTGCTCCACACTTTGTCTCCATACTTGCTCCCATGAGTATTTTGTTACTCCTTCTAAGGAGGACCAAAGCACCCGCACTTTGGTCTTCCTTCTTCTTGAGCTTCATATGATCTGTGAATTGTATCTTTGGTATCTTGAGCTTTTGGGCTAATATCTGCTTATCAGTGAGTACATACCATGTGTGTTCTTTTGTGATTGGGTTACCTCACTCAGAATGATATTGTCCAATGCCATCGATTTGCCTAAGAATTTCATGAATTCATTGTTTTTAATAGCTGAGTAGTACTCCATTGTGTAAAAGTACCACATTTTCTGTATCCACTCCTCTGTTGAAGGAGATCTGGGTTCTTTCCAGCTTCTGGCTATTATAAATAAGGCTAATATGAATATAGTGAAGCATGTGTCCCTGTTATATGTTGAGGCATCTTTTAGGTATATGCCCTGGAGTGGTATAGCTGGGTCCTTAGGTAATGTTATGTCCCATTTTCTGAGGAACTGCCACACTGCTTTTGGGTTTGGGACTGTTTAGATGGTTTATCTGGTCCTGATTTAACTTTGGTAACTGGTATCTGTCCAGAAAATTGTCCATTTCATCCAGATTTTCCAATTTTGTTCAATATAGCCTTTTGTAGGAGGAGTGGCTGATTTTTTTAATTTCCTCAGTTTCTGTTGTTATATCTCCACTTTCAATTCTGATTTTATTAATTTGGATACTGTCTCTCTGTCCCCTGATTGGCTAAGGGTTTATCTATCTTGTTGATTTTCTCATAGATCCAGCTCCTGATTTTATTGATTCATTGTATAGTTCTTTTTGTTTCTACTTGGTTGATTTCAGCCTTGAGTTTGATTATTTCCTGCCATCTACTCCTCTTTTGTATGTTTGCTTTTTTTGTTCTAGAGCATTCAGGTGTATTGTCAGGCTGCTAGTATGTGCTCTTTCCAGTTTCTTTTCATAGGCACTTAGAGTTATGAGTTTTTCTCTTATCATTGCTTCATTGTGTCCTAAAGTTTTGGAATGATGTGCTTTCATCTTCATTAAATTCTAAAATGTCTTTAAATTTTTCTTTTTTTCTTCCCTGATTATGTTATCATTGAGTAGAGCTTTGTTCAGTTTCCATGTGTATGTGGGCTTTCCATTGTTTTTGTCCTTATTGAAGACCAGTCTTAACCAATGGTGATCTGATAGGATGAATGGGATTATTTCAATTTTCTTATATCTTTCAAGGCCTTTTTCTGTGACCAATTATATGGTCAATTTTGGAGAAGGTACCATGAGGTGCTAAGAAAAAGGTATATTCTTTTGTTTTTGGATGAAATGTTCTATAGATATCTGTTAAATCCATTTGGTTCATAACTTCTGCTAATTTCAGTGTGTCTCTGTTTAGTTTCTGTTTCCATGATCTGTCCATTATTGAGAGTTGGATGTTGAATTCTACAACTATTATTTTGTGAGGTGCAATGTGTGCTTTGAGATTTAGTAATGTTTCTTTTATGAAACTGGATGCCCTTGCATTTGGAACATAGATGTTCAGAATTGAGAGTTCATCTTGGTTGACTTTATGAGTATGAAGTGTCCTTCCTTATTTTTCTTGTTTTTTTGATAGACTTCAGTTGAAAGTTGATTTTATTTGATATTAGAATAGCTACTCCAGCTCGTTTCTTAGGACCATTTGCTTGAAAAATTGTTTTCCAGCCTATTACTATAAGGTAGTATCTGTCTTTGTCACTGAGGTGTGTTTCCTGTATGCAGCAAAATGCTAGGTCCTGTTTACATATCCAGTCCGTTAGTCTATGGTTTTTATTGGGGAATTGAGTCTATTGATGTTAAGAGATATTATGGAAAAGTGATTGTTGCCTCTTATTATTTTTGTTATTAGCGGTGGAATTATATTTATGTGTCTATCTTCTTTTGGATTTGTTGGAAGAAGATTACTTTCTTGCTCTTTTTAAGTATAATTTCCCTCCTTGTATTGGAGTTTCCCCTCTATTATCCTTTGTATGGCTGGATTTGTGGAGAGATATTGTGTAAGTTAGGGTTTGTCATGAAATATCATGGTTTCTCCATTTATGGTGATTGAGAGTTTTGCTAAGTATAGTAGCCTGGGCTGGCATTTGTGTTCTCTTAGGGTCTATATGACATCTTTCCAGGATCTTGTGGCTTTTAGAGTTTCTGGTGAGATAGGTCTGCCTTTATATGTTTCTTGACCTTTTTCCCTTACTGCTTTTAATATTCTTTCTTTGTTTTGTGCATTTGGTGTTTTGATTATTATGTGACAGGAGGAATTTCTTTTCTGGTTTAGTTTATTTGGAGTTCTGTAGGCTTCTTGAATGTTTATGGGCATCTCTTTCTTTAGGTTAGGGAAATTTTCTTCTATAATTTTGTTGAAGATATTTACTGGCCCTTTAAGTTGGGAGTCTTCACTCTCTTTTATACCTATTATCCTTAGGTTCGGTTTTCTCATTGTGTCCTGGATTCCTTGGATGTTTTGAGTTAGGAGCTTTTTATATTTGCATTTTCTTTGACAATTGTGTCAGTATTTTCTGTGGTATCTTCTGCACCTGAGATTCTCTCTTCTATCTCTTCTATTCTGTTGGTGATACTTGCATCTCTGACTCCTCATTTCTTTCCCAGGTTTTCTATCTCTAGGGTAGTCTCCTTTTGTGATTTCTTCATTGTTTCTACCTCCATGTTTATGTCCTGGATGGTTTTGTTCAATTCCTCCACCTGTTTGGTTGTGTTTTCCTGTAATTCTTTAAGGGATTTTTGTGTTTCCTCTTTAAGGGCTTCTACCTGTTTATCTGTGTTCTCCTCAGTTTTTTGAATATTATTTTTGTCCTTCTTAAAATCCTCTATGATCATCGTGAGACGTGATTTTAAATCTGAATCTTCCTTTTCTGCTGTGATGGGTTATTCAAGATGTGCTATGATGGGTGAACTAGGTTCTGATGATGCCAAGAACCCTTGGTTGCTGTTGCTTATTTTCTTTTGCTTGCCTTTTGCCATCTGGTTATCTTTAGTGCTGCCTGCACTCACTGTCTCTGAGTGGTGCCTGTCTTTCTGGTTATCTTGGTTGTGTCAGAACTCCTCAAAGTCCAGCTCTCTCTGTGATTCTGTGATCCTGAGATCCTGGGTGGAAGAACTACTAAGAGTCAGGCTGCCTCTGGGATACAGAAATCCTGGTGTGACCAATCTCCTGAGATCCGGTGTTCTTATGACCTTATGTTCCTGAACATTCTATAGCTCCTTGGAGTCTAGTCTCTTCTGGATTTTGTGGGGCTGGGTGCAGAGTTGGAGCCCATGATCTACTCAGCGCTCTGGCAGACTGGAAGGACCTGGTGCCCCTGGCCAGCAGTGAGTTCCTGGGTCCCAGTGGGTCCCAGTGGGTCCCAGTAACTCCCTGTTTGTGGCAGGTGCTTTTGCTTCCTTACCTAAGATCCTGCCTGGATTAGAGCTCCTGGGAGTCCTGCCTCCTCTAGGTTGTATGGGATTGGGAGCAGAGCTGAAGAACAAGATCTCCTCAGTGCTCAGGCGCAGACCTGAAGCAATACATGTTTTTTTTTTTTAATTCTAGGCTCCATGGTTATGGATGCAACAGTCTCCATTTCCGTCCATGTTCCCACAAATGTAATTTCATGTTTAATATTCTTGCCTGAAAAATATACATGTGTGCTTATATAAAACAAAACAATAAAAGCAAACAACAAAACCCCTCACATTTTCACATTTCCATATCTATTCATTGTTATGGGTATCTTGGCTGGTTACAACTTGACTATTGTATGTAGAGGAACAATGAACTGAGCTGTGAATATATCACTATGGCATGAAGACTGAGATTCCTTCAAAAGGGATTTATACAAAAGGGTAATATAGTTAGAGAATATGGTAGTTCTATTTTAGTCATTTTAACAACATTCTTTCTGATTTCCCTGGAGAATGGACTGATTTATATTCCCAATAGAAGTGTAAAAGCCTTCTTTATTTTCTGGACCTGTACTAGCATTTGTTACTTTTTTTGATTTCTGGATGATAGACATTCCAACTTGGGTGAAAGAGAATTTCAATATAGTTTTAATTTGCATATGATTTTAGTAACATGTATATATTAGCTATTTCCTACTTACTGTATTTAGTTCAGATGTACATTTTGCAATCTAAATTTATGTATTCAGCTGTTTCTTGGATGTCTCAAGATGAAGGTCCAAATATATTTGAAAATAATAATTTCCATTCTTCAATCTCCTTCACTATAATTTTACTTATTTTATTGCTGCTAGAGATTTTATTATTGTTTACCTTGACTTGTCTGTTTTGACGATATTCTATATCAAATTATATCAGGTATAAATGTAGAATATACACATGATCCAACCCATTGCTTTTGTTCTTGTTCTTCTGTTTCATATGCTGAATTAAGCTAGTGTGACTTGTATGCTAAGCTTGTAAGTTTATCCTTTACCTCTCTGTTTCCATGGTCCTATGATCTACTATCATAAAAGAAATAGGAATCAATTAACACATTGAAAATTAAAACAATAATTTATATCATTTTACTCATTGTCAAAACGTGATGTGATGGCAATACAGTTGGTAATTTGGAATCTAATTTCTTAAATTTGAGAAGCCTGAGTAAAGAAGCAAAACCTTATCTTAACAACAACAGCGACTGTGACTTGGTAAATTGTAACTAAGTGAAAGCAAGACTCTTGAGACTGGTAAATAGTTATGAACAATGATTTTTTTTTTTTTGCTAGGTCCCTTTTCTGCATTGAATGATCAGGTTCTGGAAATTCCATACCTTAAGCCCACTCTCTGCAGCTTTCATAATTTTAGCATTCTCTTCTTTGAATATGCTTACATCTTTGAAAATTTTTCCCAAAGTTTTTCTTTCATTCATGCCTTTCCTTCCATTGAATGGCTTTCCCTTTACAACTCAGTTAATATTAACTGATGATAATAATTAATTGACAACACCTGCTAAACATTATCATGTAATTTGTTTATTGATTGGTTAATGACTTTGTAAGGCAAAAACCCCTAAAAATAAAAGCTTGAGGTTTTCTTTAGTTCCTACACACAAATTCACAGACAACATATATAGAATACTCAATAAATATTTGTTAGATACATCTTTTGTAATGGTTTTATTTTCCTACTACTTTTTATCCTTTTGACATGAATAAATATATAGAATTTATCATGAATAGAGTCTAATCATGTCATTAATGAAAAATCAAATGTATCATTATTGTATAGCATCAAAGAGTTACGATATATTTGGCATTATATGTTTATTAGATTAAAACTGATATTCCATATGTAAACTACTAAAGCTAATAGCAGTAGAGTTTTTAAATTGAAAACCAGTTAGGTTTCTATTTTTCTAATATTTAGTACCTAAAATGTATAAAGTTTTGTTACTTATTATAAAATAATCTTTGAGATCATGGTCAGACTGCTATATACAATGTTTTACTACAGTGTTCCCTATATTTTTCTGCTATTATGCTCTCTATCTTACATAGCTTTTAAAATAGAAATAAGGAAAATCACTCAATGGTATGTTAGTAATATTAGTAGGTGTAATTAAGAACAGAATATGGTTGGAAAACTATAACTGATCTTTTTCATAAGAACAAGTGCAATAATCTTTTAACTTTTGTTATATGACCATAAAATGATTTTACTTTTATTGCAATACAGAACTTTGAACTCACTAAAATTTGGTAATACATGTAGGATTTTTTCATTTATTTATCAACTTAATAAATAAGAAATATTTATTTAATTTGAGACAGGATTTTCCTACGTAGCCCTGGGTGGGATGGGACTTGCTGGTTGACAAGGCTGGTCCTCAAGTCATAGAAATCACCTATATCTGCCTCCTGGCTGTTGGATTTAAAGGTATGTCTCACTATATCTTAAATTTTCTTTAAACATTTTTAATGGAGCAGTCATTTTTTCAGTAGTAAAAATGTTAATTAATAATATGATTATTACAAGAATTGGGGTATCTATATGCTTGATTTTCACTTGTCTGTGAAAAACACAGGAGGAGAAAGTCCCATGTAAATCAGGATATCTTGAGAGCAATTGTTAAATTTTATTTTGAATTCTAGCAGAATATTTCCCTTCCTATTTTAGACTTGGTAAACAACACAGGCACACAACCTACATTATTAGGTCTTTATTAAGTATGCAGAGCATTATTATAACTACTGTAGTACATTTTTTTCTAATCAGAATTATGAAATTAAAACCAAATCCTTCGCTATTGTGATTTCTTTCCCCAAATCCTGTTTCCCTATCATCAACACATGACTTACTTTAACTTTTCTTTTTTTATTTAATTTCAGCTACATTCTATAATCCCCTATCTCTCAGTTAAGGACCCTCTTAACCTATATATAGACTCTGAACTTTGTACATATCCTGCAATTTAAAAAAAAGCAATATATTTGAAGTTTGGAACCATATATTACAAAATATCACTGTATCTAAAGTTTCCACTGTTCTTGTATTTATGCCTGAACTTGTCATTTAAATTCCTCATCATGGCCATTCTGATGGGGGTGTGATGGATATTAAACTAGTTTTAATCTGAATTCTCTTGATGGTAAATGATGATGAAATTTTTATGTGTCTTTTTAAAGTATTTTTATTTTTATGTTAAGAATTCTATGTTCAAGTCTGTCATTAACTTTAAAATTGGCTTTTAAATTTTAATTTTTAAATTGGGGTGTTTGGAGTTCTTCATATATTGGAGACATTAATCTTCCACTGTATGAATACAGCAAATCGTTTTTCCTATTTTTCCTCTTCATTCTGTTGACAATTTCCTTTGCTGTACACAAGCTAGTCAGTTTCCTGAGATCCCATTTGTCAGTTGTTAGTTATATTTCTTGTAGTACTAGAGTAACATTCAGAAACTATCTACCTGTGCAAACAATTCTTCTCCCTAAAGACATGGCTTATTTTATAAAAGTTTCAGAACCAGCTACAGGGTGCTTCTTCAAAGTTTGCACCAATGAATTTTTACTTTCTACTATAATTTCCAAAGAGCAAAAAATCTAACTATAGTTTAGCTCAACATTTCTGGCCTAATCTCTTGAATGAAGGTGTAGTTAAACTTCATAATCAGAATTTCCAACCCTGAGTGTTCCAAAGGCAGGAATAAGATTTACAACTATACTTAGCTTTCCTGATTTCTGGTCACTAGCTCTGTTCTGTACCATATGTCTAGTCCTTAGGTTGCTTCTCATGATGGGATAGTTGATCAGGTAAGGGACTGTGATCCTGGATGAACATCAAAGGAAGAAATGACAATGCTATTTTTAACTTAATCTTAGAGGTGTGTTTCTGTCATGTGAGCATACGTTGTTCATCACTCTGTACCCTGGAACAGGACGGGAGATAATTAAGCAAAGCTATGACCACTAGAAGAAGGGAAAGACGGTGAGGGTGAGGTGGCTTGAAGATCAGCTGCTACAGACCCAAAAAAGAAAACAGAAGATTGAAAAGAAAACATACAACTTTATGGCAGAGATATGGAGAAAAGTATGTCCTCTGCTATAACTAAGTTCATATGGCAAAGTCCTAATTCCCATGCAGTAGAATCTAGAGATGCGGGTTGAGGTAAGAGATAAAGGGTAAATGCTACCACAAAGAAAAGACACTTGGTCACTTGAGTTGGCACCCTCAGAAAGAGGCACAAAACTTCCTTTTCTGTAACCTGAGGACACCAGTAAGGCCATTGGTGATCTGCATGACAAGAGAGTACTCTGAGAACATTTGCTGCTTTGATTTAGGGGCATCTGTCTACAGATTGTAGAAAAAGCATTTCTGTCATATAAGCAACTAAACTTGGGAATTTTTTATGTTCCCTTAGTATATTAATGCAATGGGATATCATAAAAAAAGGGCCAAGCAGAGACAAAAAGGAAAATGTTTTAAGAAGGAAAGGTAAACAGCCATATCAACTGATTGTTAGATACAATGGTTTTGAAGTACAGTATCTATTTCTACTGTTTTGAAATTACATATTTTATCATATTGTGTACACAGCAGTTTCTTAACAAAAGTTTGGAGTTGTTTCAAATTATTTCCTAGGGACTTATTTTTTTGTGTGTAAAAAAAATAGTAAGTTTACTTTTTCTCTGAAGCTCTACACTATTGTTAAATTTGCTGATTTGTGTCTGGGAGCATAAGATCTAAACAATCTATCAACTTAATAAAACTTTCTCTGCAGGTGTTAAATTCAATGGATATATTAGTTAGAATTTAATTATAAACAACAGGGTACTTTTGAAATTGAGATACTGTTAAGTCTGTATGACATTTCATCATTTAATTAATTTTCAATAGATAAAATGTTACTAATTTTAAACATTATATAATCTCAAAACGTTCTCTTTGAACATTTTAAATACTTTGATTTCCCTTAGATATCAGCACTTTCAACTTATTGAAAAGCTGCAGAAAGGTTCAGAGCACATGACTCTGATAAATAGGATATCAAGCTCTAAAAGCTTGTGGACAGGTTTAGTGTTTTCTGTGAACCAGATTAAGTTAGAGATTGCTGAAACCTACCTGATTTGTTTTTATAGTCGTTTCTTTTCTCATTTACATACATACCCCGTTACCATGTATTATAAAATCACATCAGAAAAAAATAAAATAAAATTACATCAGATCTTCTGGCTTCTCAGGAAATTCAGTTCTAATCTTTCTTTTAATCTTGTTACAATGAACATGGGCCATTTTGTTTTCCTAACTCCTAAACTCATACAATCTAGGATCACGACATTAATTTGAATTTTTTGTAAATTCTACCTATCTTGCTTCAGTGTAAACCATGTCAGATACATTCTAAAAAGTGTTCCTTTGAGCCGTCTTTTCATCATGTCACGTCACATACTGTGCTTGTACACCCTGAATGGAACAGAACACCAATTAATGTGGTCTCTTGTTTTCAAGGAAATTAATATATTTGTAGAGGGAGCAATCAACAAAACAATCTTTTACATTAAACAGTACAAATGGAAAAGACATTACAACAATTTTTTTAAAGTTTTATTTGTTTATAAATCAGAAACAAACAATTGTTGTCAGTATCTGCATTATATGTACATTGTTTGATTTCTTATGGATGATTAGGAAGCAGGTTTGCTCCCACCAGCCCTACCAGAAAAACATGATTAACAAATTGCTCTGTGGTTTCTTTTCTAAGTGTGAACATGAGTGTGTCTAGTATGTTCATGTGTTTCTGAGAGTAACTATGTGTATGCCACAGCTCCCATGTCGAAGCCAGAGAACAAACTTGAGTATCAGGTCTTGTTTCCTACCCTGGTTAAAACAGTGAGTCTTATTAGTTCACTATTGTATACATCAGACTAGCTGGTCCGTGTGCTTCCAGGGATTTTCTAGTCTATTCCTCCCATCTTGAAGTAGTTAAGTTAGGATTCCTGATTTGTGTGTCTAGTCTAGCCTGGCAATGGTAGGGAAAGTATGAAATACTTCCTGCCCCTGGAACGAGCCAGCTGGGCATATGCTTCCACAAGTGTCAGTGGTTGCTGTGGACATAAAACTTGTTCATCTGAAAATATTCATTTTTTACTTCATGTTCCTCCTTTAGGAAATATTATTCTTCCTGCCAAGATTAATGAGTCCATGATAATTAGAAGCAGAATTAGTCTAGGAGGCAAGGTTGTGTATATGTCTTGGCAAAATGTTCCTTCACAACAACCCCTTAAGGCTTTGGGAAAGAATTCTGAAGACACGAGTTCAAAAATATATAATTTCTCAACCATGTAAACTATAAGGATACTATATGAATTTTATAAGGATCTTCATAGATCTAAAAAAACAAAGGCAGTTGGACTATAAGCCAGCTTGTCAGAAAGTTATTAAGTAAGGATATAAAGAGATTTATAGTGATGCTGGAAGCCAAGACACCCTCCCCATAGTTATATTTTTTGTTTCTGCTTACAAAGACAGGCAGAGTCCTGAGTTCATGGTCAGCTTTGGACAGAGGGAACTTAGATCCAGTCCTAGGTATGGTAGTAATGATAATTTTGAGGCAGAGGCCACCCAGCTTTGTCTTAACAAAGGGAGGCAGCTGTCTGAATTCTTAAGCAGTGTTAAAATATATATGTTTTCTAAGAATCAAGGGACTAAGTTCATGGAATGTTGATTCCTGGGATGGTCAAAAGGGAATCTGGAGTAAATCACTAAATTGATATGTAAATTAAAAATGGGGTTTTGGTTTGTATGAAATGAGCTTTCAATCAGAGAGCAATAGGGTTTCTTTTTTTCCTTTTTTCTTTCTTTTTTGTTTTGAATTTTTTTCTAGCAAGAGTTGAGCTGTCTGTAGAACTCTGTAAAGTGAACACAGCTATTTTAGATTTTTTTTTCTAAAAGGGCCAGAGAATTCATGGAGAGTGAAGAGAGCTCTTGAAAAATGTTCATAATCCTTTTGGAAGTTTTTCTTACAGGATTTCTGTCCTTGGTTAGAAATTCTAAGACCTGCTTCGAGCACTAACGTAGCTCAGTTAGCTTCTCTAGGAGTTATCGAGAGGACTGCTTGGGGAGCCAACAGACCAATTTTAAATGTTTTTCTAGAAAATCCAAGAATTTTTTATAGCAGCTTCTCTCACTTTGGTCCATCAGGATATAATAGAAAGTAATAAATGTAAAGTCCTAAAAGTTTAATAAAAGGAGTGGAAGATGTGAATGCTAATTAAAACAATATCTGTAGATACAAGCTCCAATTACCAGAGAATAATGAATCCTAGTGATGAGAAATTTTGAAATCTTTTTTTATACCCATTTATTCTTGTAAGGGCAATATTTATGATATTCTCTGTTAAAGTTCCTTGTTGAATGTTTTCCAAAGACCCCTGTGTTTATGGCTTGGTGTCTTAGTTAGCTTTATTATTTCTGTGATAAAACACCAGGTACAAAGAAAATTAGGGGAGAAAATATTTTATGTCATCTTAGAATTTATATTTCATTATGCAAAAGGAGTCTCTTATGTACTCTGTGCAAGCATCACCTGTCAATAAACAAGATGATAGCCTGTTATCTAAAGCAGGAAATAGAAGATGAGAAGTCCAGTAGAGAAAGGTGTATGGCAGATATGCCCTGAACTCTGAGGAAGTCCAACACACGAAACTGAGGAGAGGTAATCAACCATGTGGCAGACATAGAATAGACTAAATGAGTTATATATATATATATAAATTACAAGTTACTTGGGGAATGAGCCAAAGCTTATAGCCTAGGCTTTTATGCATAAATAACTAAATATCAGAGTCACTGTTTTGGGAACAAAAAGACCTGGAAGAATAGCTCTGGCTACAAATAGCAACTTCAGAGGGGCATGTTTTCCCAGCATAGGCCTTGGAAAGCTTAGAAACCCAGGCAAGATAGCCAGGACTGAAAACAGGGGAAATAAACACTTTCCAGAGCTGGACGATTTCCTAGCCAGGCTGGCGGTTACATCTCTTTAAGAAAGAACAAGTTACTATTAGGTGTGGCCTTGTTGGAGGAAGTGTATCACTGTGGGAGTGGACTTCGAAACCCTCCTCCAAGATGCCTGGAAGTTCATCTTTTCCCATTTGCTTTCTAACTATATGTAGAACTCTGAGGTCCTTCAAGTCTGGACTTTGTGATATCCCTACCTTGATAATAATTGACTGAAGCACTGAAACTACAAGACTTAACTTGGTCATGGTGTCTCTTTATAGCCATGAAAATGCTGACTATGACAGTCTTTAAAGAGAGAATTAAATAAATTAAAAAGAAAAAGCCATATAAAGATGGAAAAAAGCTTGAGGAAAATTAAACACAGGAAAGTATATTAAGTTAGTGTTAAGAGAAAAATAAATTTGCAAGTAAAATAAAGTATCCAAAGAAAGGAGAGAGAAAGAAAATTAAAATCTACAAAGAAAAGAGAGAGAGAGAGAGAGAGAGAGAGAGAGAGAGAGAGAGAGAGAGAGAGATTTATAAGATAAAATATTTTCTATGTTAAAAAAAAAACAAAAACATTAAAGAAAAGGGTTTTTGGCCCCTTTATTTTTTTTTTTTTTTTACTGTTAGCATAAAATCAGTAACAATTACAACTTTATATATTCTCTTTAATTAAATATAAAAATAAAGCAGACTTAGATAAGGAGAGGACTAAAAAATGGAATTCTAGATTACAGGGGCCATTGGACAGATTAGAAGATCATTTAAATTGGAATAGAAAAGAATCATCATAAGAATCCAATCTAGAAACTATAACAGCAGCAGAAAAGGTATTTTAAAATGAGAAAAAGCCACAGAGTCCTGAGGTATTAGAATGATAGTATATAGAGATGTAATATTCTGAGTTAAGAATTCAGATTATGCTTGGTAATGCTACCTTAGAGCAATGTCATAAATAGATTATGCATTTCATTTCATAGGCTTTGGAGAATTAAGATACATACATATATTAATACATCATACAATTAGTACTTACACAAGATATCAATGTTTCTACCTTGAGTTTTGAAAAGGCTGATTCTGAGATTTCATATTTATTTGAGTTGTTAGCTATATTAGAGATGCCTCTATGGGTTAAATCTGATGATGCTTTGACATGCTCATCCATTAGAATGCAATAATTTTTTAGACATTACGGCATAAAAAATGTCACATACATATCTTATAATCCTGCAGGTCAAACAAATAGAGAAAGATCTAACAGGACTTATATATTCATAGAACAGAAGGGGGATAAATAATCCCCCAGAGACAAATTAAATAATGCTTACTTGATTCTAGAATTTTTGAGCATCAATGAGAAAGACAGCACAGCTGGTGAAATACACTGAATTTGGAAAGGACTGGTTATTTGGATCAACCTATATGTAGGATGGTCTTGGGATGGAGGGCAGTAAATGTATTGCTTTGGGGAAAAGAATGTGCTCTTGTTTCAACTGGGAAAGAGAACCCATGGATTTTATGTAAATGAGTAAAACTCATATTAGACCAGGGAAGACCTCCAGAAGATTCTGACTATACACAGGAAGAAAGGCCTCATGAAGAGCAACAAAATATGTAGTTTGTACTGCTGATCCTCCTTACATGAGAACAGCTCTGAGACTGTCTGAGACTTGAAAGATTTTCCAGACAGGACTTTGGCTTTGCATAACCAATAAATCTCGTTGGCTACAGTTATCCTCAGGACTTCTAATGCCATCCTTTCAGATGGCATGGATAAAAATTTGTATTGCAGTTTGGCTATACAGTCCAAACTAATTTATAAAGCAAGATAAATTCCTTAACTGCTCAAACAGAGAGCACAGAATCATCTTTAGCTGATACATGCACACCATATATTCCATACATATGTTAATGTAGAAATGTATATTACCTGTGAAAGTCTATGTTTACAGATGTTCATGAAGTTAAAGGGGCCCTTACAAGATCTAGAGATGATGCAGAGAAATTCTGGGTGACTTCTTAGGCAACCTGCACCTCTGTCATTTCTATACCTTTGGAATCTGTCTTCCTGTACTTTTTCTGTGTGCTCAGGTATCTGATGGGGTTGAATACTAGATAATTATATTCTCACAATTAAGCTTAAATAATTTAGAATTTGATGAAATGTTTTAAAGTCTAGGAAGATATTCTGAGGTTTAAAAATGCAAGCTTTGATAGAAATGATTTATGTACAGAACTCACTGACATAGGATAAGTAGTAGACTAGTTTCTCCAAATTTCTCAAATGAATATGGACTGGACATTGTGAAATTCTTCATAATTACTGTGTATAGTTTATTTATATTAGAGAAAGAGCCTTTTATTAGACTTAAAGGGGGAGATGTAGAGAGAATCTCTTATGTACTGTGTGGAAGCACCATCTGTCAATAAAATGCTGATGACCTATTAGCTGAGGCAGGAAATAGAATATAGGACAACTGGCAGGGAGAGAGAATGCTAGAATAGAGTCATGCATGCAGTAGAATCTTCCTTTGAGGAAGTCAGATGCATGAAACTAAGGAGAGGTAATCAATCATGTGGTAGACAAAAAATAGAATAAACAGATTATATAAGTTACAAGATATTTGGGGAAAAAAACAAAGCATATGGCCTAGGCATTTATTCATAGATAATTAAGTCTCAGGAATTGTTATTTCAAGAAGACAGAGGCTGTGTAGAAAAGCTTGTGATTACACTTTATTCAGGCAAATCAGGTAAGGAAGTCAAACAGAAACCTGGAGGAAGGAACTGATGTAGAAGCCAGGAAGTATTGATGCTTCCTAGCTTGTACTACCATACTACCATCCCTGGAATGGTACTCTCCATAACATTCTGGGAAGTCTCACATCAGGCAATAATTTCAATCTTATGGATGTATTTTTTCAGCTGAGAGTCTCTCTCCCCAAATGAGTCTACCTTTTGTAAGTTGACCCAGAGCACTTAGTTCTCAGGGAAACTTTATTAAGAGATGATGCTACTGTTCAAAGATAGGACATAGTCAGAAGGTTTTTGTCATGAGGACTTGCCTCAAAGAAGATAATGGGATGTTAACTGATCCCTTCTCTTTTTGCAGCGTATAAGTTGAAATATTTTTCTTTAAAAATATTTAAAGAATATTTTTAAATATTTATAATTATTTTAATAATATAAAAATTAATTTAAATATTAATTAATATTTTAATTTGAATATTTTAAATATTCTTCACTTCCCCATTATGTGTATCAGTGTGATCAATTGATTATCGTCTATAACTTATCAAGCACTGAGTCATAGATTTTTGTGTGTTGATGGTTGTAGCTTTTTAAACAAGCTTTGAAACAACTGTGCCCTTTCTAATATCCTTCTTATCATCATTAGTACTAAATAATGCATATTATTAATTTATAAGAAACAATTCAAACCACATAAAAATAACGTTTTAACAAATAGATGAATTTGGAGATCGATTGATGGCTCCCTGGTTAATGATGGCTTGCTTCTTTTCCCATGCTTTCTTCCCAATACCCACATGGCAACTTGCAACCAATTGTAACTCCAGATCCAAGAGACATCATCTCCTGGCCTCAAAGGGCACTCAAGCAGATGTGACTGCACAGAAAGACACATACATAAATATAAATAAAAATGTAAAGAAAAGAAACAGGAATGGGCATCAGATGGTTGAGGTCCGTTTTAATGTGTTATCAAAAGAGCATAAAGGAGTGATACAGGCTAGATGATAAGGGACCTGGTTAATGCGCAGCATTTTGGCTGTTCTAGTTTCCTTTCCTATTGCTCTGATAAAGACAACCAACGGCAATTTTAGGTTGAAAGGGTTTATTTGACACATATATCCTTACCATAGCCCTCAACTAAGGGACCTCAAGATCAAAATAAAACAAGGCAGGAACATGGACTTAGGAACTGTAGCAGAGCCATGAAAGAAACTACATAATCCCCATGGCTGCTTCTGTTTGCCTTTATTGTTGTTGCTATATGTTTAATTGATTGAATTGGGACAAAGTCTCACTAGGTAGCCCTCAATGTCATGGAACATACTCTGTTGACAATGCTAACCTTGAATATAGTTAGCTTGTGTCTCCTGAGTGCTGGAATTAAAGGCATGTGCCATCATGCCAAACTTTCTGTTTGCTTTTGTTTTATACTGGACAGAACCAAGCATAGCAATGTCCACAATGGTCTTGATCCTCCCACATGAACCATACATGAAGAAACTGCCCCACTTGCTTGTCTACAGGTCAATCTGAAGGAAGCATGTTCTCATTTGTGGTTCCTTCTTCTAGATGACTATAGTCTTTATCAAATCAACAAAACCTAACTAGCATACTGACCATTGTATTGAATTTCATTTTTTATAACAAACAAAACAAATAAGATAAGCAGAAAACATGTCTTATGCACAGATTTCCCCAAGCTATACCTTTCACACTGATAGACACTAAATTTTCCAAGACACTGAAGTTTATAACTCTGATACCGTCTTTTTTCTCAGTGATGGGGTTCAAGTTGTGAGTATTACTATCATAATTATAAAAAAACAAACAAAAAACAAACAAGAAAACACAGCAAAAAAACACAAACCCTTCATAGTTTCTAAGAAAATTTTGGAACTGTTTAGAGAAATGGTTGTGGAAAGGTCTAGAACATTGTATTAAGCATCTGAGGGCTGATTCTGGTGGCAACTCAAAATGATACCATAGCGATGGGATACATGCTGGGGACTAGCCATAGATCCTTGTCCTTCTTTCCTCTTAGGGTGTCTAGGTGCCACTGCACACCAGGCTGGAAGGATTAAAGTTGGAGTCCAGAAGGTGGGGTATTCAAGTATCTGGTCCAACTGAGAGTGAGTACACAGGAGTACACAGGGGTGGGGGAGAAAAAGCCCTCCTCTAGAATTTTAGTATTACAGCTCTTTTAAATGATAGTTAATGAAATAGCTCCCTTAGCCAACCTTCAATAAAACAGCTGGTGTGTATAACCTTTATTCATGTGACCAAGTGCTATATATGAACCTTGGAGAAAGGGAAGGAGTTTTTAGGGTGAATGTAAAATCACTAGCTAGAGCTTAAATTACTGTAAATGTTTCATTTGGATGGACAGATATTCTAGAAATCCCAGGTTCTTGCTGGGTAGGTTCTTTTTGGGAACGAGGAAGTAAAACTTTTACATTTACCAAGGACTATGTGACTTTCCTCATGTAGATGATTGGGGGGTCAACGACTCCACAGATCAGACAGAAAACGGGAAGCTCCACTAACAAAAGGGAGTCTCCCATTTTGTGCTGAGCTCAGAGGACTACAACATTGAGGTACAACAAATGAGGTTTTGGGTGGAAATGCACTAGAGACCACTTTGATATACTGCCTCAAAGCATCTGGCTGTATTCTGGCTATACCCTTGTACTTGTTTTGAAGAACAGTCTTACAATTAGTCAACTAGCTTGAGTGGTAGAGGAAATGTCAAGGCAGTAAAGAACACAAGTATGTGGCAAGGCTATTGGCCTGCTTTCTTTCTTTCTTTCTTTCTTTCTTTCTTTCTTTCTTTCTTTCTTTCTTTCTTTCTTTCTTTCTTTTTGCTATATTTACAGTGAATTAGGATAAGAGAAAGAAAAAAAAGCAAAAAGTTATGGCTAAGTTACAGCTTGGTTGAGCAAGTGCACTGTATTAGCTCTGAATTAAAGAAGTCAACTGGTAATGGGAGAGACACATTTCTCTTCTTTGAGGGGACAGGAGTCATGTAGCATTATTTTCTTTCAAGCATGTCGAATGCAGGAGGTCATAGAGGTAAGGTGCCATGCAATGTGGGGCAGGCTGAGTCACTGCAGAGGACAAATGATGGACTTACGTTTGAAGACAAAGTTACTACAGAAATCCCAGATATAAAATGTTAAAAAGAATATTCAATGTCCAAGAAACTGCATTCAGTGTGCAATGCCAGCCTATAAAAGTGTCCATGTGTATTGCAATGAGTAAAGTCATGAGGGTAATGGTGTGTCAGCTGCTGGGAGCTTACCCCTATGTGTCCCTGATGCTGAGGTTAGAAACTAAGCTTAAGGATTCATTGTTTGCCTTGCTGGATTTTAATCTTAACTTCCTCTTTTCTACTTTCATATTTCCATTTGGTATGGGAATTTATGTTCTATGCTGTCCTCATTGTTTTCTCTTAAAAGAAAGCAACTTGGATTGAAGGGTTACAATGGAGAGTATTGTTTTTTGTTTTTGTTGTTGTTGTTGTGTTTTGTTTTGTTTCTTAAGACATGGAGAAGACTTGGAATTTTGATGAATGCTGTAATAAGAAAAAACTTGTAGACTCTTAAGGATGGGATGACAGTCTTGTGCTTGTAAGGTTTCCACCTTTCGGTAACATTGGTAAAATACTGTAGTTTGAATGTTGGTCCTTTATAAAAGACCCAAAAAATGCTTTCAAAAAACTGCATAAGAATAGCTTGGTACCCAACCAATGGTATCATAGAAGGGTAAAACTGATCTGGAGACCACTGGCCTCCATCTTTGGGCTCCCAGACCCTGCTGGTGGCCCTGGAGGAACAGAGGTGCAGGCATACAGGGCTGGCCTGCAGCCATTTGCACTCTCTTGGCTGGGTCATTGCTTGAGTTGGTGGGGGCCCCAAAGACAGGAGGAAGTCCATGGTTTTAAAAGGTTTATAGACATGGCAGGAAGTAAATGAATCTGGCTTCACCTCCTGGAAACTCAGGACAAACCTGAGTTAAATAGGGAGGGAGGAGGGAGGAGGGTCTGGGAAGGAATGCTTAATTGGCTCTGCCCTCTGGCCTTCAGGTAACTCATTAGTATGTAAATCTCTTGAGGCCCTGAGGCCTGCAGTCACGCCCTCTAGCTGTGCTAGATGACACAAACCTCTCTTTGGGAGGGGCATGTCAGGAGCCTGGGGTCTGGGAGTGAGGCTGAACACCTGCCCTTGTCCCATTAGGGTCTGGGCTTTGAGGTCTGTGTTCGACTAGGAATCAAGCTATCCTTTCAAGGTCCCACAAAGCAAAACACTGAAGCACATGATGCTGCGGTTCCAAGTTTCCACATATATTTTGTATCTTTTCTTACATCTAATTCTAATCCCCACATGCTAGACCATCATCTTTATAAAGGACTATTTAAGAGTTTAATTGAAATATATATATATATATATATTCAATATATCAATATGTGTATATATTTAATTGAAATATATATTATGAGAGAGTTCTCATAAAACAAGGTTGAAGTTGTACTCTAGACTTCTGATATCTGATTGCAGTGATTGTAACTGCTTATTTTTTGTTGATATTTATTCAAAGTATTTTTGACTGAAGAGAAGCATAGGGGAGTGAGATTAAGAAAAGTATTGGGAAGATTAAGTAACAACTGGACTACTTTTCTCATTCTGTCTCTGCTCAGACTATGACTTTGTAGCTTCTTACCTGCTGAGGCTGATAACAGCAACATTCACTGGTGATTCATAGTGTTCTAAAAAAACAAAAGTAATGATTTATCTTATATTTACCTTTAGAGATAACTGAAAGAAAGGAAATGTGTTATTACAAAGCATGGTCCTTAAATGGAAAACCAAGGATTTCAATTGTGGAGCTCATGCAAGTTTTGTAACTGACAAAAAAATTCAGATTGTTCTAATTAAAAATGGTTTCAGATTTCAATTTGTAAACAACTGTGGAAAATGACAACTCAAATGGGTGACTTGTTCAAAAATTTAAACAATTCATCAGGACTAAAGAATTGTACCTCCATAAGCCCATGATATTTAGAAGAGATTATTGTTTCTTTTATTTAATAAAGTTGAACACAAAGCAGGCATTTTTTTTTTAAAAAAAGCTTTCTCCAGCACCATCTATATGAAATGTAATAATACACAGAAGGACTTTTAAATCATAAGTTTTTAATAGATTTTATTCTTTCCTAATTCAAATGGAGGTATGGTAGTTATATAGAAAGGAGAGATGTCTCTTTTAAGAATAAATGTTTAGTATAAATTTTGAACACTAATTTTAAGTTAGATATTTTGAGAGCATGTGACATCAACTTTGTTTTATTCCCCTCTTTGGCAGGATGAGGAAATATAGCAAATGAAGAAAGAAGAGGAATTATTAAGAACTCTTCCTACAGTAAAAATACAGTCACATCTGTTTTCCAAAATATTTGGTAGCACTCATTTTAAGTGCAGTATGCATAATTTGAGCATGAATGATTTTCACAATTATTCTAAAACTAAGAATAGTATTGATAGTGCTTAATATGAGCACACTCTTCTTCCTCCATTCCATATGGAAGAAATAAAATATGCAGTCTGTTTTCAGGACAGTTTCATTTGCATTTCATTACACTTTTAACCCTCAATTTTTATTCTTTTAGAGGCTATTATAGGGGCCAGTAATGGTATCTTATATATTATAAACAACACTTAGGGCATCAGGAAGATCGTGAAGCCCCTTGTGTTAAGAGATTACTCAACCTTCTTGCACGTCTCTAATTTTAGTCAATACAGGTATACAGCTCAAGCCAATAAAAAATTTAAACTATGTTTCTTTGGTGATCTCTGTGTGAATAAATATACATTTTAACAAGTATATTAATTATTGAATCAAGCATACAATAAAAAGAAAACCACATTCAAGACAAGGTTTTACAACAGGATTTTAGTAACATAATCTTAAAAACACATACTCATGGCAGAAGTGTTCTCATGACATTATTTCAACTAGATGGTCTATTAGTGTTCAGAGAAAGGAGAAATCTTTTTTGACAGTCAATTAAAGTTCTCTTGTATAACTAAAGACAATTTTATATGGTTTAGTCTTTTGTGGATCTTTAGAATTAGCAAGCTGCAAGTTTCTTATTTTACTTGATAGCTCTTCAATTACATATTACCCATAACTTTGGAAACTTCTTTTTAAATTTCCTTAGGGTTTCGGTTGACTGTTAAATAATCAATATTTCTTCATAATTATTCTTTAAGTTAGATTTTATAATGTATAAAAATTAATATAATCAGAAATCTTTTGTTTTTGCTATGTTTAAAGTGCATAGCTAAATCCATGGTGTCTCTTATGTTATGACTCCAAATCAATGTCGGGATTATTTGAGTCTAGGTGGCTTTTATCATCTCAAATATGGGAGGTTCTTTCTTGATCTAATATGATCTGGCCCTGGATGTATATTTTTTTCTTTTTCCTTAAAGCAGCATGATTTGATTCTGCTCAGATATATTAATATTGTCATTGCAAATAACTCACTTGGCAGGAACAAAACAGTTCAGATGTCTATGTGATTAGAAAAGAGGATGAGAGACAGGAATAAGTGAAATGGGAATTTTGGAATTAATCAAGATAAGAGTACTGGCACCTCATATTTTACTTTAACAACATATAGGCTAGAAGCATTGTGGACTTCTTGTTGGCCTTATTCCTCTTCTATGGTATCTCATAATTAGTAGATAATTTATTTAACTAATCAACTCTACTTAAAGCTAAAATGGTAGATAGACTGCTGCTTTTTATCTATTTTTTTCTCTAACCATGAATATTTGATTTTGTCTATTTATGAAGGCAGTATAAGTATACATAAATAAAATTTTGTCAGGAAACCAATTTTTAAAAATAGGTAGAAAAAGACTACCTTGCTAGTAAAGACTCCTAATTCACATATTCTTGAGATAAACACCATTGAAGTGATTTGAGGAGCTTCTCTTTTGCAGGTATGTTTGTATAACTGGCAGATATGAAAAGGCCTGTTCCTCTCTGAATCCTCCATGTCAAAGTTATGATATGAAATGAGCTTCCTTCAGTAACACAACTAACCGTCCATCTGTCGTTCAGAGCTAAATATATTGTTGGTGTTTTCCTGTCAGGAAATGAAAGCATGATGGTGAAAAGTTTAAGACACGTGGATCTCTGCAAACTTACCTTCCTACTCATTACCTTTCACTCATCCTACCTGTATTAATAGCTAGCTATACTCACATTGTCTGTGAATTGATAACTTACTACAGAGCTACTTACAACAAGTCATCTGTTTATGAAGTCAATAATAAAACAGCATTTTAAAAAAATGGCAATCACTTTGCCAAGCGATAAGCTTTCAAATTACGTTTCAAAGGTGGAAGAGGTTTCGTATGCAATAGCAGTCAAGTGAAATAAGGCCACATAACTATGAATTTCCCATGCTTCATATTAGCAGGCTTTGTCACCTGTGCTCTGAAAAATGCAATATCTCTCTTATGGGTACATTTACAGGACAAAATGAAATAAAGTAAATATAAGATTTTATTTCAGCCAGGTCATCTTGACTACGTTACTGACACTCAAAGCGTCAAACGTAAGAATAGCTTACAGAAATTCTAATGTAGATACAAGGAGCATTTAATATTAAACATTCTTGTGCTACCTCCTGACCAAAAAAGTACAGAGCAACATACCTGTCTTTTGTCCTTGCTTTTTTAGATCATTTGATTGAATAGATTTTTTGGAAGTTAATCTGGGTTAAAAAGAAAAATCCTCTTCCAACAAATTCCTGAATGTTGTTAAAAACCATAAAAATTGATCTACCCTCCAAGTATATTGATATTTACCTATAGCCATATTTTCTGTGAATCTGTAACAACAGGTCATCTGTTTATCTAGCCAATAATAAAATAGCATTTTTTCAAATGGCAACAACTTCACTTTGTCAAATGATGAGCTTTCAAACTAAACTCCAATGAACTGGAAATTCCAAATCTTTTCTTCATATTTTCATTAAAAACATAATTTGATTCACTATATTTTTGTTTGTGTCATAGCAGTGTGACTGGTATGCACAGAAACTGTAGTGAAGTACAGAATGCATTCTCTATTTGTCACCAAAGCGAGTAACAGGTTTGATAAGTATTTCCTTCAACATGGAAAACTAGTGCTATGTATTAGAATTTAATGATATCCTTGAGGATTTGATGGAGTCTGAAACATGCTTGGAAAAGCCTATAATTTCAGAGAACTTTGAAATTAGCAATAATAGTTAGGCAAAATATCTTAATATTTTCCTGAATTTGTCATGAATCTTATCACATTCACGTGGCACCACACTTAAGCAGTACATGTACTATAGTGCAGTTGCCATGCATATATACTCTATTGTTTTGTAAATGGACTTTATATGAATAAGTTGGTGTAACATTTTTACAGTTTCCATAATATATGTGTTAACAAGAGATTGGAATATATGAACAAAAATTCTCCTATCAGAAATGATTTTTTAGTAATAAACTTACATATCGCAAATGTCCACAAAGAGGGGATGTATTTAAAGAACCTACTGTGAGAAGCATAAGCTTTTCTGGTATTCCTTAGAACAACGAACTTCTCAGGTTTCCTTTTCAGTACATTTCAATTCTTATAAAGGGTACATGCCAGTTGAGATGTGACATTTCTTTTCCTTTTGTTACCAGGGATACATCCTTATAAGAGCCAGCAAAGATGAAAATGTATTCTTATTGTCTAGCAGCAAACCCTAGCGTGTGCTATATTCATGGAAAATTATTCTTATTTATCCAAATGATCTTCAATGATTTAAGCAATACAAGTAACACTATGTGAATATTATGAACCCAATTGTTAATTATATTGTTTTATATTATTTTTTATTTCCTTAGAGGTCATTTCTCTATTTTATTTTCCTCCTTCAATAACTTCATTTTTACTAAATCATATGAGATAACACATATACAATTAACCATATTTCTAATCACATTTTCTTGAAAGGCAATATTTGTATTGGAGATTAGAGGCAGACTTAAGAATCTTATGATGAGTGTGTTTTCACACCCATGCAGACTTACTAACCCACGTTTCCATATGCTTCTTGGAGTGATTGTCTCTGACCACAAGCACTGAGTGACTGTGCTGATTAAATTCTGTGATCTTCTCTCTGGATCTAAATCATCTTGTCAGGTATGGAAGACCAATGGCTTCATCTGAAAGAGAAAAACCCACAGACCTAAACAAAACATAAAAAATTGAGGCTTTGTTCCTTGACCTTTAATTCTAAGAAAAACACAAACACATCCAGGCACACTAGTGGCAAATACTGATAGTTAATTTCTTTTACAAAGAGACAAGGGTTTTAAAGCATGAAAATGAGGCTGCACCTCAGAGTGATGGCCATTTTCTCCTCTGTTGGAGAAAGGCCTCCGAGGTCTTTGTCAGATTCTCATGCACAGCTGTGAAGTTTCTCTCAAACTAGGTGGTTTATCTCACAAATCTGTGCAAAGCTCCAGTGAATAATTTATAGCAGGTCTGAAGTGACAAGTTAAACCCGCCCATTTTGTCTAAAACGCTATGAAGGCACCACACTGCAGGGTGAGGGGAACCAGTTGAAGCGAACCTGAGTTTGTCTAGAAGAGACCGTGCTGCTGTAAAGAAAATGAAATGTAATGAGATCTGCTTTCATGCATAATTCATAGGTGGAAACATGACTGCATAAAAAGCCATGGATTTTAACAAGGCAAGTCTGCAATCATGCACATTATCTTCCCAGAGGAACTTTATATAATAATGGTCAAAGAGCAGAGCAGTCTGAGACCAGTACAAAATAAAGCTGACGGGTTTTCAAATGGAGCAGAATCTACTTTAATATACAATGCCAGTAAAAGAGACAATTTCTATTTACCCCTGAAAATACCATTTAGCTAAGAATTTACTTTAAAACATTTGTTATCTCCGTGTCAAGTTGGGAAAGAAAATAGAAGGTTCCTATCAATACACAGATATGAAGTGCTTATGGCATATTGGCTAACTATTGTGGGGTTAGGTTAAACTGGACTTGGCAGAAATTTTCACTATTCCGGCAACAAAAGAAATGTAGTCAGTAAAGAGGCTTGAAAATGACAAAATTTTGGTAATTGTAAACATAAAATTTAATTCAGTGGTATTATAAGCACAAATATTATTGTTTAGCTTTCGAGACACCATTCAGGACTAACATAAGCCTAATTTCATGCAGGGTGTTACATGTGCAGCTTTTAGTTGATAATTATTTTAAAATGTTAACTAAAGCTTTGAGAGCTTTAAACTTATCACCACCAAGCCTTATGGAGACCTTACTTAGTCTTAAAGAGCAGGCAAGTTGGCCTGGAGTCTCATAACATTCCATGTGGACTGAGCAGGTTATATTCAGAATATACAATATCTGTTAGTTATAGAAGAGGCCAGGAATTTAAAGAAGAGTGGAGGACAGTATAAGTATGGAGGAAAAAAGGAAGGGAGAAGTGCTATAGTTGTATTATATTATGTTGTTATTTATTTTATATTGTTATATTGTCATCTCAAAAAAAAAAAACATGAAGAAAAAAGAAATGGGTAAGAAATCAAGACCAGTCAGGAAGAAGAGGGAAGTCTACAAAATGTACAAGCTGACGTGCACTTAGTGACTTCCACTCAGAACTATCAATGCCTGAGAACCAAGCAAGGTAGCCACATTGAGTCTAGTGACATCTAGTCAAGTTATGTTCATCTGTTTGCTACACTTCAAAACTATTTCATATTTTGATGCTGAAGAAATGTGGATTTAGGTCTTTTAATAATTTAATGTTTGAACATGAGGATTTAGTTTGTGAAAACAAAGAGGTGGAAAAATCTAGCAAACAAGTACATACAAAACACATAGACATGATCACAGAGGTCTCTTCTTATCTATCTATCTATCTATCTATCTATCTATCTATCTATCTATCTATCTGCTTGTTCTTTTCTTTTTTAAAATCATAATTTTCAAAATGCACCAGGAAATTCAGAAGCTGATTTCAAATATCACTATGCTTAACTCTTCACAATAATTTGTTATAATATAGTCTTAGTGATGTTTTGCTTTAAAAATGTATCTACAGAAGCAGAAGAAATGCTCTTGAGTCAAGTGCTTGCCACCAAACATAAAGGAAGAACTGCGTATGGATCTCCAGCATCTTTGCAGAAGTCAGTACAGCAATGTGAACTGTAACACTAGTACTGAGTGCCTGTAGAAGCTGATTCCTCACTCCAGCCACACGTGACAATATTGGTGAGCTCCAGGTTGAGTGAAAGATGCTGTCTCAAAAAATAATCCATAGAAGTGACTGGGTGACTAGGGAACACATTCAGATTTTGAACTCTGACATCTGTCTCCCAAAGAATTAAAAGCCAGATACAGACTCAAATATCCATACACACATACAAAGGGATGAAGGGAGATCTAGCTACAACTCCCTGTCCCCCCATACAGCTAACTAACATGGGGTTGTCTTCATCAAAAAGAGCTTCCCCGCAGCTTGCAGTATTTTTAACCCTAACAGACTTTAATACTTCGCTGCTATCTTGCTTGCTTTGAGACATAGCTGAGAAAAGACCAGTGTAACATGTTGGCTCTATTCCTGTCTAGTTTAAGGTAAGACCAGGTGATCACCATCTGTTTCCTCTACCTGACAGATGGGCCCTTCTGTCTCTTCTCCACAGTTTAGCACACTGCTG
The DNA here is from genome assembly GCF_004785775.1 of Grammomys surdaster. Lineage (NCBI taxonomy): Eukaryota > Metazoa > Chordata > Mammalia > Rodentia > Muridae > Grammomys > Grammomys surdaster. The sequence continues at coordinate 7,161,773 of NW_021604565.1, forward strand.
AGAAATCCGCTGCATTGAAGGATCAGTTTCAAGTTCAGAAAGAATTTGTTTGCTTGTACACCTGTGTTCTAAGGGAAGTGCTCTATTGCTTATGCCAGTTGGAAGACTGGCTGAATTCTTTAGCATACATAAAAAGGTAAAGTGCTTGAAATGGGAATCAAATGATAACATTATTAGAATTCCCTCTCGGGGTCAGATGAGCTACACAGCTGTATTAGGAAGCTGGGTTTGGGAATAGCTTCTTAGTCTGAATTTGTTTCCTGCTTGTTTCTCTTCCTATGAAAGCAATGCACATATTAAATATCATATGAAGAACAAAGAACATTTGAAATAAAGATGTGACAGAACAGGACATGAATTATAAATCTTACATATACAGAGCTTTATGAATGAGGATAGATAAAGCCTAGATCAATTCCTCCAAATTCCACAACCTCTACCAGAGAGAAAATTTCATTCAACGTGTTCTGTGATTAGAAAGAAAGAATTCATGAATCCAGTGTACCATTTAACCTTTAATCATATGAAATAGTTTTATCACCATCTTCTGAAATTCAATAACAATCCTGTAAACGCATAGAACACTGGTACTGCTGTGGCTTTGTCTCTGCCTCTCTTCCAGGCTCACGGTTCATTATTCTCCCTTTATAACCCTCTTTCAATTAGGTCTGATCCAGGACAATAGGAAAGTGATGGGTCTCCATGTGAGAACATGGATGCAGTGGAATTCTTGTGTTCTTGTGTATACAGAGGATGTGAAGGTGCTTGTCGCTGGGAAACACACCACACACACACAGACACACACAGACACACAGACACACACACACATATATATATCATTAGTGGGTGAATGACTTGATGTATATATCTGTTCATGTATATGTCTGTTAACATCTCATCTCTACCTGGTTTCTCAAAAGCTAGAGAAGGATGTTAGATTCCCTGAAACAGGAGTTACAGATAGTTGTGAGACACTATGTGGGCTATGGGGATTTCAGCTGGGTCCACTGTAAGAACAGTTAGTGCCCTTAACCACTTAGCCATATTTCCAGCCCCCTATAAATAGTTTTCAATTATGTCAGTTTTATGAAAGACCAGTTGGACAAAAGAAAACCCTCACAGAGAATTTCAAATTTCAGTGTTTCTTATCAAATGATTTTAGAAAAAAAGATGATTCTGTAGACCTAACATGGAAAGCAATGGTAACTGGAAGCCAGAATGGACTCTGTAGTTTTATTCAAATTCAGTTTTTGTTTACATCATGTCATTAGATTAGAGAACTAAATTGTAGTTATAGCAGTTTACAAGAACTATTGAGTTGATGGAAACATATACGTTAGCTAGTTTATCCATTTGTTAGAATGACTGTCACGTGTGACATCATTAAGATGGGGGAGAGTAGAGAATTTGTCAGACACAGTTATTGGCAAAAGAAGTGAAAACATTGCAAATGGTCTATCCAGTGGCATCAAGTAGGCTCCCTTGGAGAGCACCACAGGATAGCTTCCTGGGAATAAAGGAAAATTATTTTGATAATAGGTCTTTTTTTTAAAGTGGTTAAGTTCTATCCAGGAAAATTTTTATTTTAAATTTAAGTTAGGTGACTAGGTGGCCATCTTATTACTTTGCTTAGAAAATCTTTTACTGATCTTAAACTACCACAAAGGGTAACAAAGCAAAATATTAATTGTAATCTTGTAAAATCTGATAAACATAATTTATGTTCATCAAAATACTTTTAAGAAATGAATGTTTTGAAAGTCTTCGTATTAGGTTAATTGCTGTTAATTTCTTTTCGAGAATATTCTTACATACAAATGATAAATGTATGACTGTTACATAAAAATGATAAATTGTGAGGCTGAGCAGTGGCTCAGTATTTAGGAGCACTGACTGCTTTTGTGCAGAACCAGGGTTGACTTCTAAGCATCTATGTGCTGGTTTACAACCATTTGTGTCTTCAGTTTCAGGGAATCCAGCACCCTCTTCTGACCTGCATGGACACTAGACACATACACGTGATATGTATGCATACATAAGGAAAAGCATTCCTATAAGTAAAATAAAGATTTTTTAAATATATAAATCATGAGAGAGTGCAGGTGTGACTACCTGTCTTTTTAAAGTGTCTGGAGTTCTGCAAGGGTGACCCCTGTCAGTTTCCTTATCCATGATAAATAATGCTTTACTCTTCTTGATCTATTCTCTACTAAGATGGCTTTCTGACTTGGATTTCTAGTCATCTCCCAAGCCTGACTTCTGATTTAATTGCACCTCTGGAGAACCAGGACTAGCCAACATATAAAACACTGTTTCTACCTCTAGATCACTATGCCCCCAGAAGGATCTGACATTTTGTCAGAAAGAAATTTGACATGTTTGTCTTAAACTTTAAAAGCTGAGCTCACTGGCTACTAATAAACTTCTTGAAAAAAAAATATAGCCATGTGAGATTTTAATTTTATTACAAACTTTGGCTCTCATCAATTGGTCTTATGCTGTTAGGTTTGGAACTAGGTTGGGTTACGTTAGGTTCCAGGACTGGAAGCTTCTTAATTCTGTGATTGTTTGCATCTGTGCCTTTCACCACTGCTGGCTCATGGAATACTTGAATTAAAATGAACCAGAATGCAGCCATTTAATTTATTTTAAGATGTCAGATGGCTAGTTTTTGGATAGCAACTGATATTTACTTAGCTGCTTCCTCAGATCAAGGGCTGTCTCTCTTCTTACTCATGTAACAAGATGCTTATACATGCTGAATTGTAATCTGTGAGGGAAAAACAAAAGCATTGTTGATTGTTCAAAAATAAAAATTCTGACTTAGAATGCAGGGAATGAATTGGAAAGGCAGGCTACATGTATTTCTCATTGCAGAATTGTCCTGTGCTAAAACAGAAGCACTGATTTGAAAACAAATGGCTGAATTGTTAGCTAGAAATAGAACAAGAAACTTATTAAAGCTTTAGGGGATTGGACCACTCTACTTTCTTCTCCTATATTCTGGTTTTCTAAAATGCGTTAATATTGAAATACAAATTTCTAATTCTCAAACTTTTCTTTGTAAAATGGTTGTAGAATTTAAAATGTGATCCCCATAATATATGAGTTTACACAGCTTTGTGACTATATAGTAGATTTTAGAAAATCTTTGATGATTATACCTATACTTTCAACCCCTGAACAAAAAAAATGTCACTGCTAGTGTCTAGACAATCAAGCTGGTCTTCCTGTCCAGTGAAGAAATAATGCCTGTCATTAGTGTGACAAATGGCTGGTGAATTCTCTGACATACATGTCTCATCACTACCACACTCTTAGCCAGAGACAGGAAGAGAAATGCACATACTACTTATTAGGTTGTATTTTAATTTGTAGATGATAAAACCAAACCTATAGATTCAAACACAAGTTTGATATTATCTTAGGTCAGATGGAAGTAAAGAACATTGTGTATCTGAGAGAATATTTCCTGCACCGCTTAGATCTTAACTATTTTAGTGGTTATTGAATTGTGTAAATGTGTCCTAATACAGAGACTTATTCTATTGGAACTATCATTGATTTATTCTACACAATACTGTTTTAAAAATAAAAATGTCTCCACACATGATTTGGGGTCATGTAATATACTACAAACATATTTCTACACCTTTATCAGTACAAGTATGTCTTATAGACTTGTTGAAAGTTTCTGTTCCCCAAATACTAAAGCCACAAATACTGAATATCCACAAAATCACATCCTAAAAGCTAAACAATGACATTGTTTTGAGTATAAATAAATACAATTACATCTATTAAGAATCATTCTGGCTACAGACATACACATACAAACACATGTGGCATCTTTCTTATGAATTTCTCCTGGGATGCCACATATGCAAAATGTTTGCATGTGGGAGCTATTCTACATGACATGATGGGTCCTGTTTGTCTTAGGAAACATTTGAGAAGATTGAGTTAGTAAATGCTCTCATGGGCTCATAGATCAGGATTCCTCTAATATTCCACATCCCTAAGTCTATAAGAACATACTTACATGGTCATTACAGAAGTGGTCACTAGGTCCAAGGGAACCACAGTAAAGGAAGGAACTGGCAAGGTGTAGACACCAAGATATCAGTGACACTGAGTGTCAAAACACTAGCCTCAGAAGGGTCCAAGATACATTTTTAAGGTTTTGATTCCACCTATACAAGTCTGTACAACTTATTTGACTTTCTTGAAGACAGCTTGTATCAAATGACAACATCAATGCAATGGAACAGATGAGAGAGTCAATGCCGAGAAATCACAAAGGAGATAGGTCTAGCAAAGTTGCCTGTCTGCTTATGGAAAACAACACTTGGTTCTGGTGGCATGCGGATAAAATCAGAGTTTGGTGAACATTTGTTTCTCATGCCAAAGTTTGCTTACCACCCTATTACAGAAAAATATGTTACATGTAAGTTCCACTATAGTTTAAAAAATCCAGTGATAAATTGTCACATTCCATGTATTCCAAGTGTTTTTTAGATAAATAATAGAATTTACTTATAGTCATTCACCATTTTACATATTTCATTATAATTCTTAACATTCCCTACAGTTAAGTAATTTTAAAAAACTTCCTATCTTCTTTTTATGAAAAAAAGTGAGAGCAGTTCTTAGTTCTAGGAGTGACCTGAAACACACACACACACACACACTCCCATGCATGTGCACACAAACACATGCATACACATAGTCCCCTTCCTTCATTCCTACACACACACACACACACACACACACACACACACACACACACACACAAACATTCTTCTTTAGTTTGCAAATCTCCCCAATTAGTATTTATCGAAAGATGGAGTGACTACTATTTTCTGAAGAAAAAATACTTTAACCTGGATATTTCTGCTGTTTCTGCAATTTCATGCTTGGAAAAGTGTACAGGCTGCTGAATGTCTTAAAATCACAGTTGTTTATTCTTGAGTGAAGATATACTTTATTTGAGAATATAAAATCCACTTGGTAGGTCATGAGAATGTTAAAAACCAAAACCAAACAAACAAAATGCTAAGTTAAAAAAATACCAGAGTTAATTTTAATTCAAACAGTGAAGTTAGTTTCATGAAATACATGTTAAAGATAACTGTCTACATGCTTGCATGTGAAGTGTGTGTGTGTGTGTGTGTGTGTGAGTGTGTGTGTGTGTGTGTGTGTGTGTGTGTGTGGTTATAAAGACTGGGCTGCAGGACAGAAAGTATTCCTTACTTTGAGTTGAACAAAGAAAAAACATTGCACAATATCAGGTTATGGGCTTTCCAATGAAACCTAGGCTATCCAAGTTTTCAGAACCAAATGGTATGAACCACACAGTTCCCTAAGGTAGGACTTTCTGAGGATCTTAAGTTCAAAGATTTCTCTTTTACCCTTTTATTTTTAAGTACCACTTTTTCAGCTTCTTTTCTAATCAACATAACTTTAGCACTAGATTTTCAGAACATCTTACAAAGTCAAATAATACTGAATATTTGTATTTGTATTTGGAGGAAGTCAATAGTATCCACTGATTTATGTCATTACTTCTGGTTTTACTTTGCTTTTCACATTTGTCTGGAATGCTCTGTGTTGGAGTATCATAAAAATAAGTATCTTGTGAAATCTACATGTCATCTCGAATTCTTCACCATCAACCATACATACATGGACAGATAAACCAACAGAGGCAGGTGTGTGAACACACATACACACATGTACATGAATACACATGTGCATACACACACATATGTACATGGCCACACATACATTCATGAGTGCACACACATACACATTTTCATAGAAAGTAAATGTAGCTCAAGAAATGAACCTCCTTACCTGATAAAATTGGTTTGTCATGAAGTAATTTGTTCAGATTTCTTTTTTGATTTTAGAAATCTGATAAAACTTCATTTACTGCTTTAAAAAAACTTGTAGGGTGGATATCAGGAAAGCCATAATGTTGCAGCACTCTAAGGTTTACTCTTTCATCTGGCTTTATACTCACTAGTTCTGATCTATATTTTTGTCTCTCCAGGTAGGACTGTTTAGGAGCTGGGCCCTCAGTGGCTTCATAAATCACCAAGTAAACAAAATGAATGGGTTATCGCCAACCCTGAACATCATTGACACGGAAAAGTGAAATCAGCATCAACTGTCATGAACACAATTAATATATGGACAGACCTTGACTTAGGAGTGTGCTTCTAAGTGTCTCTAAGTGTCATCTGCTTCTAGAGAGGTCAAAATGAGCCCTTAGTCCATTATAATCTATTACACCTACTACAATGAGGTTGTTGTTCCATAAGCAAATTAATAGAGGTGAAAGATTTTTGTCTTCATTATAGTTTACAAAGCTAATATATCTGCCGAAGTGCACTTATTTAAATAGAAAGCAAGCATGTGTAAAATAAGCAAAAATTACTTGACAAAGCCTTTGCTCTAAAGAGCTGACCCCGTGTTAAAGGTGAAAGTTTAAGAAACTAATGTTATTAAAATGGTTACTGTTTTAATTGTTTGGAGAAAAATTTTCCTCTGTGGATAATTAAATTTAGTCTTTAAGATTTCAGAGTGGCATGCCTTTTAATTTTTTAGATGAGCTTTGTTGTGGTGTTATCCCAGCTGAGATGGTACAGGGATCTGTGGAGTCGACTTGTGAATCATGCAGAAATGCTAGTAAAAAGGTGCCATACTGCACACCAGTCATCAGGTTTTACCCCATGATACATTTACTAGCCTTCAGCTTGTGCTTTGGTTTATTTATATCCACCCTTCTGCAGATCCCCATAAAGTGCCGTCCTTCTTCACTATGTTGGAGCAGACGTGTGAACACTAGAGGAAAGAAGTCAAAGCACAGTGTTTATTATTTGATGCTGAAGATAATCCAGAAGGGCAAATGTCTAACGTTTAAACTCAGAGTCTTAAGATAAATATTCCAGACACTCCTTTCTCATTGATTGCCAGATAAACATTAGAATCCCTGCTTTTAACTACTTAATTCAGCTCTAGCAAAAGATTTCTTGAAAAGAATAATTTTCCTGACGCGATGGACACTTTAAAAGTCATGAGAACATTTTGCCATAAAAGCATAAACAAAAAGGTTAACAACAGCAGCAACAACAATAACAACAGATTACTATTAGTCTGTCTTATTGACTAGTATGTTAAGGTCACATTTTCAGTAGAACATTATGATTTAGTTAGATCATGGATTACTTATGCCATTTACTGACAGAGAATGTGAGTTTTTTAATTGAACCTAGTAACTATACTAACACAGATTCATTTATAACTGCAAAATGATTCAATTTACAAAATATAATAAGTGCATTGAGTATGGCTTCAAGAAAGGGTGTGCCCAGTCAATTACCGGTGCAAAATGCTTTGTTTTCAAAAGGATTGATTGATTGCAGATTGGATAATTGACTGAGTAGTTATGACAATCATATTTACTTCTACGTTTAAATCAGCTAACAGGTGTGGTCTAGTTGATAAAAATTTCAGAATGTTGGAAAGTAATGAAGAATGATTCTGCAAAACACAATGTCTAAGTCTGTCAAAACATGACAAAGATTTAAACACTAGCTGCTACTAAAAAATGTTTGAAATTCTTGAGGGCTTGAGGTTTTAACGTTATCATGCCAATTTCCTTCCAGCAGCAGAGACTGAGTCGTTCAAGTTATTTTAGGATTGTCCAAAGCCCAGTAATATTTCTAAAACTGATGCTAAGAATGGATAATTGTAATCTTTTAGCTTAAGAGAGAGGGTAGGGGAGAGAGAGAGAGAGAGAGAGAGAGAGAGAGAGAGA